>NC_092819.1:44695000-45005833 GCF_023375885.2 Dermacentor andersoni | reverse complement strand
GTCAAGCACTTCTCGTTTTTTAGTCGCACCCCTTCCACCAACCATTGTAGTGATGGGAAATGAACAGTATTATTTTATTATGACTACCAAAATATGGTGCGCTGCGTCTGGCTGTGTTGCATGAGCATAGGGGCGCATTTTCAGTGCCTAATTTGCCTTAATTTGCATAACATTCACGAAAGTCGCGAACGATTGTGGGAAGCGTAATATTTGTGCTGCAAACACTTCTATTTACAAGCATGGATTCTTTTCTTTTATGACGCTTGCTTAAGCAGCTTACACACACACACACATATATATATATATATATATATATATATATATATATATATATATATATATATATATATATATATATATTGTTCGTTAAGTCTCAACCTCAAACGGCATAAAAGAAAAAGAAAAAGCGCATGCTTCTTGAAATTCCACTCTCGAAGATTATAATATGAACTCGCGCACTGCAGTTCAAGCGTACCCTTCAGAAATGCACACATTTGCGAGCGACGTATTCATCTAAGCATGTATACTGAGCGTTTTCATAAATTATACATTCAAATTCGCACAAATTCTCACCTTAAACACGTCCGCCATGCCATAAAAAGGAATTAAGACATCCGGACAAGCACTTGTAAATTCCGTAAGCATACCTTACTTTAGTGTGTTCCCATCTTTCAAGCAAGCTTTCGAATATAATCTTTAAAGAAAGCGGCTTCGTACTGTATACTGACACAGAAAGATCTCTGCACTGAGGGGAAAAAGGGAGGATGAAGGCAGCTCAGACGAACTTTTCTCTGTGTAACTAATGCTGAAATGAAAGTTTTCTCACTAAAAACAAAGTTGTCAGGTTGCGTTTCTAGTGGTATTATCTCAGAAATAACGAGCTGTGGGTAACTAAAGAATTTATGCTATACCAGAATGCTCCACTGCTGATTTTCGTAACTGACCTGACCAATATTCGCCATAAAATCGCAATAAGCGTGCCGCCATTTTTCAAAGTACGCAAAGTTAATTTCACTGACACATTCCTTTTGACACGAGGAAGGCCAGAATATTTGTGCGGGGTCGGCTATTCAAATAAATGGGGAGTCGCGTCTTGAAACCTGTTAGACCTGTGCCAATCCTTGCCCCTTCGGTACGTTGCGCGCCATATTTTCTAATATTTGTTTTTTGTTTGTTCGATCGAGAACAACATTACGACGCCGCTAACGCTTTCTTTTCTTGTTGTAGTTGCTTGAAACCTGAAATATAAACTGAGAAGAAATTTTGACTGCAACGCTTGACAAATTGCCGCAATATGCGCGTCGAAATGAAACCATGCGGACTGCGTGAAGGCGGCGGTCTCGCGTTAAACGAATGCCGCTTCGTCGTGTATCGTTCGAAGCCAACGCAGCCGTTGATACAAAAAGGACGTCGCCGACACTATAGCTGCACGGCCGGCGGAAAGAAAGACATTCCATAGCACCGAGCGAGCCAGGGTGGAGGCATTATGAAGTCGCGGAGGCCTGACAAAAGATAGCAAGCGCAGCAGGAACCGTACAGGGGGGACAAGGAGAAACTTCAAACAACTCGTTGGGCCAGTGTCTATATTCTCGAGACGACTTGACAGAAATTTTAGCCCAGTCCAACGGCTGTCTGCTAATTACTTCTCATTTTACGCTCCATGCGTTTAGAGCCTTCCTTCACGATCGTCGTTCGATTTCAACTCCGTTGGCACTGCGAGAAGCGTGATGGATGTAGAGCGAGTCCCCTTATGCAATGTGCGTTTATTGCATTTGTAGGGGAGCAATTGTGGTCTAAGAGAATAAGTAGCGGGGAACACTTCATGCCTTCTGCTTAAATATCGCGCACTTATGTTGCCTTGCCGGTAGTTGCAGCGCTTCTTCTAGTGAGCTTCGCAATATCATTTTTTTTAGTATTATTTGGTATTGAAATTGAGGTGAAATTTAATCACTCACTCAATATACTTTCCGCCCACCTAGAACACTGGTCATTTACTTTTTTATGTATCATACGTTCTTGCTACATACGTAGTTCGCATAATTAAAGAGAGATATAAGCAAAAAGTTAGAGCGACATTTCCCGTTACGCAGCATAAAGACCGACAGAGCAATGATGTTGCCCAAGGTGGTAAAGATGGCCGCCGAAAACGTCCGCACATACACCTCGTCAACGAGAAGATTGCCTGACACAAGATGGCGCCTGAAAGCAATGACTCACTGATTCTGCGGGGAGAGCAACGGACGGAGTTCTGAGCCACCTCGAACACATGAATTATTTAGCAGGCGGCACTGTTATTTCGGACGTCAAGGGAAGACATGAGTTGTCTTAAAATAAAAAAATAAAGCATGGTGTTTCTCGTGAGCGTATCTTTTTATTATCATTCAACGCCACGTAGGTCCTTTGAAGAGGTTTGACTGGGCCTGCGACATTGGATACGTTGGGGCTATTTCACTTCGTTCAGCACCCGGAAATAGGCCATAGAAGCTTGCGCTATGGAGGTAGCCAGGAAACTTGATGCAGTGCGAGTAACCGGGGCGCGGCAAGGTGACGTCATTCCAGAAGTATACGCTGTAAATGCAGAATATTCATTTTGCACAAAGGGGGAAAAGTGAGTCGGAAACTTAACGGAAACTCCTGCCGCATGAAAAAGGCGGTTAATGCTGGCATTCCACCTTGGCAATATAAGATGATCTCCGAAATATCGACAGTAACACTTATTATGTTTTCTCTCGTTATGAGAACAGCCTACCTTGTCCACTGTTTCTGAATCCGTGACCGTGGAGTTACGTGAGGAACGACTTAGGACAGGCCCCTCGTACTGACTTCAGCGTATAGGAAAAGCTTATTTCAATCATCTTCTGTAGTTTCACCTCGTTTCGAGTAGATAAATGCACTGCCTTTCATTGCCAGTCATAACCACTTGATGTCGTTGCCGCTATGTTAGCTAAGTAATCGACGAAGACTTGATGACACCTTCGGTGTTGTGATGTAGCACACGTGTCACAGGAAGCATCACTGCTGACGTCATCAAAATATAATGCAGTTGTGGAGGCACCTTCCGTGGATCTACGGCTGAGCCACGGCCATCGGTAATGCTATCGCCTTCCTACAGAAGCGGTTCGTTTGTTCTGAAGCCCTGCTGTGCGAATTTACTAGTTTGAAAAGCTCAGTAGCAATTAAGGCTTGGGGATGCTACTTTATCGCCATTTCCGGTGAAAAAAAAAAGACCTTCGAAGAGACCTGTTGGCCAAGGTGTACTGAAAATGTATCGTGGCACTTTTGCTGAAACTTAAGAGCTTGCGTTTCTTGCCTGGTGCAAGCACTCTATATATATATATATATATATATATATATATATATATATATATATATATATATATATATATATAGGAAGTTTTTACGAGGTGACCATTCTAAGTTTTCGGGAATTTCAAAAGTTCTCCTGTTGCAGATACCATAATTCTAGTGCTTGACCTGGATTATTCAGAGGCGGACATTACTTACACAAGAAATCGAAATATATATTCAACTAAACAACAAAGATTCCCTAATTCACTTCTTAATTACCTTACGGCACATATTGCAATTTACAAATTTCATCCGGTGAGTTAGCAAGGTGCGTCCACTGGAAACAATTTCCAGAATAACACCAGTTTGGATACATGCGCCATCAAACTCGAAGTGAAGATGCACTGTCATTCCACTAACTTTTTTAACAAAACGCTCATTTATGCATTGAAGAACAAAAGTAACTGGAACGCCAATGTATTTGGTCCCACAATTTGCGAAATAATTTCTCGAAATTGGTGTCACACTGGAGATTCACTTCAAGTGGATACGTGTTGCTATTTCACTGGCTACAATTCGTAAATTACAATATGTGCGGCAAATTAAATAAATAAGAAGTTATTGAATTTATAATAATTAGTTAAATATGTCTTTCGATTTATCGGGCTAGTAATGTCCGCCTCTTCGAGTAATCTATCTCAAGGGCAAGAGTTATGCTATTTGCCACAAGTGATTTTCAATATTTCGGATATCTCCCACAAGTGATTTTTTAAAATTCCGGGAAACTTCAAAATGAATACCCCGTATTTGCATGTATAACAGTGTGTGCATTTTCCGATCTCACATTTTGTGCTCCTGCATTCTTTGCGACACTTTAGTTGTGTTCCTCCACGGTGACCTTTCGTGCTCTCTAATACTAGTACGGCGCAATATTATAGAAAGGAAGAAACCAGCCGAGCCGGCCAGATGAAAGTAAAGAGCGCTGACTTCCAAATGGCTTATGGGCAAGTTGCTCGAAATACATGCATAACTACCAGAAAGCAACAGGAAATGACACTTCACGAAACGTCACACCGAGAGAAGGCTACGTCATCATGAGTCACTGAACGCGCAATTCTTTCATGCACGGTTAAAATGATCAAGAAATCTTACTTCCAGTGAATTTCGCGTTCCGTGACTCATGATGGTGTAGGGTTCTATCACTGTGACGATTTGCAAAGTGTTATGACGAGATTTCCTGGTGCTTTCTTGTAGCTATATATATCGTGCAACTTGCCAATAAACCAGTTGGAAGTCAGCGCTCTATTTCTTTATCTGGACGGCTCGGCTTGTTTCTTCCTTTCTATGTTGCGCTGTACTAGTTTTATAATGCAACACCAACTCGCCCAATCCTCAACCCTAGTGAACAATTCGCGCTTTGAGTACTTATCGTAATGTGATTTTATAGTGTGTCTCTTTTACCTTTGCGATGTGTACATTGCGATACATTGTAATCTTTATCACGTGAAAAGCAGTAGCCGCTACCATCTCCTGGCGCCAATATCTTATTCTTGCAACTCAAAAATAAAGGCAACAAAGAATCGCACTAGTTGGACCTTCTTTCTGTATAAACTGTCGCGGCAATTCCTGCTTTGTGATGTTATAGACTGAGCGTTGTGGGGCATCTTGTCCGCGCCTAAGTAATCCATGGATAAGTATGTCAACGGCTTTAGCCCACAACGCCCAACGTATCACTTCCGATACGCCGAGTTTGATACCTAAATAACTCGGGAAATTTAACACAGAGATTATAGTAGGGTTTACAATAGTATGGAGCGAAGCTTTAGTCGTGGATAGTTTAGAAAGCAAACTACAAATAATTCAGTGGTACAATAAATAAGTACAACTCAACTAATATTTCTCAATTTCTTTTACTACGAATGCATTCTCCATTGCCGCAAATAATGGTAAACACGTCCTTCGAATCTTTCTTGATGTGGATTGGTGTTTAGGCTTTCTCTGGTTAAATCCTACCCACTGCTTACAATTTGCTAGCTTCCACTAGCACGGGGGGCTTTACGGGAAAACACAGTACCACAAGAAAACATGAACGAAATCTCACATAAACCACGCAGAGTTCAACGCGTAAGCAAGTCACCAGCTCCCGCACATTTCTGTCCAAACACGGTAAATGATATAAACTCGAAAGCTTCTATTGCGTAGAAGAATAAGTAAGACCATGTTGCACCCGACCTATTATCGCGGTGCGTTTCTTAGGGAACAAAAGCGCGAGTGCTTCAATATCGCATCATTTCTTTGTCGGGCTTGCAGACACCATCACGGAAAATCTTTATGATATTCAACACCTATACCGTTAGTGCAACTGACTCTGTAGCCTGTCAAAGTTGCACGTGCTACCTAAGTTGCGCCAGGTACGAGCTCACGCCACTTGGCTACCACGTGCAAATCAGTCCCGTGTCGGAGTCGGTAGCGGAAGAGTGGGAGCAATATTCTAATGGCACATTGAACTGGTTCCTACGACGCTGCAGCTCCGATTGCAGCGCTGAGGAGCCCTCGCGATTCCGGCGCCATAGGAAGACTGGCCGCTACCCAGTACAACAGTGAAGCCACGTGACCGGAATTCGGTAGAATCTCGACCCAGCTACCAGACCGAAGGTGAGAGCGCATCTGAGCGCACTGGACAGTGCTTCCGAATGAAGCAGGCGAAGGTATTCCGAGTGCTCTATTTCCACCATCCAAACTTACATAAAAGCGTGCCCCCGGACCAGCTCTATATAGAGGGCTCGAAAACGGCCAGTCGAATGTACGAGGTCTGTTAGAAAAGTATCCGACCTTTGGCCGAATAAAAAGAACTGACATAACTGGAGCGCTGGAAACCGAATCACCCTCAAAGTAGTCTCCTTGGGACTCCACACACTTCTTCCAGCGGTGCTGCCATTGTTGCAAGCATTTCGAGAAGGCCTCTTTCGGAATGGAGTTTAGCTCGGCTGTCGTTGCAGCCATAATGTGCCTCTCTTGTCTGAAATCGCGCTCCTTTCAATGGCCTCTTGATTTTGGGAAACAGCCAGAAGTCGCAGGGCGCCATAGCAGGAAAGTAAGGAGCCTCTTGAACTACACGAGTCTGGTTTTTTGCCAAAAAAGTCTGCATCAAGTGCGAGGAATGTGTAGGAGCATTGTCGTGATGGATGCGCCAATTTCCTGTTGACCACGACTCCGGTCTCTTGCGCCGCACAGCATCACGTAGACAACGGAGGGCATCCCTGTGGCACTCTTTGGTGATTGTTTGACCCTGTAGTGCGTACTCGTGGTGTATACCACACCGCGGGAGTCAAAGAAAGCAGTCATCATCACTTTGACGTTGCTGCGCACTTGGCAGGCCTTCCTTGGCCTTGATGACGTGGAATGCTTCCACTGTGACGACTGGGATTTGGTATCCGGGTCGTACCTGTGCACCCAAGACTCGTCACCAGTGATTATGGTGTTCATGAAGTCGGAGTCACTGTCGAATCCAGCATGTCCTGTGAGACTTCAACACGATGTTACTTTTGCTCCACCATGAGCAGCTTCGGCACGAATTTCGCCGCAATTCTCTTCATGGCCAAATCTTCGGTCATAATGGAATGTGCATAAAAATTACTGATTCCCACCTCTTCCGCCATTTCTCGGATAGTCACACGACGGTCCCGCGTCACCACAGCGTTAACTTCGGCAATGACCTGGTCACTTCGGCATGTTGATGGCCCACCGGAGCGGGGCTCGCTCTACGCCGATGTGCAGCCGTCTTTAAAATGCGCGGTTGTACCACTCCTTCATCTGTGTGCTGCTCATAGAATCGTCACCGAAAGCCGTCTGAATCTTCCGAATGGTTTCCACTTGGCTGTCGCCCAGTTTCTGGCAAAATTTGATGCAGTAGCGCTGCCACAGTCACTCCGCCATTTTCTTTGTAATAAAAAACCGACGAGAGCACTGCGCACTACCTCACTCATACGCTGCGTCCCAGCGACTGACGCTATCGGCAGGAGGAAAAAAATTCGCGCATGCGCACGAAGGTTCAAGGTCGGCTGATGAAAGCGCGCTGGTTTCATATCCATCAGGCGTTCGCAAAAAAAAAGTAAGGTCGGATCCTTTCTAACAGACCTCGTATAGCGTAAATCTATGTCGTAAAGTTGTGCGACATTTGCGTGGCGGAAATATTGTGTTCCAGCTTCCATTCCGACGAAAGGCGAAAACTCGGTCCTCACTGCGAAAGGACGAGCTTTTTGTCGAAAGTTGCTTTTTTTTTTTTCTTCTAGTACGACATACACTGCTGTTTTGCCGCTGTTGCCACTGCCTGTAAGGCCTCAGGCCTCGTCAAGCTGCTCAATGAGTAGCTTTTTGTCTGGGGTCCATTTTTCCTTTCCTTGAGGAAAATAAGAATGATTCTGATTCTGAAACAGGCCGCAAGATTTATGCGCCTCGCAGCTTATCGTTTCGTCGACCGCGCGGTATTTTACGAGCTGCTGCTAACGCCGCCAGTGCTCGCCGCCCCGTGTGTGAGCAGGCTTCAACACGAAGGCATCACAGTTCAAGAATCATTGCCGCAACAGTAGTTAAGGTCCGGAAACTGGCCTCTCCGAGTCCGTTACTCCATTCCGTTACGCCGATGACTACGGCTGTCATCGTCATCGTCGTTATTGCGTCGTCATCGTCAGGGCATTTCTTCATCCTCAACTTTACCCTCGGCATATATGGGAAATAAGGACAAAATTCTGATAAAATTTGTTCAATGCTCGCACCTAGCATTGAGCTTTCTTATTTTCTGATACAATCATCGGTAGTTCTCAACTATCGTCATCTTCATCTATCTATATATATATATATATATATATATATATGTAGAAACGTCGGAGAGTTCTTTAGCACTAACTTTGAACACCCATGGGTGCGGAAGTTTCGTTTCCCTGCAAGCATGCACCGCATTCGATACTCGTGTCTGTCGCGTTCGAGGTCACTTCGGCAGAAACGCTAGAATACGCGAAGTTCTTGAAAGACCGCAAATTAGCGCTGACGCTTGCATGCGATGAGCGTTCCTGTCATTAGAAAACCCTTTCATAACAAAGCGTTACAGCGCCGGTGCCAGTTCACTTCATCGTTTCTCTTCATCGTACTTTTTTTGTAAGTTTCCCTTAGTCACTACATCTGCTCCAGCTGCCATAAAATAAACGCTCTCAGGTATGCACGTATGAAAGCCTCACACTGACCGTGCTGACATTCAAGCATGTACCAATGCAAACACAAATAAATTCAAACACAATAAGGAAGGCAATTTCGCGGGTTCTCTATTTGTCTATTTACTGCACATGCCTGTTGCAATGTAATTTTTGTTGAATCTTTGCTCTAGTGGGACTGCCTTCGTAAGCGACCTAGATATGAACACAGCAACTAGCTTTCGATAACGAATGTAGGCACTCCATAGATAAACTCTAGATTCAACTTACGTAGCCTTTTTTTCTTATAGAGCTTCACGTCTGACCGTAGCAAGCTTTACGCTTTCGCGACAGGCAAAATTGGATGCGATGCGTTTTTTTTTTTTCACTCTTGTTCATTGAATTTTTTTAATGTTTGCTGAAGATTCCCGAACAATCGTTGGCACAAAACGTAGCATTATACGCCCACACGCTGTTTAGAAAGAGAGAGAAGCAAGGAAAGGCAGAGAGGCCTCCGTACTCCACTAGAAGCGAACGTGCTGTCGCACGCACTGTGCACATGGAAAGGCAGCTAGAGGTTAAGCATGACACGTGTTCGGTTTGCTACCCTGCACTGGATAAAGGTGATAAAGGTGTGAAAAGAGATAAAGAAGGGAAGAGAAAGACCGCTAATAGCGCGAACACTTGAAGGATTACACCAAGTCTATATAAACGGTCGCAGAGACGTTTCTGTAGACATCGCAGCGTCCAGCAGATCTGAAAATTTCCTATAGGTCGCCCAAATAATTTCTTTGGGTCATCAGCACCTCCACTGCGTCACTACTCCTGATCCTGTAGGTTCCACCCCCCCCCCCCTCCGATCTTCAGTGTATCTCGCCTACTGCACCTCCTGACAACTTCCAGGCCTGCCTCACATTGGAAATGAGATTTCTTACGCCCTCAGGTTTCAGTATTGCCATTCCTCTCGTTTTTTCTTTTTTTTTTAAACGGAACTTTTCTTTGCGAACCTCGATCGCCAGGTTTCGTGACCATGGGTGCTACCGTCCTGACTGTTCTCTTATCGAATAGGCCAACCAATTACTGCGGAGTACGCGCGTCGCGCGCGAAATTGGGTACCTTGCACCACCACCAGATTGCGCGCGCATCTGCGGCGGCGGCGGTGGCGACGTCCGTGCGGGGAAAAAAGCGAACCAGAAAGCTTGCTTTCACGCACTCGCGGCAGCATTGCATTAGCCTCTACAATGCCTGAATAAAGCCTTCCGTGTCACTTTGTGCGGAAATTACATTTTTTTAAAAACTCGTGTTTCGACTCTTTGTACACTCACACAAAGCTTCGCTGCATATAGATTCCAACTCGTTGGATCTACTGCATGTTTTTGTATTCTTTCTTTTTCCTTTTTTATCAATTCTATTGCTTTTTCTCAGATGCACTGGAATGCTCAATTTTCTGCCCCCACCAGCCGTTTCTTTAGCTCCGCCCGAAGCGACATAGCAGGTTCGGAAACGCCTGATCGTTCAAAGCCTGTAACCATCTCTGTCGACCGACTTCCGTCCGCACGAAGCACGTTTTATGGCAGATCTCGAGCATCGCCATAGACTCTAGCATGTTGCACCTTCCCAATTCCCAAACGATATTAAGGTAGTGCTGCACGCTTCCAACCATCTCATTCTCCACTGGGCTACCACAGAACAACAGATATCGTAATGCCATTTTTTTTATTGCCGCTCTATGCTCTGAAATGTTCACAGAAACAAGTTGCTTTGAAACGTTACACACAGTGGAGCGCCTTCCGTGGCAAAATGGGCTAGAATCCAGTTTTAGTGCAAGGAAGACGTCCGCAACGCTTCCCGTTTACTTTTTTTTTTTTTTGCTTGTAGCCGCGCCACCGTCACGCCGCGGTTTGTTGCACTCATTCGAACACAGAACTTGCGTGGCGTGGCGTGAAAAGCCGTACGCTGACTTCTTGCAGGATTTGTTAGTTGATGAGGAACTGCACGAAGCGAAAGTGAGGCCGTGATGAGCTACGATATTTCTCGCATTCCTTACCTGTCGGTAAGGGACTTATCGTCGCCAGAAATTGAACCAACGAACCTGCGCAATAAAACGTCGTCGTAACACAGTACGGTATACACAGGTTCATCTACGCACCTTAGAGCCACGAAGTGCAATTAAACGTTCCAACATACAACCACCGGTCTCATATAATTTCTGATCTAATAACAGAGACTAAATAGAAAGTAAGGGCGACATTTAACATGAGTCACGTAGCAGCGATGCAAGGGCGCATGCATTGCGTGTGAAGCCTATAGCGCTATTTTGTTCTACTATTGTGATTTCAAGTTATAGTTAAGTTGAAGAAGAATGCAGATATTGCTTTATAAACAAGGACTCGACAGTTCCACGGCTTCCAACGGCAGGCAGAGTGGCTCTGACAAGGGAAGCAACTTGGCATTTCCGCTGCAAAGCCCTCCTCATTTCAAGGTGGTAAACCTCCCATACCCCTCCCTCTCTCTCTCTCTCTCTCTCTCTCGTATTGCTTTCTATAAGGAGGGGGCATTCATCGGTCACTACGGTTGGTAAAGGACGCTTCAGGCACCCACGGCCACTTCATACGACTGGCGTTCCGAAGCCAGTGTCTGAATAAGACGTCCTTTCCTGAATGCACTTCCAAGGAGACATGCTAGAACAATGCGCGCTCAAAGTGCATTGCCCGAACACTAAGTGGCAGCTCCCCGAGCCACTTTGGATAACTGTACTCAAGAGTAAGTAATCTAATAAACATGATTCGATCACTCCTTCTAGACGTATTCACCCACTTATGGCAGAAGCTTCCTGTGGCAACGGCGAACTCGACGGTCTTGTTCAACACAGCGACACTTATAAGTGGACCCCAAGTTTAGTCTTGATTAGGTTAAATTTTCTGTTTGTTGTCCCATGCATGAATCAGAGATTGGTCGAACTTACATTTTCCTTGCGGCGGTTGTGTTGATCGCAAATAAAATATAAACAAAAGTGCAGTGTGCAGCTTTATAGACCATAGCTGCTGCATTGCCATCAACTGTGAGTGACAACATCGAGGAAAGTTTAAACACCAAGAAGCCGAAGAAGAGAGGGTGGCTTATTCCCACGTACTCTGGCTTTGCCCAGGAACGACGATTGCGTGAGTCAGACTTCTAACTTCTTCCAAACCAAACTGATATTTATATACGCGCTGGCTTATGGGTGATAGAGGTCAGATAAGACACTACTACAATGTATACGTTACAAATGTGAGTACCCTTTCATTTATTACTGTCATACACCGAATGCTAATTCCTGTTGAAAAATTTGAACAATCGCTTCGCTTCTTATGATCTTTCCAGGTCTTAAGAAGTTGGATTTGCTTAGATAACTATATAAAACAAACTATATAAAAATATCTGCCGCCATCATAAAGTTAATATGAGAGATAATAAGGTTGTGAACAAGTGAGGCACCACTCCCGTATTTAGTTATTGGCCCCTTTTGAAATGCTTCGAAAAGCAAACTATCGGTAATCCATTCCTAATCCACAGCAGCATGCGCCATATGCTGTGGCCATGCATATGGTCTTAACGACACGTTCATTTTCCCAGAAATGGCAAAGCGACTGTGACGAGAAAGAAAGCACTCGTGCCAGGGCTGGCCACAAGCATCACGATGTCGCCACACGAAATATATGCTTTCGATGTTAAGGAGTCAAATAAAGGAATACGCACGGCACGTCATCGAAGAGCCCACACAACACTTGACATGTAGGATGGTGCAAGGTCTGTGACAGCCCGCAAGCGCGTCATGGACGGAATATAACGAGGAGTCCCACCTGCCAGAGTTGATGATTGAATTCGACATCACCACAGCAAGAAAGAAATCGCTTCCCATCTGAGGACGAAGCTTGCGGAGGAAGCGAGCGTCGATCGCGGCGTGCAGTTGGGAATGTCTAAACATGCACACACAAAAACTTCTCGTAACGCACGTGAAATACACTGCACACTTAAGCAGAAGCGGCTGGCGAGCAGAGTCCCTCAACAGCAACATTTTTCTGTGAAACAAGAGTTACCTTTGCACACGAGACAATTCATAAGCGCCCTTTCTCGCTATTCTGAATACATCACCAAACCATGAGCGCCGACGAAGAAGTTGCTCGGACTTGGGTAACTCGCTAGCAGAATTGCTTTCGTCGTTTCGACACACTGTTTTCCTAAGGTATAAAAGCCCCGTTTTGCAGCAGATTGTAAGATTTGAATGAACAGTTAGTGACGAACACTTTCAGGAGTAACAGAAATTAATACTACAAGCATAACAGAAAACTAAGTGAATAAGAAACTATCTTTTTGTTAGCGTTGAGAGCCTTAACCAATAGGGCTTCCCGTTGCCGCAAACCATATGTGCCTGTTTAAGCAGTAACTGTGAATGGTTCAGAGTTTCCCTCACTGTGTTTACTCATAAACTCCTGCACAACTGCGAAATGGTTAGAAGCTCTTGCTTGCGGGAAGAGTGTTTCACGCGTCGAGGCAATCTTCGAGGGATCAAAGGGCAGAGACCGAGCAAGTGCGCGTACGTCTCTGATGTTTACCTTCGTTTATTTCTCTTCACCAGTCGTCATAAGTGCTTCTAAACATGTCTGTAGTTTGTTGAAACAAGCACTAGGTTACATTAAAGTGGAAAATCTAAACGCTTCCGTGCGTGGCGACGGAAGCGAATGCGATGTGAAACTCGAATAACTGACAATTAGACATGTGTCCTTTGAATGTACCTATGCGTGCGTGCGTGCGTGCGTGCGTGCTAAGAAAGAGAGAGGTTCAGAGGAAGATGTAGGCTTGAGGCGACAAACAGTGGTCGGACGAGGAATGTCGCCGAAGCAAACGTTTTCAACAAAGGCTGTATTCGTCTGGGCAGTGACTGCTCATAGGAAAGAAATTAATTGCGGCCCTGAGCAAGACCAGGCCCCCTTTGTTGAGACGCCAGCTCCAGCGACATTCCTTTTTCTATACTACTGCTATTCACTGTGCGCGCGTGTGCGTGTGCTTTCAGAATTTCGGCCAGGCGTGCGACACACAAGTTGAATGTGCAACGCGGCCACGAATGCACACAATTCGTTACAAAATGAACAATAGAACTTGTGCGGCAGTTCATTCGGCACAATAATAATTCCTGCGCGTTCTGAGTTATGCGTAGCTTTCGCGAGTTATTTGATTGTTTTATTCGTGGTTATTATATTTTTATATGCTCTTCATTAAACAGAGAGCGAGTCTGTGCAAATGTGTCTATAAGGACTACAGAACAATTTTCCAAAAAAGCCGTATTTGCAGTTATAAATTGACTAGCGCCTGAATTCTTAATACCTTCACCAGCTATACTTCAACAACAAGTTTGCAAGAGAGTTTTTAAGGCCTCTAACGTTGTGACTGGAAAAATAGAAATGTAAACGTGGACCGGAAATGTCTGCCAACACTTTCCTAGTTCGAAAGTATAGTTTGTTCCTAAATATAACAAATACCCGCCGCTGCTAGCTTAGCGATTATGGCGCCGCGATGCTTAGCTCGAGGTCACAGGTTCAATATGGGCTGCGGCGGTTGCATATCGATGGGGGACGAAGTGCAAGAAGCACTCGAGTATTTAAATTAGGGAGCACGCTGAAGAGCCCGGGTGGTACGAATTAATCCGGAGTCCCCCACACTACGGTGTGCCTCGCAATCACACCGTAGTTTTCGCTAGTAAAACATGAGATTATCGTGAAATTTAAATATTGAAAAACGCACCGTAAATATCAAGTGTCGAGGTTGCCCACAGAAACGCGCTTTTGAGCGTCATCACAGCCTGAGTCTCCTCCACTCCCGGCTTCTAACATTCCTCTATGTTTTATATTCTGGGCCCTATATTCGCTTCCCCTGTCATTTGGGGTAGCAAAGCACAATATTTATCTGATTTACTTCCTTATTGCTCCTTTTCCTCATTTTTTCCCCGTGTCTCAACCGTGTCATAACACACTCTTTACTTGACAAAAACCGCTTATCTTATCCCACATAAATGACAGCTTTAGTTTCTCTGTCGACGTTAACTTCCTTCATCAGCAAACCTCCGATAGCATGCGCTCTTTTCACCAATCATGAGCAACATAAATGCCTTCTCAGTGAACAGCCATGGTAACAGCAAACTGTACTAACCCTGAAGTAATTAAACATGTTCAAGAGCTTACAGCAAGTGTGGTCTATACTGCTTTACAAGATTTTGTCTCTTCATCTCTTTCTTATTGCTTCAAGGAACCATTTGTGTCTTCGTGCCATGGGTGCACCACAAAGTTAAAACGAATTCCCAAAAGAATTTAAGTTCAGCCATGTTGTTATTTCATTTTAGCCTTCTAGCGCACAAAAATACACAGGGACAGTCTACGTTGTTGTCTATGTCTGTCATACTGTCCCCGTGCCTTTTTCGCGCTAAAAAGCTAAGAAGTCCCGAAGCCTTAGCTGCAAATTTACTGGCGCGGCACTTAGTGTAAGCAGCCAGGGAGGGATTAGGGGCGGAGTTCTTAGGAGCACGGACGTGGCACGCATCCTAATCCGGCCAAATTTATGGCTGCACATTAACTAAATCCTTTTTTACAGCTTCCGTGTCTTACCAAGAGAACATAGTATGTCAAAGCACCGGAAGTATAGGGGGATCGGGGGTGGATGAGAAGAGGTTCAAAAATTTGAAGCGCGTGCAATGGAGACCCAGCTGCGTTGTTTCCAAATTATATAATTACTGTACCCACGAATCGATCGTAGAAAAAGTGTCAGAAGAGTGGCCGCGTATTCGTGACGTTAGCAGGGGACGCTTTCTTCAGCAACTACGATGCCACTTGTTTACGAATGTCCCTGTATGTGTTACAGAAGTCGCACGCAGTTTGCGGAAAGCCGCCACACTGATTCTGCACTGTGGGCGCATGCGCGCGTATGCATGCGTGTGTCCGCGCACGTGCAGATGCACTCCTGCGTTAGACAACTAGGCCGTCTTGTCCCAATTTTGATTGTACACTAGGTACTAGCTGGAGGCAGAAACAGGGCAATGTGTCGGCGTCACTCTCTCCATTATTCGTTGTGTTCAGTCGCTCCCGCCTCAACACGGATCGAAACACGACGCACAGGAAACCAAGGAATACAAATCAAGTAAGGAACTCAGATTTCCCTCTTAAGCACTCGGACAAGATGCAGCGCCTCCTTCTTCGTTCTTTAAATTTTTTTCTTACATCTTCGCACACGATCAGCCTCCTCGCTCAATGAACTCTGTGGGGCAATTTTGTTCACTCAACTGCTTTCTCCACACTCGACTGCTTCTGTTGCTGACTTCTTAACTGCTTGCCTCTCCTTCGGCTTGTATATTTGAGCACATCTTTAGTGGCACACACACACGCACACCCTTTGGGGCATTGGCCCGGAATGCTTATATGCCCAATTGCGCATACCCAAGTGTACGAGGTTGTCTACTCAGGCACATAACCACTGGCACACGCCCTGTTTCACGTTCCCCGTGATCCAAGTTGTTCTATTATCGGCAAGACTGCAGACAGCAACAGCAACAGCTGCGGAGAGCTCGAAGAAAGATGTAAGAAAGCTTCGCTTTAAAAAGAAAGCGAGGGCCGTAGATCACCAAAATGCGAAGAAAAACAATTACAACATACTTCGCATACGTGACCTTTTTTTTTTTCATACCCGCTTCGTTTCGTATGCGGAGGAAGATCGATCCCCGCTTAAGGCCAAGCAAAGGACAATCAAAAGGCTGGGAATCAATGGGCAAGGACTCGAGAATAAATGGCTCGGAAGTAGTGGATAATGTACGGGAGACGGCGCGCATCTTCAATTGAAAATAAATCGCGATATCACTCGCACAGATCCGGTGTTAATGTTCCCATCCATCATCGCACAAAACCTTTGCGGCACGCGGATTGGTAGACAGCATAGACCACGGTGGATGTTGCGGCGTGGAAAGCAGCGCGATTGGTCGCAGTACGCTCTCGTTAACCCCATCATTCGCATAAATCTCAACGCATTCATGGTCTGCCATGCACGCGGGTTTTTCTTTTCCTTTTCATTCTTTTCTTCTTTTTTTTGTGTGTGTGGGGTGTTCCATTTTCACATCAACCTTCGCGTTCAGTTCCGCATTTAATGGAACCAGGAGCTTGCGCAAACGTGGCTTGCGCGCGTGATCTTCGCGTCCACGAACTCAAGCAGCACACGCTCTCGAAACACGCGCAGAAACTATAACAGCCGCGAATTTGACGAGCGACGTTGGTCGCAGCGAAAGTAAGTGCCCTCCAAGAATATTTGGTTGCTGAACGTTAGCGAGTTTTCCGTGGCGCGCCAGAGACGTTGTTTGTGTACGTTAGTCTCACATTTATTATGCGCCTCTTTAACGAATTCGTTGGGAGCCTGGTGACGTATACCCAGGTCCTCTCCCACCTTCTTAGTAGCAGACATTTATTCATTCATTCATTCATTCATTTATTTATTCATTCATTCATTCATTCATTCATTCATTCATTCATTCATTCATTCATTCATTCATTCATTCATTCATTCATTCATACTCGTGTCCCTTCCCAATTTTGGCTAATGGGCCATCCTTACAAATAAATGGTTATTTCATTCATTCATTCATTCATTCATGCATTCATTATTCGTCAAATGGTACGGCATGGCCTGAGAGCCCATGCTTCGAGGCATGTATTCCTAAGCGATAGAAAACGTACAGCTCAACTGATGCAATAATATTCTACAAATAAATGATCGCCCTCTTGAGTGATGTTAGGCTTCGCAGGAGGAATCCCCGCACAAGGATAGGCCACTGCCGAGTGCAAATAATTTAAAATAAATTTAATATTGGATAAAAAGCAACTTATTTCTCTTTCGCTGCCATGAAAGTGAAATCCAACTCAAGTTATGCTGACTGGTGACACTGGGGCCGAACCCCAGGCGCAGATAGGAATCGATCGAGCGCGTTAACCACTCAGCCTTTAACGTCTAGCCTTTAGCCAAGCGTTAATACTAAGTCTCTAAGCGCGTTAACCACTAAGCAATCAATCAGTGTACAAAGTACACGCTGCAAACTCGAGAGGTGGATCGCGTGCGCATATATTTTTCGGAGACAACACGAGCGGTAAAATTACGCAGACATGGCCGACGTTGAAAAAAAAAAACTTATTTGACTGATCATTCCTTCTACAGTTAAAAATAAAAAATAACACAAGAAATTAAAAGGGTGTGAGAAACAAAACCGAAAGCGATGTAACCGCTCCTAGCTTATCTAGTTTATGAACCTAATGTCTCGTAAGCAGTAGTGCACTATATCGCGCCATCGCTGTTTGCCTTACAATTGTTCCCGCGAATATATCGGGTCTCGACACTTCTGGACAAGAGAAAAAAAAGCAGGGCAGCAATGAGGAGCACGCAGGTACAAAAGACCTCACGAAAACCGCCAACGAATGCAGCGGCTGTCACCGGAGACCAAGATTAGCCGAAAACGTTGCGCGCTAAAGCCGAGGTTCCGCCATCGACGACACAGCAGGAAGGAAGCCGATATGAAGGAGAGCTGCGCTTGACACATGAGCATCGATTGCATGTACGGAGAGAAGCTGTTTCCTTTTTTTTTCCACATCTCTAATTGAAACAGACGCGGAAAGGATTTCCGCTTCGCCAGACAAGCAGTGACAGAGTTCACTGGTTCAAAGCTCTTGCGACATCTCGAGAAGGAAGCGACAGAAGCGAGAAAAACTAATGACCGAAACACCGAGGAGATCTCTGAACCGAAGGCAATGTAACATTTGTTGCGATCACGTTTTGAATGAAGGCGGTAGCAGGTGGCGTCTTCTTATATGGGAGGAAACAGGTTGCGCTCTAAGAACTGCAAGCATGTCGTATATATGGAGAGACGCGTTCATTCTCAGCGAATCAATTTTTATGTGACAGTGTCCGGAGCCTACAGCTTGCGCCTGTATAGGTTCGTTTCAGCCCTTTACACCGGCAATCTTACATCGTCGCAGTAACGGCACGACGAGAAGGAGGAGGAGTGTTCTACAGCCGGAATCGGCCTCTCAAATACTTCGGGCGTACCTATTAGGCTCCCCCTCACTCGACAGGTGGCTCTCGAATTGTTGGGACATCGGTCCGCTTTTAAATGCTCCAAGTATAGTGAATATGTTTTCTTCATTGCGTTAACCACTCCGAACGCGAGAGCTCATCTCTCCTGCAAGAATTAACGGCATACGTTAATTAACGGTACGAGGGACACTCAAAATTCTTAACGAGAAATCAGTGCCCGTAGTCCAAAATGTAGCTTGTGGCATTGTTACCGGCGATTAGCCACGGCCGCCGCAAGCACCTCACTATCACGCCGATCGCTACCATCATGGCCAAGCGTCAGGCCTTCTGCCAATCGGGAAACGCTCTTACGTATAAAGATAAGGCTTGTGAACACCGTACAAATGCCGCAGAACTCCCCGTTTGAGTACGTATATCATTATAATAAAGTGCAGTCAAACATATTCGCCTATTTTTGCTGCGTTCAGCGATGAATCCTTCTTTTCAGGCTAGACTCGTGCAAACAAACACCGCGAGTCTGTTCGAAAACCGCATCTTAGTTTATATTTGCTTTCGGGTAAGAAAAAGAAAGGAAGGAAAAGAAATAAATTTAAAAAAGCGGCGTTCTTCTTTTCGTCCTCTAGGAAACCATTCTTATTTTCCCCTTATTTTACGCAGAGTATAGAGCGAGAACACGTCGATAAGCTTCTATGTAATATCGAGCGTCCTGGGGCTTGCACAAGAGGGCTCATAATGGACCAGCCGAAGGACCTAAGTGCCCGTCGTTCAGTCGTCTCCGTTCTATCCATTATTTTCTCATTGATCTCTCAGCGGCTCGAGTTGGACACGAATCGCGCGCCAGGAAAATAGGCGGCAGATCCATCGCTCTCCAACGATCACGCCCTTTTGTTTTCTGGCGCCAGCCGTCAATATCCCAATGACAGGTTTCACATCGATCCCGTCTCTTCGCCGAGCCAGAACGTGTGGCAGTCAATCAATTTTTGACCGCTTCCCCGCTTCTGCCTTGCACCAACAACACGCACGGTTTGGCTCCGCGTGTTGATTTCTCGAATCCAACAGCGTCTATCACTGGTGTTTCTACGCTAAAGCGGAAGACAAAAAAGAAATCGTGTTCCCTCTGTAGCGAAATGGTTTTGAGAGCGACGTGTTGAAGGCAGCCCGCTCAGCGAAACGGTACCATGCAACCATGAAAAGGTTTCAATCTCGGCCGCGGTGGCCAGATTTCGATTGGAGCAAAATGCAAAAACACTCATGCGCTTGATTTAGGTGCATGTTGAAGGAGCTCCGAGAGGTCAAAATATTCCGGACTCAGCCAGCAGTGTGTCTCGTAATCATAATCATCATCCTTATAATAATAATAATAATAATAATAATAATAATAATAATATCCTGGTCTGGCTCGTAAAACCACTAAATTTATCTATTCACTTATGCATTAGTTTGTTTATCTGTCTACTCTTCGTTATATTTCTCTCGTCTTTCCGCTGTATTTATCATTTCGGGCAGCAGGCACTTCGGTAGCTTATACCTTATCGAGTTTATGTCGTTTGGCGTAAGTAACAACGACTTCCATTTCTCTGAGTGCAGCTTAATCTCCGGGGTATTCGGGCACGTGCCCTATAGCACAGTGCCTCTTAATCTAGTATAACACCTAGCCACATCCAATCCACACAGCTCTTTCAGATCGTCAGCGTTACGCCTGTCATTTCTAGCTCCGCTCGTCAGAATCACGCTCACACACATAAAGGCTCCCGACGACGTTGCCACAGAACATACATACGCGGCTGGCGTGGCCGGCGAGCCAAATTATGTGTCCCACATCAGTGCATCGGTGGCCGGTCTCTGCGGTCACGAGGGAAACCGAGGGAGAACGCGTAATCGCGTTCGCTACGACGGCGTCGCAGCGTAGCGTAGTGCGCTCATTATTGACGGTTGGGGTTGTGACGGGGGCATTATTTGTGTCGCGTTCGCGCTGCCTGCAGCGCTACACTGACAGACACGGCGCGGGAATGCGCGGCGAGGTTATGCATCCCTCTTGCATCCCTACTGACAGAACACGTACGTTACACGTCGAGCGAACTGCGAACATCGTCCATCCCTGTTGAGCATCGTCCATCTCATCCCCTTACGATACGCTCCGTATCGTAAGGGACGCTCGACTCTCTTGCGCCCACCTATGTTGTTTTCCCCGCATGGCTCTCTCGTTTTCTCTTATCCGGCTTGCCCGCCTAGCTAAGCGCCACCAGCGATCGGTGTAGTTGCAGAACAGTACGACAGAGGGCGCGAGTGTTGGCGCTGCTAACGCCACCTGACGGCAGGTTTATTCGGGAGCGAAAGTGGGTGGTTCCGTGGCGTAGTCCCTTCCTCTGGGGCTCGGGATCGGCAGAGTGCACAAACTTGTAACGCGCCTGTCGGCGCGCTGTGGGGGACCATCTTGCGAGGCGTCGGAGCGGGACGCCGGAGTGGACGAACTTGTTAGTTTGCACCTGCCACCGTTCGCGTGACTGTACACGCGAACGATTAGGCGTTGGTGTCCGGCATGGGGGCGGACATATTCGCTGAATATGATGTCGCACTGAGTCGGACTTCCTCGATTCGTGTGCGTCCATTGACATGACACGTTGGTAGTAACTCGCCTAGCGGGCATTTGGTGTGTGAAACATGCGATAAATGCGCACTTGCATATTTGCCCTCAATAACTGTGTCATCGTCCCTTTGTGCCAAGGGCACGTGCGAGACCCCAGAGTATGCATTCCAATGATTCCGTATAGTTGTTATGGAAATTGTACGACACTTTACGGAACCCATATAGATTCCGTAAGAATTATATACGGAAACATACGGAATTATTGGAATGGCGTATGGAACGTTTCAATAGGGAAGAACGGAATATTTAAGAACAAACAATGACAACTAAAGAAGAAGAAAACGCGGTCATTCTTTTGATTTAGGTTGAAAATAAAAAAAAAGAATCAGTGGAAAAGGTTTTCGTTAACTTCGCCGCTGAAGAAGCCCACGTGCAAAATATCTCGGGAGAGGCTGGGAGAAGTTGAGTGCACTCGCTAAAGGCCGAGTTAAATGCACATATAAGCACCACTTGCTCATGTCGCTTCCTCTCAAATGACAAATAATCTATGGCGCGTTTCTCAACTAACGATTTAAAAAATGCGCATTTATTACGTCCAGTACTCGTTATCATAAACTATTGTTAACGCATCATTGATTGCAGTTGATGCACCTACGCTAGTGCACCGAAGACCGCTGCTGTACTACGAGCTTAGAAAGAAGCTTATTTCAAGAAAAAGACGATATGGACAGTTTGAGTAACAACGACGGCACAATTCCACCAGGACGATAGCACATGCAAAGTACGGAACCTTGTATACCCGGCACGTTTTCAAAGAAATGTCCGAGTCCACATGATCCCACTAACATATAACCACATAGACCCATGGGAGCACACAGTTAAGCGTAAACTATTTGTCACATTATATAAACTGATATTGAGTATACCGGATGTTTCAGAGAACACTTCAAACATGTTTTTTAAAGAATTGCCTGTGTCAGACAGCATAATTGGAGTACATGGGCTAGTCTACCGAAGAGGTGAACATTACTTGCACAAAAAAAAATTGAAATCGCTAATCGCCTAATCAACAAATTCTTGTTAATAAAATTTTTAACAAATCACTCATTGCAGATATTGCAATTTACAAATTCTAGCCGGGGAGTTCGCAAGGCGGATCCACTTGGAATGAATTCTCAGGATGACACCAGTTTCCAGATATTAATTCTCGATCTTTGCGGAGAAATGCAGTAGCGCTCTAGTTAGTAGCTTTTATGCTTCAATGCATAAAACAAGGTCTTGTTAAGAAAGTAAGTGAAACGACAGTGCATTTTTATCGCAAGTTTGGCGGCGCATATCTCGTAAATGGTGTCATCCACCCAATTCTTTTCAAGTGGATATGCCTTTCAGTCTCAGGCGCTACAATTTGTAAATTGCAATATGCACCATCAGGTAATTAGTTAAAACATAATTACAGCATATTTCTTAATTAGTCAATTATGCATTCTAACTTTTTTTGTGCAAGTAATCTCCGCCTCTTCAAGTATACCAGCTCATGAACTAGAATTGCGCTATCTGCCACAAGCAATCTTTAAAGAAAGCGTTCGCCGAAACACCTTGTATGCAATGTACACAATAGTTACGTACATTTATGATGTGACCGAGAAACTACATAATTTTGTAGTGCTGCTGTGACATGCGTATATACAAAAATTAGCATGCATGTGACAGCATTCACACACGGAAATCACGGGCACCTACATACTATGTACATTTGATGAATACTTCTGATGGCCTGGCTACAAGAACCAGGCTGGTCGAAAATTAAGCCATACGCGTCCATCAGCCACCGAGAGGAAACGGCATGACCACTGTCGAAGGAACTCTTCATCCTCTGACATAAACGACAGTAGCTCAAAGTAGAGCCTCCCCGGAAGTGGAAACAGAGCGCGGCGACGATGTCCAGCGGCAACTGCCTCGCACCGGTTACGCCATAGACCAAAGGCTCCCGCAGCTATTAAAGTCGCACAAAGCGGCCACGTGAGCAGCGACCAGATGTGATAACGCAGTTAACTCCAAGGCCACAGAAATCAGCATGGACGGCCCCTCCAAAATACCCTAGCTACGACGCTTTGCAGCAGCGCATGCTTGTTGTATTCTTGAAGGCGGCAACTGCGACACAGCGAGGATGGGACCATGACCCAGCGCTCTAGTCTGTCACGCGTTTAGAGCACTTGCCCCCTTAGGTGCCACATAAGGTCGCGTCGGTGGCCAGGCAGAAAGCGCCCCGTCATCGAACCCCACGACACATTATTGGGACGTGCGCGGCGTGCTGGGGGAACCAGAGGAAGCAGTAAGGCTGACATTGACAGCACAACACGGTTTTTGAGGGCGTCCACATCAGTATAAACCTGTTGCACGTGGCGATAAAATGCAACGGCTGAATAGTAAAATGCAGGTGCCTTTAACACTTGTGGTCCGCGATATAAATGTACGCCTGGTAGCATGTAAATAATTTTCGTACCAGAGGAATAGCAGGCAACTTCACGTGCGGGACGCTATTCACGCTGTAACAGGTGGAGCAGATATAGCAGAGCAAGCAGCCAGCAGCCTACAGACACGGATGGGTACGAGAACCCACCGCGAGAGCGTGGTTTCCCAGGCGCCGAGCGACAGACAAGTTCTGTGCTGCCCGACCAGAAGAACAAACCAAGAAGGGACTGCAATGACCTAGTAACCAGTAATGGTTACTACCGACGCGACTTTATGTGGCACCTAAGGGGGCAAGTGCTCTAAACGCGTGACAGACTAGAGCGGTGGGGCATGGTCCCATCCTCGCTGTGTCGCAGTTGCCACCTTCAAGAATACAACAAGCAAGCCAGTAATGGTGGCTGTACAACGTGGCAAACGTACCCCACACGGCCGCAAGATACTGTGTTAACTTATTTTTAATAAGGGTAAATCATACCCTTGAGAATCCTGAATATTTCGCTTTACACCTTCAGGAATTGAGAGCCACACAGAGTCTGATATGCCATCGTAGGTGTAATTGAGGCCTAAATTACGAATAGAATCGCTCTTTTAATGACAAAAAAAGGGACTTAGGCGTGTCTGTGGGGAACCAATGAACAAATAACGACATTTTGAAAAATTCAGCGCCGAATCTGAAATATTTCTGTACTCAGCGAAAATTCGAAGGCTAGGGGATAAGCTATCTTCGTTCCCGAGATACAGCGTGACGTCATCGGCGAAGGCTGTCACCTTCACAACACCGCTACCAGGCAGTGGGAGACCGCACACGTAAGTGTCTCTCAGTGCCGAGCACAGAAATGGCTTAAGGATGAGCACAAAGCGTACTGGGAATAGAGTGCACAATTGAACACCACGAGTAACGGAAAATGGGGCACTTTCACGACAATCAAGAAACAATGTCCCTCAAATAGTTGAATAGGCATTCCTAATAAGCTCAAGAAAACTTGACTAAAAGCCAAACGAGTTCAGGATGCTAAATGTGTAGCTATATGTTCAAGGTGATCGAATGATCTTTTTGATCTAGTGAAACTAAGATACCACGTGCTGACCTAGTCAGCGTGTACGTCATTATGTCACGCGTAACGAACGAGATACTATGTATCTCTCTGCCAGGGACCGAGCATGCCTGAAGGCACCAGGCTTCCCAAGCGTCGAGTGAAAACAGCTGTGAAGGTTTTGCAGCCAACGTTGAGAAGCGTAACTGACCTCCATTCCTCTGGACGAACTGATGATGGGCCGTGCTTAGGTATCAGCAGAATGCGACCGTCGCAAAAACTAACCGGGAATTCAAAGTTTTCAAAGCAGCGACTGATAATAGATATGAAAGTGGCACCAATACCTTCCGAGATGGTTAGATAAATATCAACGGGCAATCTGCCCGGCCCTGGTGCCTAGGCACGCTTCATGGAGTATGATTCCCCCTTCACCTCATTAGCTGGCGGTCGCGCACAAAGACGGTTAGCCACCTCATGTTGAACCTGAGGCAGCCCACTAAGAATTGTACAAGATCCTCGAGTACCATGATCCATTTGAATAGTCTTACGCGCCGTGTTTCAAAATGCGTTACAAAGGGTGAATAATCTCGCGCGGGATGCGAAATAACAAGTACTCTTGTGGCAGCAGAACCCAATGCGTTCGGCTGTATAAAAAGTGAGTTTTTAGCAAAGCGCAGAATTCAGGGCCTGCACACGGATTACGTCTGCAGCGTCAAGCAGCAGCTGACAAAGACGACGCTGCGACGAGGCGTTGGAAACCACTCCGTAGCTCACGCTTCCATGACCTCATCAGTGGATGTTAGCCGAATGGCCAGAAGGGCAATACGGAGCTTCGTGGGAGTGTCCGCTAGTTCTTCTGACCAACGTCTTCTGAGGGAATTCCCTTCAATTGAACAATGCCGACGCAACTGCACCTTCAGCGCCTCCCACGACTCTGGGCCAGATCCAGAAAGAGAGGCACACAAGACTTGACAAGCAAGAGTGCGTGCGCGCATCATGCAGAACGCGGATGTCGAGGCGCCAAGGCGTTAACGCGAGAGCGTTAAGGGCCCCGTGTCGCAGAAAGTACGCTGTCAGTGTCGCCGGCGTTGTCCGTGAGAGAAAAATCATCCCTAACCACGCACGCCCTCCGCGTGGCGCATAGGCGTTACCAAACTAATTGAATTTCTCAAAGTAAAATGCGTCAGGAAATTCGTAAAGTACGACTTACACGCACCCTACAGACATGATAGCGTCAGTCTGTAGTTCGAATATAGACGAGAAAAGATAATTCCGTCACGCGGAAACACAAACAAATACTCATTTTCCAGCTGCCGTTCGAGGTCTGGCGCGGCTAAGCACTAGATTTGGAATCGGCCCATGCAAAAGGCAGCGTTTCTATCAGAAAGCTCGCCTTCGTGCATAGCGTTCGCCGCCAGCGTTTCCCGCTAAGCATTACGGTTACGAAAGCTGCAGTTGCCGGGAAGCCTGAGAACCAGTCAGGGATATTTGACTGCTATCGCATTCCACTCTTAAAGGCAAAGCTTAAGCGCCCTCCAATTTTCTACTGTTGAGGAAAAAGGGAAGCAAACTTCAAGCATAACTGGTCTATGATCGTAAATATGAACAGGTGACGAAGGTAAAGTTATCACATCAGATTGTGAGACATACGGACCTAAATTCTTTGGCGCATAGTCCCGATCTAACCTGCTGGGCGATACGCCGCGTCGCCACGTCCAGACAAACGAAGATCCATGAAAGAATCGATATGCATCCAGCAACGAAAAGTGTTGCACTAGACGACGCAACTCCCGTGCGTTCCAGGAAGGTCGACCCCAGCCCGGGCCTTGCACATCTTCTCGCGTGTTTAACACGCGATTAAAATCCCCCAACAAGCACGACCGTCACAAGCCGCGTATACATGAATGCGACAACTGGCGCATCGCACTGCATCACATCAAATTTCTAACGCATCGTATCCAAACGAGGTTATCGTTCCAATCGTATCCATCGTATCCATGTAATGGGGCTAATGCGCTAGGAAAGCGTGTCACATTAACACGCCAGACAGGGGTGGCCTAAGATGAGTAAGCTCACTTTCGGAGTGCATGTAAACGCGATGTCATCGCATCAGGAATTATGGTAAGGTAACTTGCCGCGCTCGCCAAGCTGCGGGGACAGCAAGATCAGTGAGAAAATGGCAACCGCGACGGCGACGCTACGCCGACGCCGGAAGCGCTGCTTTGAGTTCGTCGCGTCAATAAAGCTTACGCTAGGTGTGCCGTTTGAACTTTACAGAAATAATGCTTAGAGCTGGCAAGGGAGTAGCCATTATGGCTAGCATACAGTGTTGCATAGTTGAGCCCTTCAACAGATTAATTATGCTAGAGCTTTAGCTCGATTCATCTGATGAAGGCATGAACTACGCTGCCCTGCCCGCTAGCCATAATGGAAAACCCCCTTGCCGGCTCGGAGTATTATCCTTCATTTCGCTCAATTTTCTCTTCAATGCCAGAGAGAAATGTAAAGTTCAAACGGCACACCTAAGACATTCACCCTCAAGCATCTCTCTTCTTACCTATTTATCACTAAGCCCTCGTTCAAGCCAAAATTAGAGACTCAACCCCTGTTTTCATCTACGCAATATGAAGCATACTTGCTTTGTTAGAAGTAATTGTTTTGAATCATGAGCTCTGCATGCGTGCGTGCGTGCGTGCGTGCGTGCGTGCGTGCGTGCGTGCGTGCGTGCGTGCGTGCTTGCCCACTGGCACAGGGTATGAAACTTGGCTATGAAGCGGAAGTCCTGCTGTTTCGTTTGCGTTTTCTTTCGTGTAAAATAAACACCATAATGGTTTGGTTTAATTTTTTTACCGCACATAATTTGAAACTAAATTTGGAGGACGGTTAAGCTTTGCCTTTAAGAGTGGAACGCGATAGCATTCAAAGATCCCTGAGGGCTTCTCATGCTTCCCGGCAACTGCAGCTTATGTAACCGTAATGTTTACCGGGAAACGCTGGCGGCGGACCCTATGCGCGAAGACGAGCTTTCTGGTAGAAACGCGGCCTCTTGCGTGGGCCGTGATGCGGCGGAGGCGAGCGCTCTCTGGAGATGTTGCAAGGAACCGGGCACGCCGCTTTAAGGCCTTTGAGATTTGCACGCGTAAATCTGGGAGGCCATGGCCACTCTATGAAAGGTAGAAACGCTGGAAAAGTGGTTTGTGTTATTTTTTAGTTCTCACGTAACAGAATTATGTTTGCTTGTATATTCAAATTACGTCTGTAATTCGTGCTATACTCAAATCATTTCTGTAGGTTGTGTGCGAGTCGTACTTTACGATTTTTCTACGTATTTACCTTGAGGAATTCAATTAGACCAATAATTTCTTTGCACCACATAGAGGCCCTGCATGGTTCGGTATGCGTGGTACGGTATTCTTTTTGCCGAAGCGACGTCCAACGCTGGACGCCGGGTGCGGGACGACGTACGCCGACGCCGGATTTTCTGAACACGGGTTCCTTAACGCTATCGCATTAACACGCAACACTCAACAGTCTGCTACCGATATTTTATCGAAGTTCTCAGTCTGCATTTTCGACCTCGCAAGCCGCTTCACGTCTTAACGCATTCCCCAACGGCAAAACGGAGCCCGCGCTTTGTGGTGAGCGTCCGTCGCTTCTGTCCCGCCTACCAACTCTCCTGAGAGACTGATGAACGACTTCAGCAACAAATGGCTCTCGAAGCGCGCAAAGCAAGTGCGTGCAACATCCACGTGCAATTCCAGATGAGCCCGTCCAGAAATCACGACCGTCGGCTTGTAGAAACGAGGGAACGAGCTGGCTTGTGCTGTGCCGGCTTTTACGATGCCGGCTTGCACGTCCTCAGAATCCCGGCCAACACCGAGGTCTACGGCCGCTTTAAGGCTCCGACGCAGGCGGCGTTGAACGCAGTTCAGAACTGCATAGATAGAGGATGTCCCTAAATTTTCGATTAGCGATAGAAATTCGCGATCGAGTTAACTGTGTCTGCTTTCGCTGAAGGTGAAGAGCTGTACAAGGTCGGAGAAATCAAAACAAGTGCCAAAAAAAAAGAGATGATGCGTGGCTCTATACTTTAGCAAACACCAGAGACCAGCGGAGCTGGGAAGGCCAGTAAAGTAATTCCGAGCCACACACAAGACACACGAGCGCCGCAACACGTCCCTACGGCGTCCGCCAAAGGCGTCTACTATACGGCGTCCGCGATTCCCGTGGCCAACGCCACAGTACACGCCGCGATTGTCTCCACTCTGTACGAAGCGGCGGGCAAAGAGGATATCGAGGCACCCTAGTAGCCACCGGAGAACGCCCGTTCTCCCTCGCCTGACCCCTCTGCCTCGCGCGCCATAGGAGAGGGCACGCATCCGGGCCGCGCCATTGCATTTCCTCGGACACTTTGAAAACTAGTATCTCGAAACTGGCGTAGTTCTCAGAATTCGTTCAAAGTTCGTTCCCCAGAATTCGTTGTGCCACTGTGGTTGTTCAGCGTCGCGACAATGTGACACTATATTGTATTTGCGCCCGTTCGATATGCGCTAACAGATGTAGCTTACAGAACGGAGGCAGTTGTGCTTGATTCGGAGTAACCCATCTCTAAGTTTTGTGCCCTAGATTTTTTTTAACATACAAACTTCGGGATCTAAATTAAATTTTCGTTGCCTTCAGTCAGTAGAATTCAGTTTTCGCTGTTACATTCAGAAGAACTCATTCAACTCGGTTCAGAGCTTGTCCCAAGCCGACTCCACAAGCGTATCGGCATTTACACGTATTTCAGTAGGGATATTGGAGCTGTCCTTGAGCTGAAGCCTGCTTTTAAGTCCTCACGCGCGATATTCTATGTTTGATCTTGGGGCATGCTACGTTTTGTGGACCGATCCACGAGTGCAAAGAGGCATGACTTGAAGCTTCTTTCAGAATTGCGAGCAAAATCGCAACGATCTTTTTTTCATTCTTTCTTGCTTTTGCTTTTTAAAGAAGATGTGGTGGAACTTTCTTAACCACTTCACATGTGGCCATCCTTCTCTGCACTCTCTTCGGTGTTTATGTCGTAAAGACGAGCCACGAAATACACGCTCTTTTTTCTAACCTTTTGAAGTGAACTCCTCGTCATAAAATTCCAGAGAAGTTGTACCTTCTTAGAGAACAACATTAATTTTGTAATATTGCCTTGCAAAGAAAAGATGGGTTATTTGTTTTTGTTTTTTTCCTCAGGCGTTGAAATCGTTTCTAAAGCACGCCATCACCGCGTTAGACCACAATATGATGACCTTGACCGTCTGCACGTGACATTTTTTTTTTTTTCTCTTGCGCTATCGCTATAACTGAAGAGACTAGCTACTAAATTCTACCGAAACTTTGGTTCTAGGTCACGCTTGAGGACTTTCTTTTTTTCCGTCGCATTGCGACCATGAGGAGCATGTTATCGGGACCCACAGCAGGCAGTTTTGGGGAGCACGAACCAGCAATGTCGCACAGTGCCCAGCACACGAACCTTAAATACAAACACTAGCAGCACACCCGTGAAGCAACTTTTAAAAAACTTTTGCAGTACAACCGCGCCCAAGAGCGTTGCCAGTGGCTGCACTATCACGCGCCCCAAGGTTCCAAAAACTTTTTTTTCTCCAGTCGGTTCTTTTCATTCTGCCTCGAAAAGCATCTTCGCATAGCTACTGCGCAATTCTCAAGATTAAAAAAAAAAACAGAGCGCATTCGTATTACCCTGCCTGCGAGAAATGTGGCCTTGGCCTTATCAGTATATGTTCAAGCAACATGGAGCTTCAGCCGAAGGCAAATAGAAAAAGAAAGCGTGAGGACCACCCAATATCGCAAACCAGCAAAGAACGTTTTAGACAGTCTTCGCTTTGTTACCTTTATATTTCGAATACGTGAATCGCTGCATCCAGCGATAACATGGATGGGACATATTTTGGAGCTGCGCCCCACTGAAAGCAAGCCAACCGATATTGTAGTCTGCACCACCCAGAGACTGGCGTGGAACATGGCATTCGAGACTGAGTGCACCGTTCTGGCGAGATAACAGATCTCGAAGGCCATGATGAGGAGTAAAAAATAAAGCGCTCGACTGACCTGCCCGTCTTTTCTTTATTTCTTTCATATTTCTCTCTGACACTGCAGCGTCTTTTCTTCTTTGGCCGCGTCCTTCGACAGCGCTCGTGTCTGTTCATTCTGCGTTACTTCGTTGTTTCGAAGCGCTCTGCCACGTTCCATCAAGAAAGTAAAACAAAAAAAAACAGAATTGACGGAAGCCTTGATCACACCAGTAAATTGCCAAATCACAATACAAAGCCAATTCTGGGGCGCATGTCGCCGGCGTCAGTTTGCAACATTCAAAACAGTAGGGACCGAATGGCTCACGAGTTTTCTCACGATCGCACAGAGAGAACTTTTTTTTTTTTTTATTATAAGATGCGAGTTTCGGCCCGACTGTCTTTACGAGCAATAGGAGCTCGGGAGTGCTGGAGTCCAGAAGAACATTCAAACTTTTTCTTCCCATTCTGAGGGCCTCTATTGCTTCCGTTCTAACACTCCGGAAAGTTATTCACGCAATAAGAAAGCTCAGTTAAAAGGAACTTTCGACGATGCGATTTCAATGCGTTCGTGCACTTCCGAGTAATTTTCATAACAAAGGAAACAACTTTTTCGCGCCGTCGGAACATTTGGGGACAAAAGCGAGCACGCGAGCGTCAGCCCTTCCGTTAGGTGTGCAAGTTTGCCCGGCGACTGCGCCGCATATACGCCAGACTTTTCACGAGTGCACTCCATACAGCTACGAATTGGAGGAATGGAGTAAGAAGAGTTCGGCGTTGGCTTGAGAGAGTGAACAACTGAATTACAACTCTCTCGTCGCTTTCACTTGAAATCTATTGTTCTGTAACGAAGCTGGAGCAACGTATTCGGCCAATATTCTGTTTTAACCACTACCTTCCAAGTTTGCATTTTCTTCTTTTCTTTCCCCAGGCCTCTGTCGAAGACAGAAACACCCCATCGGCGCTGCCTCGCACGTGCTCTTTTGTGCAAGTGTGCGGCTCTTTCTGGCCACTCAATTTTTTGTCTTATTTTTCTTTCTCCTGATTCTCCCTAAATCTGAAGTACTCAACAATGGTCGAACGAAGGATGTCACTAAAGACGACGTTTCGATTAAGATTAGGATAATTGCTGGAGTTCTACATGCCGTAACCACAACCCGATTATGAGGCACGCCGTAGCGGGGAACTTCGGATTAAGTTTCGACCACTTAGATTTAAATATACTACGTTAAAGAACCTCAAGTGCACGAACGTTTTTGCATTTCGCGCACATCGAAATACGGCCTCCTCGACAGGGATCGAACTCTCATTACTCCAACGTTTCGAGAAGGGACCTTGTCAAAACGATGGCTTTACCGACATTCTTGTTCGACCGCTTTCAATGCTTTCGATCAAGCCTCCGTCTTTCTGCGAGCTGCTGTCTTGATTGGATTCTTTAATCAGAGTTGTTTTAGCTATCACTAATGATAAAAAAGCATGCTTTAGCTATTTCGTTTTTTATTTGTTTTCTTGGAAAGGGGCAGATAGGGGGTTCCTGAATTTGCATCCTTACAGGTGCAAGCAATGGTATTACGCTACTGTTTTGTTTCGACGTCTATCGCCGAGTGGTGATTGCAACACGCCATTCCGGTGAATGTCGAATATAAAAGATTAGTTTTGTTTTCAATTATACCCGGATGCAAGTGTCTAGGGCGGCTTGCGCGAACATTTAATACCGAAAATAAGAACAAATTTAGGAACGCGTTCTCGCGCGGACTAGGCGTTGTCTATGGAACATTTAAGAACGCGTTCTTAAAATCGTCATTTTCGTTATTAAATATTCCTGCAAGCCACCCCTGGTCGTCTGTTACTTTGTGTTCCGCCTGCGGTTTGCAATTTCGGGACCTGCTTCTGCATATTTCCCTATGTATCACTTCTGCTGTATCGCTAATAAAGATTGATTGATTGATTGATTGATTGATTGATTGATTGATTGATTGATTGATTGATTGATTGATTGATTGATTGATTGATTGATTGATTGATTGATTGATTGATCGATCGATCGATCGATCGATCGATCGACCACGCTGTTGCGCCGTACCTAAACCACTGTAAGCTCAAAGGCGAACGACGAGCTAAAGCCTCTAGAGCGAGCGGTTTGTCTCTCGCCTTCGCTACCCTCAACCCAAGCCACTCCCTCCTCGCCGCGTGCTTCTGTAAAAGCACACGCGAGTAATACGTCAGTGCCGAGCTTCACGTTGGCACTCCTGTTTGAAAACACCATCAACTTTGGCTTATCAGGGCTCTGCGCTCTTTGGCTACACGCTGCTGCCGCCAAATGCGCAGTGCGAAACATGCTACACGAGCTGAAATAAATTGATTGCGAACAACACGCAAACGAGACGAAAATGAGCGGGAATGCCAGTGCGTGTCACATAATGTGTGCAAGTAGACAGATCATAACTGATGCTCCTCGCACAGGAACAAATCGACAGCTTTTACTCTTGTGACGTCACCTGAACGACCCTGCTGGAGTCATTGACGTGTGAAGCGAACGCTGGAAAAGCCCAGAGAAGAGCACGCGATTGTTCCTTTTTTTAATATCAGAGGTGGTTTAAGAGCCCTCAAGGTGCGGTAACGGCGTTCCACTTTTGTACCAGCGGCAAAACAAAAGATAGGTAAGAGGCCAAGCACTATGTGAGCAAGGTTTGACACTCGCAAAACAAAGCATCGCATTTTTCTTGTAGCTCAAAGCGACGACCAAAAGTGATATTATGAAACGATATGCCAAGTTCGATTTAACTGGCCCCTTAAGTTAGAACAAAAAATGGTCCTAGCGCATATTTCCTGGTAAAATTGAAGCGCGATTAGGTGAGAGGGAGACAGCCAATGAAACAAAAAGAAATATTAGAGAAAAAAAGGTGTTCAAGAATGATTCATCGAAGTATTGCGAAATAAAGTAACACTTCCCTTTGAGGTAATTTGAACGTCTCACAAACAAAAATGTATGCTTTTTCTATTTCACTATGTATTGGTTTGTTCTTGGCGGCCACTATGGGGGACCAGTGCTTCTGCCTCAAGAAATAGCTCACCTGCGCAAAACTGCGCAAGACATACGAAGAGTAAAAGAAAGTCAAATAAAGGCTTCCAACCCGGCATCGTACAGGAACTGCAGCAGTTCCTCCGCATACCTACTGTCCATTACCCAACGGTTGTAGTTTTCAGGTAGGTCTGGCTTCAGTCCAGCCCTTCTTAAAATCTGAAGTCTGATCATCCGCGTCCCCGTGCACATTCAAAGCAGGTGTCGAGCATCTGACGTTGTCACAGGAGCCGAACCTTTTGTGGCACCTTCCTTGGTCGTGTCTTGTCTATCCACAACCCCAGGTAACGGCTGGTGTAAGAAGAGCCACTCCAGCCTTCGAAGAGATGTTTCCTGGGCCCAGTTAAGGTTGCGGTGAAGAAAGTGGAGACAGGGATGCATCAAGACGCGTCTATTAATCCGTCGGAGGCTCGGTTTCAGTTATTTCTGGAGAGCGCAAGGGAAGGGATTCAGGTGTGTCAGGTTTAGTTTATAATCAAGATATTAAGTTCACAGTAAAAAAAAAAACGTACACATAAATATACAGCGGGAGGTCCGAGAGCACTAGGCTGAAGAGGGACCCCCTGTCCTCTGAGGTAGGTGATCGGTCGTTAGGTAGGTGAGGCATGCAGGTGAGCGAGTCAGCCTGCCCCACTCCCCACGTCACTGAAATGATTCCAACCATGCTCATGCACCCGTTGCACCATTTCCTAGCCCGAAGTCGTTCTCTTTTTTATAGAAGTTGTCCCCCCAACACAAAGATGCCGGTGCTTTCAATACGCCTTAATATTCTAGACATGTGGCCTTCTATGAAAGCTTTGCAATGAGTTCACATATACCTTGCGTACACTTTTTTTGTCCATCGTACCTACATTCCCATTGCACAAACAAACAATGAACAACGAAGGGCTGCAACTAGGTGTACGTACAAGTGAGAGGGTGGCAGCCACGATTCAGTGTTGAATTTCGTGGCTTCGTCGGTAATTCTGGAACCTTTGTCCAGGGATGTCGACGCAGCCACAGCTGGAAAAGTCGTAGCCCCGCCACTCGGAAAGCGAGACGACTGATCGCACAATCCGGCGGCGTCGTAAAGTTTCTTTTACGGCGTTCGTTCAGCGAGCCGAAGCAGAAAACCGGTGTCGGGGTCGGAGTGTGGATGCAAGGCGGCGCACCATCTCTGTCGAACTCAGCGAAGCGGCCAAGCGCCTGTACTAATGTACTCTTCAGCTGGATCCTGTTAAAAACAAGGCTCCCAAGGCGCTAGTAAAGAGGGACACCCTGAAGAAATTGAAGTTGCTAGCGGTCAATACAATAGTAATTTGATCCTACTTGACAATGTACAGCAGCGCTAACGCAGACGAGGACGGAGAAATAAGGTTCATAAGACGAGCGTTGACTCTCAACTAAATGTTCGTCCGGGAAGAGCACAACAAGCTACATATACAGCCCACGTTTTCCTACTACTGAAGTATTTGCTCTGTATCTTCAAGGAAGCCCTGCGCGGGCAAAAATGGCGCTTAACTTTGACGTCTGTTCCTAAGCGGCACCAACTGACGCCACAAGGGCGTTCAGCTTGAATCGATTCTCACTTTTTGAAACATATGTGGCTGCTGGCCTACTGGCAGTAGGACAGGCCTGAACAGAAAGGTTGCGAACTTCACGGTCGGCATCAATATTTACCATCTGTTTCAGAACCGTAACGACTAAATCAAAAAACAAAAACATTGTACCAGAATTTTAGAAAACCGCAGCGGCGGCCGCTGGGCTGAAATGCGCCATTCGCACGCACATAATTAGGCCGACCAACGGCTGTTCAAGAATACACTACCACCACCTCTTTCTCGGTGCTTATGTGAAGGTAACGAACGTACGTAGACCTGGTAAACGTGTGTGTGTGTGTGTTCAGAAGCTTATGCTAAGAAGAAAAGCGAGAAAACCCCGTTTTGTTATCTAGAACAAATTTACCCTGCGGGGGACAAGTCTACACCGGCATATTTAAAGCGAATAAAGAATCTTCGTCAATATCAACAGCTAGTCACCGGCAGTACGGTGCACCACGAGCGTTGTCGGTGTCGATGTAGGTCAAATGAACAAGTGCAGCCGTGGGAACCTTCTTAATTACACACAGTGAGACACTCACCGATGCTTGGAACGTGACGAATGGCTCGCAAGACGAGGTGAGCTTCGACGCGGCGCACAGTCCACGATGCAGTCGAGCCGTGCACGTCGACCGTGTCTTGCGCTTTCACCGAAAAAATTCCCACAGCGAAGAACTGTGCATATAACGGCCACGCACGCTTGGAAAAGTGCCCCTGCGGCAACGTTGTATCGCGTCGGGCTGCTCGGACTCACTCAGCAGCTCGTACGACAGTCGCGATGCATCCCAGCGGCCGAAAGTGTACGATGCGTATACAATTGCCAATCATCATGCTTCGTGGGCGGCTTTGTGCGCTTTCGAACGCTGGAAACGCTCGCGCCGAAGTGATGCTTCTTCCAAACTGGCACGCTGGCGCGGCAGAAATATGTTCGGTTATACATAGTGGACGGCGTTTTCGCCTCACGGACAGTTGCACCATAGAGAAAGAAATTGTTCTACGGGCTGGCGCAACCTAGTCACCGAGCGAAGCGCGACTGCCACGGCATGCGGACGGCGATGACCTTTAAAGCTTCCTTTGCCTACTTCCCTCCAGCATTTGATCCACCCGGCTGGTTTTTTTTTTTTTTTTTTTTGCATCCACGCGACGCTAAATTCCCATATGTGTCGTCACAATACTTCTGATGTTTGCCTCGATCTTCCAGCTGCGTTGCGCCTGTTGTCCCTCTGGCCTTGTGTGTTGCATCTTCAATAAATAGAAATGTGCCCGCGGTTGTGAGATTTTAACCAGGATTGCCCAACAAAGCCGGCAGACCATAGGGATGGGCAGACGTTTTACATATAGGCTGCTTGTGAGTGCAATTTTCATGAGTACACATAGACGCAGAAACGTGACACGTCAATCCCATTGAAACTGCTCTGCTTTTCGCCGCCCCTCACTTAGAATGATAGCTGAGTGCGCAACACGACTAAGCGCTTAGTCACGATGTTCTGTATCTTGCTTTTGTACAGTGTTCCAAGCACTTCGCCCTGAAGAAGAAAAGTCCACTTGTCGAAACGTTGGCTCCTGCTTTCACTTTATCCTCGTTTTGCTCATCGTCTTGAATTTCAATCTCCCGCATTCCTCGTGTTTTCCCTGGAAGCACTTCGTTTGTCATTTGTGCGCTTAATCATACTGCAATGTTTAAATACCTGTTGTACGATCTTACGCACGTTGTATAACTGTTCGCCGTTGGGCGAGTGTTTCGCACTACATTTTCTTTTACACCTCGGTGCTGTACGTACGTTGCAAAAAGTTTCGATGAGAAACCTGCTCAATCAGCAAGGTCAACTATACCATACTTCGTGGGATTAATTTGGGCAAGACTGCGCATAATATGCAATGTCTGCTGCGGAAGTATCCTGCATGGCTCCACAACACACTTGTATCGGAACTGAATTTAGATAATTTAGTAAGAATGACCAAAAAACCACATGTATCTTAGAGATGAACGTCTAGTGGACCATTACTGATTGTTTTCTGCCGGTGCCCTGGCTTTCTGGCGTTCTGGTATATTCCACAAGCTTAAATACGTTTACGGGCAGGCATAAACTATCGACGACTTCACTTGAAAGATTATGTAACATATCTCAATGTTTGTAGCAGTAAAGCAGCAGCATCAAATGCAGACAGAGTCTTGGTGGAAGAGCTTCATATGCATGTGTTCTTGCCATTCCAAGAAAAATCATCACATGGCTTTTGTTGCAGTTTCCACCGACAGGAACATGACCACTGTGGCTAAGGATGAAACAGCAGTCAGAATGGCTCATGGCCACTGAGCGACCACGTAAAGAGAATTTACCGAAGTAAGGAAATTACACCGCATGCAGGTTGACCAGAAGGCTGCCAAGTGACATGGCCTGCAGATTTCGTTCCTTAGGGGGCGGCACACATGGGCGGCTCTCTTGCGCATCAGAATATTTTTATCCCTCTGTGACAGGTCTTCGCAGAGCATAAATAATGAAAAGGATATATCGCGTTGAGGGCTTTGGCACGTCCACAGCTTTCCTTCAAAAATGCCATTCCCTCCGCAATCCTGAGCATAACCAAAGAAGAAGTCGTAACAAGATCTAGTCTTCCGTTCGACATGTGTAAGCCAGGGAATCCTGAAGCAACGCCCAGCTATATATACCACGCAGGAAGAAATAAGCGATAGAAATACTTCGTTGCAGAATGTGAAATAAGAAGGAGTTCGCAAGTCTTCTTTTTCGCCGGCGATGCTTTTCACATTGAATCACGCGGCTTTTCACTTGAAGATCTATCTGAAGCGCATGCTCTTCAACGCTCTTGGTTACAGGCGTTTTTTTTTTCTTATCAGTGTGTTCTTTTCGCTAGGACATTTCTGGGTATTAGGTTACTGCCGAAGTTGCCGACAACAGATCCCCAAACAGTGCGTACGCTTCGGCAGAAAAACTCTTTCCTCCACGTCACCATAGCAGCCTCAGGTTCCTTGAGATGACCTCGACCTACTTTTAATCTTTGAATCTGTGCTGTGCGGTCTGGGCACATAAGCAGGATTGAAATACACTTTTTTTCCTCGCCTGTTTCAGAGAGTCTGAAGAACAGGCACGCGATGACAGGAGCCGCCGAAAGAAGACCGTCTTTATCAGGGACGACAGATTCCTTTTATTCAACTTGCAATATCAACATAGTCTTTGTGATGGTGCTTGTTTATAAGGGTTGTTGTATGTCGTATGTGCCATCCGAGACGTGTAATGAGTTACATCAGCGATACAGAAATAATCGACACAGAAAATATGGAAGAAACGCAGAAAGTGCGCCGAAGTCTCGGATGCCACATTCTTTACTTGCCGAATGCATCCTAGATGGTTAGATCAGATTTGACTAATGAAATCGAACGTCTTCATTTTGACGATAAAGTAACGTTAATAGGAAGATATTGTTGCATCGAAACCCTTGTCTAAACGGGTATACAAAAGTATTTTGCCGCGTGTGTTTCTTTTTCTTTTTTATACAATACATCTTCTTTTAAAAATTGCCTGTGGCAGATAACATGATTCTACTCATTGAGCTGGATTACTCAAGAAAGCGGATATTACTTGTTCGGAAAATTGAAATGCATAATCGACTAATCACAAAAAAATCAATAAATGACTTTTTAATTAATTACTTTGCGGAACAAATTGCAATTTGCGAATTGTAGCCGGTGAACTTGCAAGGCATACTCGCATGAAAAGAATTTTTCGTATGACCCCGGTTTCAAGGTGCGCGACGAAATACTTGGGCGTTCCAGTTACTTTTGTGCATCAGTGCCTGGAACGCTGCTTTATTAAGAGAGTGGAACAACAGCGCATTTTTTATCACAAGTTTCACGGCGCAAATCTCGAAATCCTGCGATCCTTAGAGGTTGTTCCAATTGGATGTGCCTTGCAAGCTCACCAGCTACAATTCGTAAATTGCAATTTGTGCCATGAATTAATTAATTATAAAGATAATTATTCAATTTTAGAACATTATTCAATTAAACACTTCGATTTCTCGTGCGAGAACTAGTGCGAGAACTAATCCACTTCAAGGACTACGATTACGTAGGCTATCTGCCACAGGAGATTTTTAAAAATTCTGTATGGTCTAAAAAAAGCTCCAAAGTTTGTAAGGCCTTATATCCCCATCTATCTCTCTCTCTCTCTCTTTCTGGCTACCAGAACAAGACATGTCTTGTGCTGGCTACTAGTTAAACTACAATAGTTTGTAAACCCTTCGGCGCTGTGAGTAAACGTCAAAATTCTAATATCAAATTTCTTAGGCAATTTTTTTCGCAAGGAGCTCTTCGAGATATTGCCTGAATGTCTGATAATCCTACGTGTGAAAAAATGTACATGCAATCGCAATGCCCATCTATTCCTTCTAGCCCCCGTGGGAGGAAGGAAGGAAAACGTGAAGAAGGAAAGGCAGGGAGGTTAACCAGTTTAGCTTAACCGGTTTGCTACCCTACACATGGGAGTGGGAGGGATGAAAGATGGGGAAGGGAGAGAGAGAGCACATAGCACAGCACACACACATCGTCCGTTAGAGTCCATCACTCTGGCGTGGTACGTGATATCACTGTCACAGCCGCTTGTCCGATCCCGTCTCTTTCAAAAACCGAAGTAGTCCCTTCGTCGCCTTCAGCTGCGATGTCTTCTATCGGCGGCATGTGAAAATCGTTTCGAGGGACAATGGTCTAGTGTCAAGGTGCGCTTGAACGGATGCCAGGGACTGTCGCTGAACATTATATTATGGACAGTCGCACAGAATGTGTTCTAACGTCTTCTCGCAAAGACAGGCATTGCAGAGAGCGTTGTCGGCCATTTCAATGCGAAATTAGTAAGATTTCGTGAAAGCCACCCCTAGCCATAAGCGATAAAACTGAGTCGCCTTTCTTCGGCGGAGTCCAGTTGGCATACAGAGATGCATCAAAGAAGGCAGGTGGTATTGACGGTTGCTCCGTTTGGTCTGACTGTTTGGTGGGCACCATAGAGAGAGCGTGATCTCCTGTGCAAGCACTCGAAGTCTGCTAGCTGCGTCGGACCGTGAAAGTGGTATGGCCTTTTCTTGTGCGTCTTCAAGAGCTGCCCGAGCGGCATTATCGGCGTCTTCGTTTCCTATGACGCCGCAGTGACTTGGCAGCCACTGAAACGTCACGTGGTGTCCTTTCTCCTGTGATGTATGGAGTAGGCATCTAATATAGAATACGTGCTGTTCAAATGGCCCGCGACGCAGAGCTGATAGCACAGATTGTAGGGCTGCCTTTGAGTCGCTGAAGATTGACCATTGTCGAGGTGGCTCCCGATTGACGAAACAAAGTGCAGTGCGAAGAGCAGCTAGTTCCGCAGATGTCGATGTTGTTGGGTGGTCAGTCCTGAAGCTGATGGTAATAGCTCTTGCTGGGACAACCACAGCTCCGGACGAACACTGGATGTTTGTGGAATGATCAGTATAAATGTGTTCACTGTCCGCGTACCTCTCGTGCAGAAGAAGCAGAGACAGTTGCTTCTAGCCCCTAGTGTAGTACCACGCCATAAGGCGTTGTTACATTACCATTGCATAAAAAGAAAAAAAAAAGAAAAAAAAACATCGATTAAGCAAGGACACCATCAGAAACCAGGAATAGTGAGACAGAAATAGTTTGACTGTTTTCATATGGATGCTGGAAACATAAAAAACAAAGAAACTGAAAGAGAGGGAGACTAACATGCAAGGTGTCCGCCTTTCGCATTTTTTCTTTCTCTCTTTTTTAAGTTCTTTTTCTTTTTCCAAGGTAATTGGCAAGTTTTCTTCAATAGTACGTACGACTCGCTTATAACTTAGGCAAAATGAAATTTCGATGCGGTTGCCATTCAGGAAAAAACTGGGGTCTGAATGTAACCACTGTTTCCACGTGGCAGTTGTAATCAAGCGAGTATAAGAGACTATAAGAGACTATAAGTAGTCAGGAAATAATGATTGCGTAGCACAAGTTGGTTGCTACAGTGAATTGGAGACCAAATTCATTCATTCATTCATTCATTCATTCATTTGTGAATTCAGGTGACAGCCACACGAAGCCGTCTTGCTGTTCACTGCAATGGTTGCGGCTGCGCGACAGCGTTTGCGGAAAAACAAAGAAAAAAAGAAACGCCATTGTGAGAGGTCGAGACAAAACAAAGAGCGAAGTTATGACAGCTGAACAAATTGTAAGAGAACAAAGGACATGAACGTTAGCGCTCCATCGGTTAACTTATCGCACAAAAAACGCCATTCTCAGTCGGTTTCTTGCTGCATCCTCGAGATGCCGTGCACTTTATATTTTTCATTCCTTGATCATTTCTGTGCCTCAACACTTCGCATCGTCGCAAAATAAATCATCAGTTTTTGCGCACGTGGACAACTTTCCGTGGCAATGAAGCGGTGACAGCAACGCGGTACATAGACATTGTATAGATCGGCGTTAGCGTAAACGGAACGACCTCTGGGCAGCGTGCTGGTCGATCGCGACTTCGGCCACCCTCCGATGAAACCTAATTTGGCGAAGCGCCAATGCATCGTTCTTTCAGGTCTGTGTTGGGGGTCGTCGCAAAGGTAGGCGTTGGCAAGAGCGCATGTTACGTAAATTACCCGCCATTGGTTGCGCGCCAACCAGGTTCTATTGTTATGCAGCTTATGATGGAGATGCAGGTGATCTTGGCAGGCGCATTGCCGTCGAAAGCAGAACTTTTTCAAATATGTTACGAAATTAGTGGAGCGGTGAAGCATGCGTACAAAGGCGGCGCGCGCAAGGAACCTTGAAAGCGTTGATAACGTTACAGCTTCATACAAAGGCGCTAATGCATGGTTTCATCACTTCCGTAGCCATGTCGGTGCAAAGCGAAAGAATCACTATTATTGGGAACGTTCTCTTAAAACATTTTGAATTCTGGGGTTTTACGTGTCAACACCAGCATCCGATTATGAGGCACGCCGTAGTGTGGTACGCCGGAATAATATTGACTGCCTGGGGTTCTTCAACGTGCACCCAATGCGAAGTATGCGGGCGTTCTCGCATCTCGGTCCTCATCGTAATGAGGCCATAGTGGCCGGGATTCGATCCCGCGACCTCGTGCCTATAGCAGCGCAACACTTTAGCCGCTATAGCCAGCACGGCGGATGGGAACGTCGTCATTTTTTTCTTCTCTGTGGCATACCCTGTTTCGTGGAAGAACATTTTACTCCATTGAAGGTGCTGTTAAAGCGTGTGAAGTCGTTTACTTACGACAGCAAGTTACACTTCGTGATTGGACTGGCTCGTGTCAGCTTGCATGAAACCTCTTGTGTCTTATACGTCCAAGGATGAAAAAAAGACGCAAAATAAACGCGCAGAAAAAGCCGCAATGTGCTGAACTGAAATACCCGCAGTCATTCTCCCAGCGTCTGATGAGCAAGAGCACGTGAACGCGAGTAACCGCGCTGTGTGCAAGGAAGACATGAACTTGCGTGATAAGTCCTTTCAGCCGTCGTCTTATGCGAAGAGTCTTTAGTGTTATTGAATCGCTATTCTAGGACTCTATTTCGGTTTAACTCATCTACTTCCGACAGTTCTATACCACTGCTGCACCTCTGCTGACCACCTAGACCACCTCTGCTGCACATCATGCAACTTCCAAGGCAGCAACAACAAGTCGACAAAACGCACGTGCACCGAACAGTCTGCAAGCGAGAGAACTCACAGACACGCGCAAGATGTCTACAGGCACACGTGCAAGACGACACGCTTATAGTAAATACAATGGTCGAGGACACAGACCGCGTCCCAATAAATGTGAAAAGAAAGAAGCATTCGAGTAATAGCAGGCCAAGGATGAACGCCCTGGGGAGAACCTGTTCTCTGTTCGGTGTTTTAATGTCGGCGCCAATAAAGCTTGCTCCGGCGCTCCTATTCCAGCAGCTACGCACATAAGCGCCTCAGGTTTCGGAGCCTAACAAAAAGATGGCGAAAAAAGAAATGGAAGGGCGGCATTGACGCGGTTATGGAGCCAGCGCATGAAACACACGTGTGTAGATTGTACAGCAGCAGCAGCCTGAGTCGTTATCGTCTTTTATGGTGGTCAACGTGTAATAGTTTCGCTCGGACCCTTGCGCTACGCTGCAGCTATATATACATATATATATATATATATATATATATGAACGCGCCGAGTTATTTCTTTTTTCGGAGAAATAGCATTGACTGCAACGACGGTAGTATATACCTACGCAAGTAATAGGCGCGCTTACATTAAAAAAATTAACTAAAGGGAGCTAATCGCAGTAAAGGCCCAGGCTGCAGCTCCATCAGAAACTTCCGCGTGTCACATAACTGGTCATTCATCATATAAGTGCGGCTCTCCCATAAATAAGCTGTCGGAAAGTATGCTGGTCGCCTAGTTCTAATCCATATCTTACGCTGGCAAAGCTCGCGCTGGCGAGAATCTCGCCTACATCATTCGCTGGGTGAAATGAAACAGAGCCGCGGTATGATCAGCAATACGGAACTTGATTCCTGGGTGCTAGTTGTTTTATTCAGTTCCCCCAAAGAAATAAATCCACAGCGAGAGAAGATTTATGTCGAAATTTTAGCGCAAAACTCGCCGTGGTTGCTCAGTGGCTATGGTGTTGGGCTGCATGAGCGCGAGGTCGCGGGATCGAATCCCGGCCACGGCGGTCGCATTTCGTTGGGGGCGAAATGCGGAAACACCCGTGTACTTAGATTTAGGTGCACGTTAAAGAACCCCAGGTGGTCGAAATTTCCGGAGTCCTCCACTACGGCATGCTTCATAATCAGAAAGCGGTTTTGGCTCGTAAAACCACACAATTTTTTTATGATTATTTAGCGCTAGAACGATAAAAAAAACGAAGGGTCGCTTTCTTTCTGTCAAAATGACCAAAAATGACTGCAACATAACGTCGCATGGTCAGTAGCTGCTCGCCTTGGAGGCAGGTGAATGGGGTCACAATGCCAGACATGAATGATCAACAGACTCAAAGCACCTTAGATAGTGGTAGTAATGAAGCTCGAAACCACGGACCTCTATGCAGTAAAGGTAAACACGAATCACATGTCAATGTACTTTACAAAACGATATTTGTCTACTGAGCACGAAATCCGTGTCACACAAACACTACTGCTCTCTGAGGAAAAGCCCCGTATGCACTGTAACCAAGAGGTTAGAATGCAGACTCACGTATATAGTCGTTCGTGCGAGAGAACGAATAAGTAGTTCGTGAAACCCGTGAAACGTATTATCCGGCATGCTTTCGGCGCGTCACCATCGCACGCCGAGCAATGCCCACGCCGCAACGATCGCTTCTAGGTCCGGTTGCTGGTTTAGGCAGCAACTAAATAAAACACCATGATTTACAGCCGGGAAATAACGCACCGCAAATCCTGACAAGGCGAGATCGCGGGCTGAAAGTAAGCACGAAATAGTTTTAGCAAAGTTATGACCGATCAGTTTTGCGGAATCCCGCAAGGTGGTGGAAGTTTCGGGAAAAGAAAACATCGTCATACGCCGAACACACCGAAAAGCTGCAGAGGAAATACATACAGGTTTCCCAGATAAAACGCTTCGTAGTTGAAGAAAAATTCGTCCTGGTTCGGGAATTGAAGCCGTGACCAGTGCCTTTCCGGGGAGATTGCTCTACCATCAGGGAGAAAAGGTGTCAAGCCTATTGCGCGAAGCACGATGTATCGGGAAAGTCGGCGAAGAACCACGTGTGAGGCTAAGGAAACAGTATACGAAGTACCTCGAGAAATGTATGGGGGTCCGCGGCGTCCTTCTGCAACGTTCAATTGGAAGCCATTTCTTCTCAGTGCCCGCGGACCAAATTTTGTCCCCTTCGCTTGCGCGCGTATTGCAACAACGTTTGCGACTTTTCGGCAACTCGTCGAGACGTCAAGGTTCGAGAACGAACAAGAAGTTCATTCTTATATATGTATATTTTTCTTTTATTCCTTTTAGCCATCCTTCGGTGAACGCAAAGATAGAAGGTGGAGAATTGAGGAGCGGGGAAGTGGCGGGTGGCTGATAAATGCGAAACACGGACGGATAACAGGTCGGGCTGATATTGATATACATGTGCAAAAAAAGAAGAGCTAACCGTAGAAAAGGCAAAAAATTTTAGCGCCGTGCGTAACCGTGCCATCCCGCAAAAAAAAAAAAAAAATAACAGTACAGTCTGTAAAAGTTCGTTGTCAACTTTTCACAGCGAAAACCACACAAGGACGAGAACCACACTACACAAGCTCTGACTATCAAATGAGCGTTTATAAAAAAAAAATGTTAAAGAAAACAACACCCACGAAGGATGCGGACTTGTACTGCGCACAAGTTATTTCAGTGAAAAGCCATTGCAGACAAAAAAAAAAAAAAATCACGGTCATCAGTATTAGCGCCGAGAACTTGGAGTGGCGCCCTCTCGTGAGTGACGTCACGACCAGGACGCCGCTCGTTCCGGCTCGCTCGGCTGCCGCGCGCGCTCGTTTCCTTCGTGCATGCTTGGCGTATGTGTGGCTCGAGCCGCACTTATTGAAGGATATGTCGGCTTCTTTCTGCTACCATGCCTGAACCGTAGTTTCCTCTTCAAAAGCGCGTGAGTCGACAAAATTTGCGGCTTGTATATCGCAAGCTAGCTAGCCTTGAAGGGTTCTACAAGTATTGCAATTGATATATGCGCCGTGTCTGTCCATAAATGTTGCGTAATGAGAATGTCTGAAAATTCAACACGCGAAGTTGTGTATGATGCTTCTCTAAACACTTAACATCTCTTTAGTACTTAATGAGAGACCTATTTGCATTTTACATGGAAGAAAAATCTTGGTAATTGGTGTCAACATGTTATCCATGTTAGAAAGAAATTGCCCAGTGAAGATATATCATCCTAATTCTTATTACTCTGGTGAGTTGTTCTAGTCAAATGTGGCCAATTTATTAATGTGTAAAAGAAAGAGTTAGGCGCGCATTTCGTAGGAAAAAGTTCGTTGCTACTTTCACCGCTCTCTGAAGCAAGCCTCCATAAAAAAATAACGGATTACTCATGGCTGCTAACACGACGGCGCGTCATGTAGAATATTTACATAGTTGATTCACAAATACTATAGTAGCAATCATCAGAAATAAAAAGTTTCGTAGTTGAGATCAAGAGCCAATCAAGTGCAAGCGATGAAATGCTTCATGGTGGCCCTCAGTAAAGTTTATCGGCAATATGGCACACCCCTCACGCAACGGTAGCAACCCACTGTCGTTATGGTGAGGCATGCATTGTTCGCGAAACCCATCAGTTAACTACAACTTCGAATTGAAACAATGAAGCAGTTTTTTACAGCGCCAACTGCAATGCCCAAAGCATACTCGAGGTATTTTTCTAGGCAGCTTAGGCTGCCTAGAAAAGGAAAAGTCAAGTACCTTCTGCCTCACCATGTCTCGATCCAGCGTTGCTTAATTGCACAAACGGCGAACTATTCGCCTGGTCGGTACATAAAAGAGAACGTCGCAAACCTTCATAAGGAAGACACCACAATCCTTACATATTTCACTTCATTTTTACCCTCCACCGGGGGATTATGATATCTTCAATATGTCCCATACTAATAATGAATGACGCTTCGGCTTCTTTCTGGCTGCAGCCATACGGCTCAAAAGGCATACTTCACTAAAAAAAAAAAATTGGGCCGAGCAGCCTGTGTCAGTTCGCCAAACATATTCGTCATGTATATTCCTCAACCAACAAACGCCAGTAAACTGTTCAAGTGAGTTGAACGTGTAGCACGGGAAAGGGAATATATATTGGTACATTCTTTTTCATATTCTGCAAACAGCTGTAAGCCTCAATTAGCTTTACTTCAAATTACCGCCGCTTAAAATAAACACTTGAAGAACCACCTAATTTTGTGAAGCAGTTAAATAAGCAAGTTCTACTGGTACAATCTAAACTGCAGTGTTAAGCCCTCGTGGTGGAGCGTTTCTGTGAAGAAATGCAAAAATTCGATATTATACCATGAACTACTCTTCGTGAGCTAACCTGTTTTAGCGCATTAAAATCAAAGTAACTGTTATAGAAGTCATATATAGCCAGCGTCTGTGACATACTTGTTGCACCGCGGCAGGTATGGTATCATAACTGAATTCTTATATGCTATGTTTTTGCGGTTGTCGATCCGCGCATGAAAAACCCTCACTGGGCTGGTCTGAGCTCCTTCGGCTGGCACTATAGCGATGCTTTTGAGAACTGTATTATCGTCTAAAAAGTGAGCTCCTTGAGAAAATTTTCGCGAACGAAGACATCGTAAAAATATATTTGAGACGACCACCATAACTATACAAGCAGAGGGAACGACGGAGAACAAACGAAAACACTGCAGAAGGAGCCCGGACACCGCCCGAACTGCAACAGACGAAAGGCGCGAGTCCGTGCCCCGACGTGACGCGAGCGCCGCTCGCAGCGCCCCTGTAGTTCGTTCTCGGGGCTAAGTGAAAGAACATAAATATAAAAAAGAATAGTGTAATTGCTATTCCTAGTCAACTAGAAAGAATACCATTTTTCATGCAATGATAATGAGGAATAGAGAGCCGCGGCCTCGTGGTAGAGCGCCCGCCTCTGCTACGGGAGGTCGTGCGTTCGGTTCCTGCTGACGCCGGGCACCCACTGGTTTTCCAAATGGAAACCAGCATCCCCCGAACTGGCGCTTGGTGGAGGGAAGTTAACAATAAACACCCGCTAACCTGCTCAGGCTAATTCTAAAATCGTTGTCTGGAAATAATGGAGGAGCATGCAAACTGGAAAAAGCCATGACGACACTACAATTCTGTCGGTAATTATTTTGTGAACACTGTTCATCCTTGGGGTGGTGCAGTAGAAATAATGTTTGCGGGAGGGGCTCGTAAAAAGAAAACACGCAACTATTTAGCATTGTTGTAGCCTTGCTCAAGAGAGTCAACAATAGTTATTAAACATTGTGAATAAGATTGCAGACTTTCCATAGGACATTTCTTTAATATCCAAGTCAAATATTATTACTGTGTATGCGGCTACCCTTCCCTTCCCTTCACCTTCTCAAAACCCACGCTATTTTATTTTATTTTATTTTTTATTTTTATTTTTTTATTTTTTTCATTTCACTTTTACTCAGATGTAAACACGATGGCTGCTTCGCGGCAGCCCTGCATGCAAAGAAGTGCTCTGTCACCTACAAGCACGCGATCGCCACCGGTTCTCAAGACCCAAGTCTGTATCTCCTCACTTACTCTACCGAACCCTCCAAGTTATTTTTACAGTACTGTCAACCGTAACCGTGCACTAAAGCCAAAAAGATCTCGCCCGTATACAGCGAGCTTACACGTCTACTCCGCGGTTCGCGTTGGCTACGAGTAGGTATGCCTGTTAGCAAATTCCTCTCCTGGGGGGGGGGGTGGGAAGCTTTAGTGAACAGCGTGTGGCTGGGCATTGCATTTGAGAACGCTTATTGATTCCTCATCAGAATGGCCGACAGTAACACGTACACCATAAGAAGCCAACAAACACTGACACCAAGGACAACATAGGGGAAATTACTTGTGCTTAATAAATGAAATAAAGAAACGATAAATTAATGGAAATAAAAGTGGATGAAAAAAACAACTTGCCGCAGGTGGGGAACGATCTCACAATCTTCGCATTTCGCGTGCGATGCTCTACTAATTGAGCTGCCGCGGCGCCGTTTCCTCATCCACTTTCTTGGGTATTTATGTTTCCTAGTAGAACCCTGGGAGTGTTAGCCAGCGCCACCACTCACAGACCGTGGCGGTGGACGTGGAACGTCCTTTCTTCCGTAGGCGTCACGAGAACGTACATCTTTTTGGGTGAAGGCAACTGGTCAATAAACTCACACATGCTGCTTGAAGGCATCAATGTTGCCGGATTCGAGACCCTCGTTATGTGACAAACGAGAAGAAAGGGACCGAGGGGCCCGATTTTTATTAGTGATATCATAAGAAGCCAACAAACACTGACACCAAGGACAGTAACACACGTCATTCCCGCGGATGTGACGTAACTATATATAAGGCCCTTCAGAGGCACTGTTCATCGTCCGACTGTGCGAGATACACTCTGTGTGCTAGTCTCACTCAGCCACACGGATGACAGACCGTTCTCGGAAGCAAACAACGCAAGACCTTGGCCGAAGCGCTCTGTAACATGCACAAGGCCACCGAAGCTAAAATACGCTCCTTGAAGGCAACTGGGGTATACGAGAGCTTGTGACTCGTATGCGAGTGATACGTGAGTGAACATTCAACTGCGGCTGTGCGCACACTGACTCTCCTTTCTTCCCATTTTTCCTTCCTCCTTTCCCCTTCCCACTTGTAGGGTAGCCAATCGGCCGCGACTATGGTTAACCGCCTTGGGTTCTTTTTTTTTCTCCCTCTCTTTCTCCGTGAGCCTCCACTTGCTTTATTCGCAAAGTATCCATGGCCAGCCACACAGGCCCATCCAAAGCTGAGCTCTTTGTCTTTCCCGCGGACTAAACCAAAAAGGCGGAAAAGCTTGGGGTATGCTTAACACATCTTTTTTCTTCTGTTTTAATTTTTTTTTCCTTGTCATATTCAGTGTTTTTTTTCCTTTTTTTTTTTAATCGCACAGCCCCATTGTTTTCATTGTCATGTTGTCTGCTGCTTTCCCGTCCCTTTCTTCTTGTTTCAGATTTCCGAGCATCTCAAGCCACGTACCTGGCCGACACCCTCTGGAACGGCTTCGTGTTGACAGCTAACAGCCGTCTAGATCAGCAGACTTCTTCCTTTAGCACCGCGAGTCTACCTTTACGACCGCTCCTGACCTGCTCCTCGCTCTATATATATATCGCCACAGTGTCTGGCTTTCTTCTTTTTGCGTTTTCGCTGGCATCTCGCCTAAGGCGAGAGAGAGAGAGAGAGAGGAACTATACGGAAGTCAATCAGATGTGCCTCGGGTTTGCTACCTTACACACAGGGAAGAGGGTTAGAGGCACTGCAAGAAAATTTCGGACGGCGTAAAAAAAGCTATAATTTAGGATAGCGCAAATGCAGAGGAGTCTTCATGCAAAATTTTACGTTTGAAATACGAATAGAAACGTCACGAATATATCGCAAAAATAGCCGTCTTTGATGCCGAAACTGAAAAAAAGTAATAATAACAACGCCGCCATTACCTGTCGCTGAAAATGACGCATGATCTAAAAGGCGCTGCTCTTGGGCATGACCTCCGAGACTAGGAGGCTGCAAAATCTCGGAGGCGACGTGCTGGAAATTAAGTCACGGCGGCTAACCATCGAGTGCAAGCGTCGGCTGCTTAGGGACTGCTAATAAGCATATTATGTGATTACCTACCCTGCGGCTTTGCCGATATTGCTTCAGTGATGTATACTATTCGTCTATAGCCAAATTAGCTGAAGTGAAATTTGGTTGCAGTCGGCTTAGCGGGAGAAAAGAACAAGGATGATGGGAGGCACTAACAGTTTAATTAAGCTACAAGCAGAGCACCAAGTCCTCAATTCGCATAACGTAACTTTCTATTTACGCACGTGTTATAACGAAAGAACAGCGCATTCTTTGTTTGGTCTTTAATTCAAACAGCTAGGTTTGCCGGGCAGCATAATAGCGTATCGTGTATCTGCGCGCAGCGTTAAGCGATATTTTTTTTTAAAAGGAACAGAGGCTGTCACATGTCAACGTAAAATGGCTGCCATGCTATACTTTTCAATCATCAACTTCCGATATTTTCGATATTTGTTTTAATTCGGTTATGTCACCTGGGGAAGAAAAAAATTATTTTCCTTCTTTTTTCTCGTAATTTCTGCTTTTGTGTGCTGTAATTTTAGATCCCCGACTATAGCCTCCATGTATGGGTGAAATCATACTTCTATATCGTAAATATTTGGGAACAACGCGAAAAAACGGGGCAAACAACAAAATTCCGCATCGAAAACAACCCTCTGTTTGAAAACATGCATATATGTATATGTATATACATGGATGGATGGATGGATGGATGTTATGAGCGTCCCCTTTGGAACGGGGCGGTGGCTTGCGCCACCAATCTCTTGCTACTATGCTGCCTAATATCCTACCTAGGTTAACCAATGAAAAAAGAAAAAAAAAAAAAACAGTATGAACTACCACGTCCAAATTTTCTGATACCCTATTGCGAACTGTGCTTTTGTACGTCTCCGTCTTTTGTCGTTTCCCTACTTTTCTTCCACCAATCCTCCAATCGCCTCTTACTGATGTCTATTGCGGACCTGTTTGCTTTACCACTGCTCCCGCTGAACCCAAGGGCTTCAAGGAGGCCAGTGGTGCCTAAATCTACCGCTGGATAGACGTCTTCACATTCTAATAAAATATGCTCCGTCGTTTCCCTAGCTTTACCGCAGCAAGCGCATGCTTCTTCTTCCTTCTTATATCTCGCTTTATAGGTGCGTGTTCTAAGGCATCCCGATCTCGCTTCGAAAAGTAATGAGCTTCCCTTTGAGTTATCATAAATGGTTTCTTTCCTAATTTCGTTTTTTCCCCTTAAGTAGTTACTCATGGCAGGTTTCTTTTCCATTGCCGCCACCCATGAGATTAATTCAGCCTCACTGACTTTCCGCTTGACCTTCTTTGTTGCTGTGTTGCCCACCCCACAGGCCGCATACTTGCTGGTAAGCTTCCTAGTTCTTTTCCTCCACTGTGAATCAATGTTTTGCCTGTACAGATACCTGAACACTCTCCCAGCCCATTAACTTTCCTCCATATTCCTCAGCCGTTCTTCATACTCAATTTTACTGCGAGCTTCCCTCACTTCAAAACTAGTCCAGCCCATATCCCCTTGCACCGCTTCATTTGTAGTCTTACCGTGAGCGCCCAATGCGAGGCGACCCACTGACCTTTGGTTCCCGTCGAGTCCTGATTGTACCCCTGATTTAAAGCAAACAACCGCATTTCCAAAAGTAAGTCCTGGAACCATTACCCCTTTCCACATACCTCGGAGGACCTCGTACCTATTGTATCCCCATAGCGCTCTGTGCTTCATTATGGCTGCATTTCTCTTCCCCTTGACTGTTATGGTTTTTTCCTGTGTTTCCATATATCCGTTGCCTTCGTTTATCCATATACCAAGGTATTTATATTCTGTTACCCGAGGTATTTCTTGGCCCTGTATCTCCACTGTCTGTTCACTGTTTTCATTGAATACAATAACACCTGATTTTCTAACACTAAATTTCAAACCTAAATTGTTGCCTTCCTGTCCACAGATATTAGTCAGACGTTGCAAATCACTTTGCTTGTTTGCGAGCAACACAATGTCGTCCGCATAAAATAAACCTGGGAGTTGCTGCTCTATTACTGTACCTGCCTGTTTGTATGAGAGATTAAACCCGATATTACTTCCTTCTAGCGCCCTCTCCATCCTCACCATGTACATCATAAACAGCAGCGGGGATAAAGGGCACCCCTGCCTCAGTCCCTTGTTGATATGAACTTTCTCCGCGCTCCTCATCCCTTCCCATTCAACGCAAACAGTATTTTCTAGGTAAATCTCTCTCAAAAGCTGTATACAATCGTTACCTAAGCCTTCCCCTTCCAGAATATCCCACAAAATGCTGCGGTCTACGTTGTCGTATGCTCCTGTAATGTCCAAAAAGGCCACATGCAACGGTCTGCTTTCTGCTTTTGATATTTCAATACACTGAGTAAGAACAAACAAGTTATCATCCAAACGCCTACCTATTCTAAAGCCATTCTGAAGCTCTCCCAAAATGCCATTATTTTCTATAGATAAAAATGCGCCACCTGTCATGAAAAGACCGGCTAAGCCTTAAGGGAACATGTATGGACCCCCAACGTGAAACCGGGGGAATATCTATGCTGCCTCATGCGGTTGCACAGCGATTTTCGAGCAGAGCATGATGCTTAAGTGGTGCAAGTATACTGCAAGCCGATTTGCACCCGAACCTTAAAGGTGTAACTCACACCCGCAAAGGGCGTAAAGGTGAAGGCTTTTAATGTAACGGGCAAAAACGTGCGAGATATTTTTAAAATATTACGATACTTCGATTCGGTCATCTGACCACGTGATAGACGTGAGATCCGGCTGTCGTTTAACACTGCAACATTAGCTTTTGGTATCGAACATAAGCGATATTTGGCTGTTTCTTCACCCAGTAGACATAGGTCTTCTCAAACAAGTTATTCTTGTTTGCGTATGCTCGTGGTTGTCAGATCCTGTCCTGCTTTTTCACGCCGTTTCTAAGTACTTAGAAACGGCGTGAAAGTACGTTTTTAAGTAATTATATTTTTAGCATTTTCTATCGTGAACAGTAAACAAGATATTTCTTTAAAAAAAACCTATCGAATGCTTGATAGAACTGGATGACATACATTTCACGGGGTAAAGCACGGACGATCAGGCACTCTCACACAGACTTTTATTCGTGACGAAATACAGCCTCTCATTCTCATTCTCATTCAGCAAGAGCCCGGCGTCTTTCATACGGCGTCTGGCCGTATGGCCTTTAGCTCTTGTTTCTTCGTTCTGTAACAAAGAAAGAAAAATAAACTTCAAATTTCAAAAAAAAAAAAAAAATAGAACTTTGTGGCTACGAGTGCGCCTTTTCCCTGAAATTTGCACGACACCGCGTGACACCTTAAATTGATAGTGTAAATTATTCTCGTGCTCGGAGAGTTTTCTAGATGCGTGAAGACGTCGGAATATGTACATTTTCGAGAAATCACCGATTGCTCAGATTTGATTCGAGTTCGTTTGCTAGGAGAATTCGAAGGAGAGACCATTTCTATGACTTCACTTGGCTCTGACAGCAGATGTGGTGAATGCGGTTACCTCGAAATTTGCAAATCCCTGACTTTTTACGGCACACACGTTTCTGAAATCGACTAAATCGTATCAGGGCCGTATGTCCCAGAGAAGCGTGTATTAGTCCTCGTCCCTGTATTCAAGTGTTCAGCAGAATGCGATGAACTCTGGTCTCGTTGTTTCTTCAGCTCTAATTTTCTCATTCGTGTTTTTTTTTTTTTTAAGCTACAAAGCTACAACGCTTAGGTGTATAGTTCTTGTGCCGTTCGTTTTCAATTCCATTACCTTTGTCTAATTCATGAACCACAGACGAAAGTCATTTGCGTAAATAGCAGTGTTGTAGTTCTTCAACGCAGACGGTTGTACACTACTTTCGCTATCCTCAAAGAAGCAAACTAAGACTAACAACAACGCCGGTAGCGGAATTATACGAAACATACCCCACTTATATAGCATTGCTGCAAACGATATTGTCACAGGACACCACAGCGGCACACGATCGCAGCGTGACACGTGGTGATACACTCACGGTCCTGCGTCTGTCGTTGTCGCCAACAGGTGGTAGCACTCTGCGGAGTTCGAATATTTTTTTGCTAGCGGTGCTACCATGCTACTGCCGTGCAGGCGAGCGTCATCGACATGGAAAAGGCAGCGAACGGGCTAGTGGCGCCACCCATTAATGCGTAAGACAGTTACCAAGGCGGGAAAGTTCGGTCCGTACGAATAATTCTCTCAGTATCATCGCACATTCACCTCCTTACACCGCAAGCGACGCTTCCAACGAAGATGATGATGCAGTAAAATAAAAGGCCGTGATAAGCGGTGGCAGAGGCCCAATTAGAACTTAGATGATCGCCCTTACCGTTGACGTCACAAGTGAAAGCGAAGAGGCCCTCCGTTATGGAGTAGGTGTTGCGTCACACCGCACTCGACTGACGTAACCTAAAATTAGCGGGGTAGTGAACAACACTGTGCTCTAAAATGCAACTGGGGCTTGTAATGACAATCACGACGCATGAAACCGATTAATGTAAAGATGCCTTTTAATTCAGGGCAGGGAAAGCTAAAGGTTGGTTATAACACAAGTCACCACCATGGTGCAGTGTACGTATATAAGCAGCCCGTGTCATAGCTCATATTTATCACTCCTAATCTTCAAACAGCTATAGATAAGTGGAAGAGGGCATACAACGCCAGCAATGTACATTTGTATTCAGTGCTTTATCAGTGAGCATACACAGATGTTATCAGTGAGTGTACACTGATGGGTCCGTCAAAGAGGACTCAGAGGGCTGCGCCGCTGCGTTTGAATACCCTCTGTGGGAGCTACGTATGGTCGGGCCGGCTGGACCGTCTGGTTTCGTCAACGGTAGTCAAGGGCGGGGCAACAGCTGCTGCCATACCAAAGTTAAAGACGTTGCCTGCACAAGATGTCGTACTCCTTGCGGTCTCGAAGTCTGCTTCGGAACACCTTTGCCGTGGTTTTCCGTTCCCCAAATTACCACTCAAGTCACTGCCATTCGTGAAAAACCTCAACGATACGGGCTTCACAGTGACGTTTCAGTGAATCCCCTCTCACGTTGGGATTGCTGGAAATGGAGATCGAAGCATACGCTCTTTCATACGCAGCACTCACACCCCTCGAAAATCAAAGCACCAAAAAGGTAATCAAATCACGAAATCGGGCATCAGTGCTCGCTTTTTGTTGGAAAGCCCAGCCTATATAAAAAAAGGACATTTTATGAAAACGAAATGGACTAATTTAGTCAGGAACCACTCACACTGAGAAGCACATTAGGTCCTATATGTCTTGCCCTTGTAAGCAGCGGCAGGCTTTAAGCTTGTTGCTTGCTTGTTTTCGAGATATTGGCTTGCTTGGCAAGCTTTCGAAAATGTCGTGTATATGCATTAGAAAGAGAAAGCTTCATTTTCACATATAGCCTTCATTTTGAATGAAACATAGCGAACATATATGAATACCAAGAAAATCTTTCTCCCGTCTTCTTTTCTTCCGCCCTCTCACTCTCTCACTTTGGGCTTTTCAATCCCTCAGCCCCTTCCCCATGTAGAGTAGCATGTAAGCGACTTTACATTTGCGTACAGAATTCTATGCGTTCCAATAAAGAGCTCTCTATCTCTCTCTGGATTCCGCCAGATGCGCCCTGCGCAACCAAGCGGTTTCGTCGAGAGAAAGCCTCGCTACTGCATCGGATAAGGACAGGATCTGCATATAACCCTTGCCTGGTTATTAAAGGTGGGACATGCCGATTCTCCGCTCTGTATGCTTCATGCAATGAGACAGTACATCTATAACGCTTGCTGTGGTCGTGCCCAAGCTACAGTGGTGCCAAAGGGACGCTCTCTTAGAGAATCTACAGAAGCAAGGCCTACCACATGCGTGCCCGTGTGTTTCTGCAGAAGGATCCACAGCCCGCAAGGAATTGCTTCACGCCTTCTTCTTATATTTCTAAGAGACACTGATCTGTTCGACGTGTGGTAAATACTCCGGTGACACTGCAGGACATGCTCAGGCGGAGCAATTGCTGGCCTCGATCGTTAGACTAAACCCGCATGCCGCTACAACATAACACCGCCACCACATTATCAGTGATAAACATGCCCATACCTGAAATCAGACAGTCAAGACCGTTTGTACGGAGAAACCACCAATAGACATGAGCTTAATTCGGTGACATTCTAGGTTTTGAAAATGATGTGCGGGCACAATGGGAGCTTGATACAAAGGCTAGATATATATCCCTGCATATGCTCCCCGCAAGGGACGTAAAGGCTAGGCTGTTGTCAGTGTAAGCGAGCAGTCAGAAGGCGCTGACAATACAGGCATTGTCGAGCCATCCTTTGATACCTTAGTTCCATAAATCTACTGGCTGAAACGATCCCTTTCACAGTATTTTGTTCTCGAAGAACCTTGGACTGGCCTACCCTATCTAAAGAAGCTTTCGAAGAAGCTCTCTCTCTCTCTCTCTCTCTCTCTCTCTCTCTCTATATATATATATATATATATATATATATATATATATATATATCTTGCGTCTTACGCTGTCGTGATGCCGTCATTTCCTTAAATGAACATTAAAAAATAAAGCAATGTTTCGCCATAAGGGCGAAGCAATGAATGCGATAGCAACATGTTAGAATATTACACGAAGTGTAGCTGTAGTGTCAGTATAAATTAAAGTCAACGTAAACTGACCAAGTAAAAACGAGTTGTTGTGCTAGTGGTGCTCTGCTTGAATCCTGCCATCGGACAATTTCATTTTATGTTTATTAATCAAAGCCAACGTCTTTCTCAGTGGCTTTACCATCACTTTTCCGTATCGGGTATGTTTCAAACCTCTTTCATGGGCCGATCCCCAAGGTAGTGGACAGCCGCGCCAATGAAATTACATCATTTTAAGATTTGACCTCTGTTATTGTTTCACCCTTTTAAGATGTAAGTCTGAGCAGGTTTAAGATGAAAGACACGCGCTGTCGGTGTTTTGTTTGATGGCATTTGTTTGCGGGCTGCCATTCCCAAAATTCTGAGGAATAATCTTGTCACTAATGTAAGACCTGGTACAAGCAACTTTAGGAATAGAATGGTGCGGCAATATAACCCGCATAAACTGCATGTAATATAAAATAGTGTGGCATATAACATCATCATCATCATCAGCCTAGTTACGCCCACTGCAGGGCAAAGGCCTCTCCCATACTTCTCCAACTGCCCCGGTCATGTACTAATTGTGGCCATGTTGTCCCTGCAAACGTCTTAATGTCATCTGCCCACCTAACTTTCTGCCGCCCCCTGCTACGCTTCCCTTCTCTTGGAATCCAGTCCGTAGCTCTTAGTGACCATCGGTTATCTTCCCTCCTCATTACATGTCCGGCCCATGCCCATTTCTTTTTCTTGATTTCAACTAAGATGTCGTTTACCCGCGTTTGTTGCCTCACCCAATCTGCTCTTTTCTTATCCCTTAACGTTACACCCATCATTCTTCTTTCCATAGCTCGTTGCGTCGTTCTCAATTTCAGCAGAACCCTTTTCGTAAGCCTCCAGGTTTCTGCCCCATATGTGAGTACTGGTAACACACAGCTGTTGTACACTTTCCTTTTGAGGGATAGTGGCAACCTACTGTTCATGATTTGAGAATGCCTGCCAAACGCACCCCAACCCATTCTTATTCTTCTGGTTATTTCAGTCTCATGATCCGGATCCGTGGTCACTACCTGCCCTAAGTAGATGTATTCCCTTACCACTTCCAGTGTTTCGCTACCTATCGTAAACTGCTGTTCTCTTCCGAGACTGTTAAACAGTACTTTAGTTTTCTGCAGATTAATTTTCAGACCCACCCTTCTGCTTTGTCTCTCCAGGTCAGTGAGCATGCATTGCAATTGGTCTCCTGAGTTACTAAGCAAGGCAATATCATCAGCGAATCGCAAGTTGCTACGGTATTCTCCATCAACTTTTATCCCCAATTCTTCCCACTCCAGGCCTCTGAATACCTCCTGTAAACATGCTGTGAATAGCATTGGAGATATCGTATCTCCCTGTCTGACACCTTTCTTTATAGCGATTTTGTTGCTTTCTTTGTGGAGGACTACGGTGGCTGTGGAGCCGCTATAGATATCTTCCAGTATTTTTACATATGGCTCATCTACACCCTGATTCCGTAATGCCTCCATGACTGCTGAGGTTTCGACTGAATCAAACGCTTTCTCGTAATCAATGAAAGCTATATATAAGGGTTGGTTATATTCTGCACATTTCTCTATCACTTGATTGATAGTGTGAATATGGTCTATTGTTGAGTAGCCTTTACGGAATCCTGCCTGGTCCTTTGGTTGACAGAAGTCTAAGGTGTTCCTGATTCTGTTTGCGATTACCTTAGTAAATACTTTGTAGGCAACGGACAGTAAGCTGATCGGTCTATAATTTTTCAAGTCTTTGGCGTCCCCTTTCTTATGGATTAGGATTATGTTAGCGTTCTTCCAAGATTCCGGTACGCTCGAGGTTATGAGGCATTGCGTATACAGGGTGGCCAGTTTCTCTAGAACAATCTGACCACCATCCTTCAACAAATCTGCTGTTACCTGATCCTCCCCAGCTGCCTTCCCCCTTTGCATAGCTCCTAAGGCTTTCTTTACTTCTTCTGGCGTTACCTGTGGGATTTCGAATTCCTCTAGGCTATTCTCTTTTCCACTATCGTCGTGGGTGCCACTGGTACTGTATAAATCTCTATAGAACTCCTCAGCCACTTGAACTATCTCGTCCATATTAGTAACGATATTGCCGGCTTTGTCTCTTAACGCACACATCTGATTCTTGCCTATTCCTAGTTTCTTCTTCATTGTTTTTAGGCTTCCTCCTTTCCTGAGAGCCTGTTCAATTCTATCCATATTATAGTTCCTGATGTCCGCTGTCTTACGCTTGTTGATTAACTTAGAAAGTTCTGCCAGTTCTATTCTAGCTGTAGGATTAGAGGCTTTCATACATTGGCGTTTCTTGATCAGATCTTTCGTCTCCTGCGATAGCTTACTGGTTTCCTGCCTAACGGCGTTACCACCGACTTCTATTGCGCACTCCTTGATGATGCCCATGAGATTGTCGTTCATTGCTTCAACACTAAGGTCCTCTTCCTGAGTTAAAGCCGAATACCTGTTCTGTAGTTTGATCCGGAATTCCTCTAGTTTCCCTCTTACCGCTAACTCATTGATTGGCTTCTTGTGTACCAGTTTCTTTCGTTCCCTCCTCAAGTCTAGGCTAATTCGAGTTCTTACCATCCTGTGGTCACTGCAGCGTACCTTGCCGAGCACGTCTACATCTTGAATGATGCCAGGGTTCGCGCAGAGTATGAAGTCGATTTCATTTCTAGTCTCACCATTCGGGCTCCTCCACGTCCACTTTCGGCTAACCCGCTTGCGGAAAAAGGTATTCATTATACGCATATTATTCTGTTCTGCAAACTCTACTAATAATTCTCCTCTGCTATTCCTAGAGCCTATGCCATATTCCCCCACTGACTTGTCTCCAGCCTGCTTCTTGCCTACCCTGGCATTGAAGTCGCCCATCAGTATAGTGTATTTTGTTTTGACTTTACCCATCGCCGATTCTACGTCTTCATAAAAGCTTTCGACTTCCTGGTCATCATGACTAGATGTAGGAGCGTAGACCTGTACAACCTTCATTTTGCACCTCTTATTAAGTTTCACAACAAGACATGCCACCCTCTCGTTAATGCTATAGAATTCCTGTATGTTACCAGCTATTTCCTTATTAATCAGGAATCCGACTCCTAGTTCTCGTCTCTCCGCTAAGCCCCGGTAACACAGTACATGCCCGCTTTTTAGCACTGTATATGCTTCTTTTGTCCTCCTAACCTCACTGAGTCCTATTATATCCCATTTGCTACCCTCTAATTCCTCCAATAACACTGCTAGACTCGCCTCACTAGATAGCGTTCTAACGTTAAACGTTGCCAGGTTCAGATTCCAATGGCGGCCTGTCCGGAGCCAGGTATTCTTAGCACCCTCTGCAGCGTCACAGATCTGACCGCCGCCGTGGTCAGTTGCTTCGCGGCTGCTGGGGACTGAGGGCCGGGGTTCGATTGTTGTATTCATATAGGAGGTTGTGGCCAAGTACTGCACCAGGGTGGCCAATCCTGCTCTGGTGAGAGAGTGCGTTACCGGTTCTGGTCACCGGGATCAGGCCGCACTCCAGGCCTGTTTGTGCAATTTTCTCAACACACGGGTTTTTTTTTTTTTTTTTGTATTTTCCGGTGGAGAATAGCGCGGCACCGGGAACATACGTTTACCTAAATGTATACGGAACATCACGGTGACGACAAAAATTCCCTTTGAGTGTCCACAAAAATGCTACCGCAATAACATATCGTGATATATGTATACGACGTGCATGACAGGCATGCACGACATGACATACCTTTTTTTGCAATTCTGGGGTTCTAAGTGTCAAAACGACAATCTGATTATGAGGCGCGTCGCAGTCGGGGACCCCACGGGCGTTCTTGCATTTCGCCGCCATTGAAATGCGGCCTCAGTATGGTATGGCAAAATTTTATTGTATGCGGCCGCAGTGGCTAGGATTTAATCCCGCGAATGACATGACATGCATGACATGACAAGAATGTCAAGCCTCCATGACATGACAGACATTGACATGTCATACCATGACATAAACATCATCACCTAAGCGCGACAGAGGAGCCCGGCTGCTTACACGACTCATAGATGCCGTGTTTCCCTATTGGCATTACGGCGTGTCGCTACATTGCTTCAATGCTAATCGCTGTAACCTTGACACTCGTCGTGAGACTGGTCCTGCGAAATTATTCTCATTCTTCCTCCATACATAGCACGTAGCCACAGTGGGGGATTGTTCATGCATCGCTTGTGACCTCTTTTCCTGTGTTTACCACGCCGTGCATTCTGCTTCGTTTAACCATGACCTTCGGGAGCGGGCAGCACAAAGCCCGTACGCACGGCCCGATCTCGTATGGCAACGGTTTAACTTAAATGTTGTTAGTGTTCGTTTATGGACATGTCACCGCAGCATGGACAGCGACTGGGCAGAGTCAGAACTCATTCTCTATTTTAACGCACGCAGTATGCCGATCACGCTAACTGTTGTTTTGCTTAACAGATCAATGAAAGTCTCTGCACACGGCCGTAATAATTCGTAGTGTCACTTTCCGATCTAAAATAGTCTATTTTTGACCATTCGCATATTTGTATATGTATACTGCCTACTACAACGCCTAGTAAATTAATATCATTTGATACCTAAAATGATAGACTGAGGTAGTCGGTAAGCTACGGTTAAGCTGTACAGACAGCCCATGCAGATAACGCAAATTAAACTTTACACAAATCTAAGGTGACAACAAAACCTTCCTCCATGACGAAAACGAACACGTTTAAAACTGCGCGCCATTTTCTTTCCTCTGTGCTGCACGCGCCAGCAGTCCAAATGATGAGCTAGGAAAAAAGAAAGAAAGAAATTTTAAGGAATACAGCAAATCACGACCACGCATGCACGAGGAAAGTGACACGTCTTTCCTTTCACGAACCACGGAGCAAGACCCGAACACCAAATCATGGCCAAATCACGAGAATTCTCTACCAGCAGCCTAGAACTAATGGCAACAAGCAACACTGTGGGCAACAAAACCATGTGTTTTGCATAGAGTTTGTTTTCCGTGTTTTCCATCAGGCGGGCGGTGCATGGGAGTGCGCAGGTGGTGTGATAACTCAGTGACGTGAGGTCGATATACTTTGCTGATCTACTGTCAAGCGCTTGTTCTTCTATTTCAGCCTAAAAACAGCGGTGCCTCTATCTGTGTTAGAGTGAGGGCTGTACAGAGCGACGCAATGATCGTTTACCGGTTGCTCGAAACCAAGCGCATTATTACTTTCGGATCGCGGAAACTGCATACATTGCCTGCAAAAATGAAAGCATGGCAAGCCCGCAACTTTAATGGCATCGACAGCGTCCTTCTGGAAGAGACGCGAGTTCCACAGCTAGCGTCATCGAACGAAGTCCTCGTTAAAGTCCACGCAGCCAGCGTCAACCCACTTGATGTGGCGATGTTAGGTACGCACTGCGTCCGTTGCGCACGTAGCTTTGTTTGTTCCTAAGGATGCTTAAACGCGAAGGAGTGCTGACGAGAGGGTGAAATGCTGTTTTTCACAGATGGATATGGCAGAAATGTTATAGACGTGTTAAGGACGCTTCAGTACTTCCCTAACAGCAGGGAAAGGTTTCCTATGGTCCTGGGCAGAGATTTTTCCGGTGAAGTCGTCGGTGTTGGACACGGCGTGAAGGAGTTTCAATTTGGAGACGAGGCAAGAATAACGATTACATTTTTCTTTAAACATTTTTGTAATTTACGTGCGATATCGCTCGTGAACAGATAACTGCACCCTTCCTCTTCTCGCTACACTTCAAAGTTATGTATGCTTAATTTTTGACCTCGTCACTCAGTTTGCGACGTTGTTTTCTTTGTAGGTCTGGGGTGCTACCATGGCTGGCCGACAAGGATCTCACGCAGAGTACATTGCAGTACCTGCAAGCGTTGTAAGAGGCTCTTATTGATTTTATATGCAAATTCGTTTCAAGTAGCAGTTCAAGAAGCTACATTATGACGGAAACTTTCGCATCCCACCTACTCTGCAGATATCGAAAAAGCCAAGAACAAAGTCCCACTTGGAATCGGCAGCATTGCCGTATGCAGGTTTAACCGCTTGGGCTGGGATCCGCACTGTGGGCAACCTCAGCAGATACACAACCCGAAATAAAAGGTAAGGAAGGCGTCCAAACCATAGCTTTTCTTTGTAATGAAGTAGTTGTAGGATGCCACAGGGGTGTGCGAATAATAGCTTTTGAGACTGAATTGAATAGTGGCCAAAGCAAATCGAATCTAGTAGCTTCATACACAATAGTAGCTGTAATCTTTTTCAACAGACTTGGCAGACTAAAAGTGGTATTTAATGTAGTATCTCTCTTGTACTTTGCCACCTTTGACAAGGTTAGTTATAGCTACGTCTTTTCCACCTGAACAAAGTGCTTGTTGTTTTTATGCCGGCTATTTAGCGAGTGGTCAGTGCGATTAAAGCTACTTTCCGCAGAGAAAGGGCTAGCAGTCAACTTCGTCTGTTGTGCTTTATTGTATTTATCTTCTTTCTTTCTTTTCCCTCGTTGTAGGTGCTTAGTTTTAGGGGCCTCTGGTGGCGTTGGAACGTTTGCAGTACAGGTGTGTTTTATTCCTACATACTACTTGTTGTAAACATTGCTAAATGAAGTTCAACAACCCTTACAGACACCTTGGTCCGAATATCATACTTGTCCCTAGACTGGCTTTACATGACTGTTTTCATTTGAGAGTTAAACCAAACTTCTCTCCTTCTCTACAAAACATTGCATTATTTTTGCTCAATTCAACACTGTGCTGGCCACTGTTACAATATGACACGGGCACATGACTCAATACCAATCATTTCACAAATAAGGTGATCAGGTATATACGATTCTTCCTGCTAAACCACATTTCATTATACTTAGTGGTACAGGGAGGTGTATATTTTGTTACTTTCTTTCAGTTTTATTATATCCAACTGAAATAACGCTAAACCTATAGCTCTATTCAGCTGAAGTTTCACATGGAGGTGTAATTTCATGGCGTTGTTTTGTTTTGGCTGAGCAAGGCTATAGACTGGACCATAAGACAACTCCGGGAACACGAAGAAGCTTTTATTAATGTGGCACACTCGCCGACCCTAACAGGCAACAAAAAGCAACGACACAGGCAGTGATGGGGTCACTACCTTATTATCAACAAGGCGGATCAATGAGCAGCTCAAGGCATAGCGCCCTTTCTTTGGTGATGCGCCCGATATTGTCTAAGTTCTCACTTCAGCTTTGATTTGGTTCATGGCTATGTCAGATGCTTGGTGATGTGCAAAGCAAAAGTGGAACAGTGCACTTTGTCTAATGCTGTGTTTTGACACATTAAGAGCAGCCACCATTATAAATTCGTTTAGGCTAGGCACTGAGGTCACGTAAATGTTTTTTACTTTCATTTTTAATAAAGACGTTCCATCACCCACTCGCACAGTATTTGCCTGTTTCATCATTAATGAATCAGTAGACATTGCCTGTCAATGGATGATAGCAGACATAAGTGTAGACTTTCTCAGCAACAAAGCAGTGGGGCCCTCTGTCAGGATTATGCTGAAGCACAGCGAGTGCTATGTCTCACTGTAACAGCCACAGAGGACAAAACTGTTCCTTTTAGAGAGGCATTTAGTGTTTCAGCCTCTTGCCGCCACTCACGTGTGGTTTAGTTTTTTTTTATTTATTTATTTCATACTGCAGACCTAAAACAGGTCCAAGCAGGGTGGTTAAGTACAACAATATTACAATGGATTATTCAATAAAATACGGTGGTAAGACACAACAGTAATACAATGAGTCAATCAATTGAAACGGGCAACAACGAGTTATTCCAGTCTGTTATAGTTCGGGGAAAAAAAGAATACTTTAATGCATCCGTCCGTGCAAAATAAGGTGTTAGTGAATTCGGATGACGGTGTCGAGTAAGCCTAGACGTTGTACTGAACAGAAACGATGCAGGATTAATTGATAAGTCTCCATTAATAAGCATGGTAAGAAATCGAATTCTTAAGTGTTGCCTTCGCTGCTCAAGGACTTCGATGCCATTATCACGCATTATTTGTGAGGGGGAATCATAGCGAGAGAATTTAGAATATATGAATTGTACGGCTTTTTTCTGCACCCTTTCGAGACATTTAATATTTTGTTTAGTAAACGGGTCCCAAGCAACACATGCATATTCAAGTTTAGGTCTAATTAATGAATAATAAGCAAGCAGTTTTACGTTAGGTGGGGAATTTCTAAGTTTATGTCGCAAAAAATACAATTTACGCAAGGCTGAAGAACAGATATTATCAATGTGTAAATTCCATGATAAGTTGTTAGTAATTGTGACGCCCAAATACTTATATTTTGTTACTTCCTGCAAAGGCAACGAACCTAACGTGTAACTAAAGGTTAGTGGAGCTTTCTGACGAGTGAAGCGAAGAAAGACCGTCTTTTCAGCGTTAAGCCGCATTCCCCATGTTTTGCACCAATCAGTAATGCCAGCTAGAGAAGCATTTAAATCAGTTTGATCATTGGTTGAAGTGATTTCCCTAAAAAGCACACAGTCGTCAGCAAACAACCTAATTTGCACGTTGGGATGGATTGAAGTAGTAATATCATTTATATAGAGTAAAAAGAGCAGTGGCCCTAGCACACTACCTTGAGGAACTCCCGAGGTGACCGGATTTCAATATTATTGGTATGAAACAGACAGAAAAAAAGTGCATTACACAGGGCAACCATTGTTTTCAGTGTAACAAACACTTTTAAATCTCTCATATTTGCAAACAGCATATAGTTACAACTTACCCCAGATGAAACATAAGAGTACTGCTTCAAAAAAAAAAAAAAAACGGCATTATACAAAATGTATTGAAAAACGGCACCTCTGTTTGAAATTTGAGCACGAAAAAGCCAGTAGGTTAGCTGAAAGGACCCCTTGGCTATGTTATTTATACAACATTTGATTTCGTAATAATGTCCTACATGCAGTTACTTCCCTTCTTTTGGTAGTGGCCCTTTGGCTAAATTATAAAAGTGATTGCGCTTACGCAGCTCTTAAAAGCTTGGAACGGATTCGTCACAGCCACATGCAGCAGTGGAGCGGTAGAGCTGGTTTCAAAACTTGGGGCAGACACAGTTGTGGATTACACTGCACCCGATTTTGAGGCGCAGCTGCTCCATGGCCCAAGGTATGTATCGTCAATTTTAAAAGCTCGCTCGCTGCATGATTTATTCTCATTTACATTATTGTCGGCACGACTTTTTATACTTTTGCTTCAGAACTGCTTGCTTATAATGTCATTACAGCATGCCACGCCGTTTGGAGAGGGCTAAACAACGGTTGATAGTATATATAAAGTAGCTTGGTTGAGGCCAGTCACGGCATGCGTTTGTAGCAGAACTGCATCTCACAAGAAGCGCCGGATACACAGCTGCTGACCACAACTGCAGCCCTGCCAAAAGGGCAGAGAAAAGCACCTTTATTGTATTTTCCCATTAACTTCATTATCTAGAATAAACACATATAAAGAAAACATTTTTCTGTGCCACATCCGTCAATGTCTTTCTGTCACAGAATAAGTGTTTCTCTTGCATGTCTTGCCAGCTGGTCTGCACGGAAAATGTCATTTCCAAAAATGACAATCCTAGCATTCATTTCTGTTCACTCAACACAAGGCTAGAAAGACTAGAGACAAGAGTACTTATAAGTTCTGCAGTGATGCTAGCAGGAGACAGCAATCAGGCAGTTTTACTCATCTATGTTTAGTCATCTGTGTTTAGATTTTTTAAGTCACTAAACAAACATTGAAATGTGAACATAACTTGAATAGTTTGCGTTAGCTGAAAACTGTTACACTGGCTTTTCTGCCATGCACCTCTGCCAAGGATGTGGTGGTGAGCACATCAATAATGATAATGTGTGAAAGTCACACATTTGTGGATTTAAGATTATTGACTGGAACTGAAAGTGGACATTGCATGCAAATCATTCTAGTTAGGAAACTCCATCTACATAAACATCTAACGCATCTAACGTAAGCATTACATAAACATCTACTACATCTACTGCACATCTCCACAAACACCTACCGCCAGCCACCAGGGTTGCTATGCTGGGCCTATATAAAGCTGCTGCAGCTTCACAAAGCCATTATTGATTGAAGTAAATTCAGAATGACTCCATAATATTGGGCTGAATTAATAAACCTAGTTGCTTGGTGCTTATGTAATTGGTCTAACAGGGATGCATATAAAGCAGCACCAGTGCAAGAGGTGCTCACTAATCGTAATTTTAACAATATGTTGACCAACGTAGTGAACGTAAAGCTGCAATGGAGGAATGCCAGCCTAAACAGCTCTAAAATGGGTCTAGAGCACTCTGCCTTTGCATTCGTGATGCTTTTCGCAATTTGCACATACTTCTTTTTTTTTTTTACAGGTTTGACTTTATTCTAGATTGCGTTGGTGCTCATCAAGGCTTGTCACCAACCAAGTTGCTTCACAAAGGGCGCCTTTCGACCTATGTTACCGTCGTGTCACCTGTGTTAAGAAACACAGATGACATGGGGCTTTTCTCCGGAATGGCGCTGTCTGCTTGCCAGGCCTTACAGGTTACTGTTAAGGTGAGGACATTGATTTTGTTTTCAGAGTGGCAAAGATTTGCACATTCTTATTTTCTACTTACTAGCATGATAGGGTTTGAAAAACAAAACAGATAATGGCTAAGCTAAATAGTACTTTAAGTATTATTGTCCTGAGCGCAGTCTCGTTCACAACAGGAATAGGTGATAAGACGGAAAATCCAGCAATAAAAGCCCTCTAAATCGCCTCTGACACTTTCAACACATTTTAAATAAACACATGCATTGTGTACAGAATGCTACATCAATCATCTCGCTGAACCTGCTGAACATGGCAGCACTACGTACCACGAGGAAGCCACAAAGTAAAGAAAGGAATCCCGTGCTTCTCTCAGGACATTTATGGTCTCCTCTACAGATTGCATTAGGCCAGCAGGGCCATGTGCATGCCAGCACCAGGATAAAAACTGTTCATTGGTCAGTCGGCGAGGAACGAGAGCGTCAACATGATGAGAGAGCCGGCTGTGTGTTTTATGAAAATAGGGGGCTCGCCCATTGTGTGCCACTGATCCTTCCCTGAAGCTTCCATTCAGCACGGCGTCGTGCTCAGAGAGATCAGAGGCAGACAATGGAGGAGCCTTTCTTCTTGTGTGTTGACGTGACCCGTAGCCTTTGCCGCACTGTATGGTGTTGGTGACAGTATGTTGTTAGGAGAGTGCCTGTGGGGAGGGTAAAAAAAGAAGGCGCACCACATAGTCGTTCATCAAATGCCTGTAACATTACTATTGCAGCATCACTTGGAAATATTCTTGTGGCTGTATGTTTATTGTAGACTGCAAACAGCTGGCGATAAATGACATTTTTTTGTTGAGTTATTTATCAGTCATTTAAGAGATAGAATTAAAACACTCTAAATTATGAACCAAATGCAAGTAGATGGTATTCTTGTTCAGATTAACAGTAAGAAATGGAGGTGCACAGGTCGAAAAGAAAAAAAAATTGTCACCCACATGACAGCACAGCGCAAAGCTATAAAAATCTGCACAGGTCATGTAATACCTAGACCAGGTGACCCATGACCCAAATAAATTTGAAGGGGAGGGGAATAGAGTTTAGGGCGGCAGAGATAGAGAAAGTTGTAGTAATGGTGTGGGTTCAGTTGAAGTTGACGCAGGAGCTTTTGAAAGGAAGCTAAATAACATAAACATTTAAAAGAAAGCAGGCAACCAATACACATGGTGAGCTGCTTTTTTTTTTTGTTACTGTAGCTCTGTACACATATGTAACAGCCTACCTACAAGCTCCATCTTAGTGTACCTGCCAGAGAAAAATGATTTCTCTGTTTCCATGTATGTTTATATAGGAGCTCTCGAGCTAAAGCTTTTTCTTAAGGACTTCGTCACTAGTGACACCAGTATAACGGTGCATTTTATTAAAAAAAATTGGGGTAACGAATTTGCTTCGTTGCAAGCGGTGCTCTAACAGGCCAGATTTAAATACCAGTCTGAATCACACTTGCCGAGAGCGGTCGAGTGGCCAGCTGCGGACTGCACCAGCGCCTGCAGCTGCTACCTTGTGGTAGCTAGGTTCCAAATTTGTCCTATAGTACATGGTCTCAGCATGCGGCATGACCATGCATGGTCTCACCGCAGCATGGGCCTGTGCTTTTTATTTGCATAAGATGGCCGCGAAATCAGGTGATTGACCTTTATAGACAAGTGTGATTTAGGCTGTGTATTTACACATTATTTATTTAGCAAGCCCATCTTCTAGTTGTGGCAGCAGTCACACGTGGCATCTTTCCTTACACATTCTGCTATGCATTCGAGATTAGAGTATTTCCATTTTATACTGGTACTTCCTCGTGTCGTTTACGTTCTTGGCCAGTTGAATCTGATTAGGGAACGTGTTTCTGTATAATGTGCAGGAGCTTGTTGATGGCCGCAGTGCTCGCTGGGCTTTCTTCTGCACCAATGCCGATGCATTGAAGGAGATTGCCGAGCTTGTTGACCTCGGCAAGGTAAGTCCCACTGAATACAGTTGGTCATTTATCTAATTTTTTTGTGGAACAGGGCTCCTACAGACAAAGCAGCTGCAAAGTGCAACAATATATTGCCATGTACATTAACAGCATATTTTGTTGTAGCCGTATTGTTATAATATTTTTGGCACAGCAGCCGTGCCTTTTTTATGAATGTGCGAATTCAGTGGTTATAGTTTGTGGATATTTGAGTGAAATATAATTGGTGTAAAGCTATTGGCAGCCTTCAGAAATCAACTGGGCTTTTCACTCCAACTCGTGACTCTCCTAGAAGATGAATAATATTTGTAGCTGTAAAATACAGCAAAACACTTCTTGCAGCTGTTCTCATAAAAATTACAAGATATGTTAATAAACGGTTCTCAGTTAAAGCCGCTCCACATACATCCCAGAAGGGGCCCTGAAACACTTTTCTTTTACTAATCATAGAATGGCCTCACTATTAAAGGACGTCATCTCACAAATTTCATGCCGCAAACATTTTTAGAATCCTCCAACTATAAATAAATTATCCCACCGCTACCCAGCTTTCTCTCTCTTTTCGTCTCTGCTTGTCCACTGGAAGCTACACAACCGAAAGCCAAGAGGGCAAAGCCCTGCTTGAAAGGGCCCGAACCACCCCTTGGGCTTGGTGAAATAACATAGTCCAGGGGTAGCATACACTGCTGTGAGCATCTCGGCCAAGTTTTGCTGCCATATGGAGTGCGTGGAGCTCGTAAGCGAATCGCGAAGGCATCTTCTCACAAATGCTCTCTTTTCAACAGAAAGCCCTGTCCTTACTCTCTTCTAGATGCACTATTTCGTCATTCCCTTAGACGGCAGCTTTTGGACGGTAGCTATTGGCCAATAGCTGACATCAAGCTATGGTTGGCTACATGGCGTAGATACCGCGGCCGCCACAGGGTGCCGTCACAAGGCCACTGGCTAAGCGCACTGTGGCTCGCCGAGGACAATCGCGTTTGAATTATGTCTAGCACGTCGTAGGCACCAAAGGCGGAAGTCGTGGAGTCTACATTAACATCCAAAATGAAATTTGAACTGTGTGCCACGGTGACATTTAGAAGACGGAGCGTTGTGGGCATTCCCCATGGCGCCGTACCCTTTGCAGTGCAAAGCATTGAAGAAGGAACGGGAGCACAGCAGAGGTCATGTTCGATTGCCAATAACTCCGCTTCTGCTGAACACATTGAAGTACTTTTTGCAGCAAAGTATTTCTGAAATAGCCTATTCTCATTTAAATTTTTCCATTTTTATTTTTTATTTTACTGTGCCATTGTTTCTAAAATGGGCAGTTTGCTGGACCGATGCCGATTTGCCAAGAAGGTGGGTCTTGACATTGATCTTAGACTGTATTACTTAAGAAATTCAAGGGCTTTCTAGGGAAAAAAGAGCTCCTGAACTTTCAAGGGCCTTGAAAACATATTTTTCAATTTCAAGGGTTTCAAGTACCTGTGCACACCCCATCGGGTTAGCTCAGATGGCAGCATGATTGCCCGGGAAAAGTGTTTGTCCCGAGTTCGATCGCTGGACCTGGACAAACTTTTCTTTAGGTGAAAAGCTTCCTGTACGAGAAACACGTATGGTTTTTTTTTGTAACTTCAAGCCAGGTGAATGGCAAGTTTCCCTTTCATGAACCTTTCGTCACGTTGCGTGCTTCTGCAGGACTGATTTGCCATGGCTAACTTGAAGTCGACACAGTACGACCTCATAAAGCCTTTCGCGGTGTCTGCAACTTTTACATGCTCGAAATATTGGTATAATCAAGTGCAGCTTGCTCTCATTGAGCTTATCCCATTCTGTCGGCCATATTAATTATTTAGCTATTATTTCTTGCTGCTGCAGCAGAACATGAAAGCAAGGAAGTGGACTGAAGGTGGAAAATGATAAGAGCATGCTGTAAACAATTGAATCAGCTTGAGACTCAATTTTCTTCAGATTTTTTTTTGGTTAGGAGGTTTATTCTATGTGCCAATATGTAAGTGATTGTAAATATATACTAGATGCCTGTGTTGACTTTGTTGCAAGAACTAGTAAATATCGCTGGCCAGTGCTTTCTTAAAAGCATTTGTGGACAGCTTCCTTACTTGATTGGGTCGAACTGCTGTTGCATTACCAGTAGCGCCACCAGTACTAACACCAGCTAAACTCTCAATTGAAGAAAACCTCCAGAGTAGGTTTAAGAGGACTTGTGCTGACGTTTGCGCTTAGTTTTTGTTGAACTAAGCTATCACACTGGACAAGATGTCAGGCTTGGCGACTTCCTGTCATGCCATTCATCCCACTGTGGGGACCTTGCCTAGACAGACTTGGTGCTTGTTTCACAATTGTTTGTAGAAGTTCGATGATGGTAAGAAACCGAGAGTGAATAGAATACAATTATTCTTTTTCAGGTGACACCTGTCGTGAGCAGCACCTATCCTTTTCTTGAAGTTCCAGCAGCCTACCACAAGATAAAGGAAGGCCACGCCAGGGGAAAGATAGTGATCTCGGTTGTTGAGCAAGAACCTCCTGTCCACAAGCCCCAGAAACCGTGACTCGAAATCGCGTAATTTTGAGCCTCTACTTACAGAAGTACATGCAGGGAATGTTCACGAGTTGCTCGTCGTGTATAAATGCAGATTAAGCAGTCATGACAAATATGTTAGACGAATATTTCCGTCATGGAATGTTTTTATTCCCCTGCTGGGGCTTTAGGATGTATTATACGACACAAATAAAATTCGCACCTCTTTGCAGTAGCGAAAAACATCTTTGCATTAGCAGGCGTTCAAGGCACAGGTCGTCCAACAAACATGGCAAACAATGGCAACTGAAACAAACACACATTTATGCCCTTTACCAACAACAAAAAACACTGCCTTCTCTATTTGAGAATCCGTCCAGGTGACCAGCAAACATGGCAGGACAAGCATTTCAGGTCTATCCAATCACACATCAAACACAACAGGCCACCATTAGGTATGGTGGTCAGAACACTGATAACATTGATGGTTGACAGATTAATCGGGATTAACATCCTAAAAGAACACTACAGCGATGAGAGACGTAAATGAAGGGATTACGGTCACTGACCAAGTCTGATGAATAATCTGACGTTTCGGAACCGCGTACGGGTTTCTTGTTCACCGAGTTGGACAAGAAATCGTCACTTATATAGCCAGCACGTGACGTAATGAACGTGCGTAAACGACAAAGGCAACGCTACGGTCCTGCTAGATAAGAGCGACTACCACAAGAAGATGTCGGCCCTTCTCGACGACCATCATACGTACGCTCCTCTGGCTTATGACCCTACAAGCAGACTACAAACCAAACTCCAAAAATTGCTGGCCAGGCTGTTCAAGTTGGTCCCTCCACACCACGTGGGTCTCTATCACCATTTGCTCTGCACGAACGGATCAGCCCCTGCAATCTACGGCCTGCCAAAAGTCCACAAGCCTGACGTCCCACTTCCTCCTATCGTCGACTTCACCAGATCACCGCTCTACCAACTATCGGGCTACCTTCACCAGGTGTTGAGCCCTCTTGCCGGTAAGACCTCGACGCACGTCGAAAACTCATCCGCATTTGTAGCAAAGATAACGGACATCACGTTGAGTGAAGATGACGCCTTGGTCTCGTTCGACATTACATCGCTTTTCACTAGTATCCCAGTGGATTTGGCAGTAGCCACATGCAAAGAAGCCCTAGAAGCAGACAGTGGTCTTCCTGGTCGCACCCCCTTCGACGTCCACGAACTCAGCGAGCTGCTGCGGTTTTGTCTAAGCAACACATATTTTTCTTATGGTGGCAGCCTTTATCAGCAAACGCATGGCACGGCAATGGGAGCGTCAATATCGGTCACCACGGCCAATCTAGTAATGGAAGCCTTGGAAGGGAAAGTGCTGGCCACATTCAACCCGGCACCTAAAGTTTTTTACCGCTACGTGGATGACTGTTTCTGTATTTTGAAGAAACAAGACATCCAACGCTTCCTGGACTGCCTGAACGCCCAAAATGCGCACATACAATTCACTGTGGAACACGAGAGGGACAACTCGTTGCCTTTCTTGGATCTACTGGTTCGTCGGGATGGGGACGCTCTCGCCTTCTCGGTATACAGAAACCCTACACACACAGGTCGTTATCTTTAATTCTTGTCACCCTGTCGGCCATAAGACATCTGTAGTGTCATCCCTGATAACACGTGCCATACGCGTCTGCTCAGGCGACGATGCACTAAAAAAGGAATTACGGACGATCCACCGTTAACTAACCTGCTATGGCTACCCTAGTCGTTTCATACGCAGGACCGAGAAGCGGATATTAGAGCCAAGCTCGGAGAACAACACGACAGTCCGTGCACGTGCAGCCATCCCTTACGTCCAAGGAATCAGCGAGGCACTGTCGCGCGTGTTTTCGAAATACGATTTGCGCATTGCCCACATCCCGACCAGCAAGCTCCGGAACCAGCTCATGAATGTGAAAGACAGGTTACCTGTTGAATCATTCCCAGGAGTTGTGTATAAGATACCATGCGCTGATTGCCACAGAGTATATATTGGTGAAACAGGGAAGTTCTCCAGACGCCTCAAGGAACATAAACGTGATGTAAGAAATAATAGCCACACGACGAACGCCATTGCCGAGCATGCGCATGAACATAATCACAAGATTGACTGGGACAATGCCACTGTTGTTGCCAAAGAAAAGAACGTGTCATCCCGACGGCTGCTAGAATCTCTAATCATTCAATCGACGCCAGCTACAATGAACCGGACACCAGGGACTATGCCTGCTGTTTACGCACGTTCATTACGTCACATGCTGGCTATATAAGCGACGCCGATTTCTTGTCCAACTCAGTGAACAAGGAACCCGTACGCGGTTCCGAAACGTCGGATTATTCATCAGACTTGGTCATTGACCGTAATCCCTTCATTTCCATGCCTGACCAGACGAACTTTCGTCGGACTCTTAATTATGAGAGACATTGTAGTGGAGGGGGTCCGGAATAATTTCGACCACCTGGGTATGTTTATTGTGCACATAAATCTAAGTGCTTGAGCATCTTTGTATTTCACCTCAGTCGAGAATTCAACCCGCAACTTCATGCTGAGCAGCAGAATGCCATAGCCACTGAGTCATCACAGCAGGCAAGATTTGTGCCACTTTATGGAAGACCAGTTACTGAATGTAATCGCAAGTGATGTCAAAACAGAGATGCAACTGTGAGCATTATCAAGCACCTACATTCAAGATTTTGCTACAGCGGCTCTCACTTTAAAGGCAAACTGCAATGAAATTTCACTATGAATAAATCGATTTAAATTAGTACATACTGTTGAAGCAATCTTGTCAAAGGTGCAGTGCTGGTAATTGTCTTTCTTATTAGCAGTCTTTAAATAGCACCCAAGTAGACCATGCCTGCACCTGGTGGTTAGCAGATGCAACATAAATCCGAGCATGTCGCTTTCAAGATTTCTCAGCATGCCACAGGCACCTCCTAGCATAAATAAGTTTAAAAGCACAAATATGGGAGCTACAGGACACCATTCACTAATCACCTTGACTGACACATTTGAATGCAGAACAGCTGTTGCCTGAAAAATTGTCCCAATTTGAATTGTCCATGAAATACAGAGGTACATGTCACACCTATGAGCTCCATAATCATGACAGACATTGAATCTGAAAATCCACATCAAATTCACTTGGGAGAAAGCAAAAGGCCACAATGCATGTGGTAACCCAAATGTCAGAGGAGCACAGCTGTTCCAAGATATCTCACGCAAGCACTTGAAAATTCGGCATGATGCTGTACATTAGAGAGAGCTGCATATAAGGAGATACTTGTTTTTTAAGAGTTTATTTTACCGCAGGAACTAAACAAATGCAGAGTGAAGTAAAATTTCCATGACAGCTACTATGAACTGTCACAAGCCGAATCGTTTGAAGGCAGCAGTTCGTCATGGTTATGTTTGGTTTCCATTCTTAAGCGCGTGGAAAATGCAATGCTCTTACTAGGCAATTGTGGTGCTCTATTCATACGAAATATGTTAATATCAAATTCTAGTGAATTTTTTCATTTGAATTTCTTTATTTTGACATTATTTTTGTCTAATAAATTGAAACAAAATGCAAGACTCAAGCATCTGGTTTCGCGCATTCTGGCAGCTGAAATTAGTCGTGCCACAGTATTGTAGATAATCAGATTTTTCCAGATCCAAAAGTAGATGCGGCTTGTACGGAGAGCTCGCTTCAATCCCAATTGCAATGAGCCTGCTGAACTAAAAGCGCTAGAGTTCTTTAATGGATTTTGTTAGACTAATTACCCCGTATCATCCGTCATCCCGTGTCGCCACAAGTGATGGCATGTCTCTAAAGGAACTGTCCTTTTAGTTCAATACAGCTATTATATTACTTAGCCTTTGTGGAAATACCCGGTATAAAGAAATTTAAAATGCATGCACTATAAAGCATGTCACACATAAAAAACCCGGATATTTCCATGCCAGATGACGTGCCATGTGACTATATGTTGCAAACTGCTTTTGTCCACAACTCACATGGACGGAAGATGCCAAACTATTTTCCACATTCTGATTCTGGTCATCAAACACTGTGGATGTATTGTATACACTCACCTAAGGGCCATACTCCCCCCCTCAATTTTGAAAAGGCATGGCTCTTGCATCAGGTTAGGCCATTCAAGCACCATTTTCCGTCTATTCGTGATCCCTTATCACCTTAACACAAAATGCTGTCGTTTTCATAATGCATTTGTTTGTTCACCAATGCATACAACACATCTGGCGCCTATCTAGTTTTTCACCACTGCTGCTGTCACCGTTGCGCAGGCTCAATTTTGCAGTACACCTTTGGTTATAGTACACTCGTCCTCCATACGATCCATCTGCTGCTTTAAAGCTTTTCACTGCAACATCCAGACACCCCATGTGCTCCAAATTTAAGAGCAGGCATGCTTTGTCTTGTTCTCCAAATTTTTGTCAACCTTTGTTATTCTTTAAATTTTGGGCTGCCTGGTTGGGGTTGCAGCTCCTATACAAATATGGCCAAATCTGGATCGAAGCACTTTTCTTTTTGCTTTCCAAGAGCTTCCGCTGAAGCTTAATTGAATTTGACATTAATTTATTTGGCATAGGTTCCCGCCACACTCAGTAAAGGTATTCTGTGGCTCTGCTACTAGCATTTGTGGATGATGTGGGGTCTAGAGTTGTAGAGTTTTTCTGGCTGCAACCTCTGCTTGCTTCATTCGTCATGTGAATGCTCTTCCCAACCAGATGAGCTGCAGAACAGCTGTCTAAGGAACTGCCTGTCATATGGATGCACTTTTATACTTGCAGAATTTTAGTCACAGAGTCAACTAAAGCATTCACATTGAAAGACAATCTGCCAGTGACATGCAGAAATATGGCACACACATTTTGCTGTCATGCTGGAATGAAATGCAAATATGACAGAACTATCATGAAGTTTCACTTTCCTGCATACATTCACCAATGTCAGCGACACTGGAACAATCTCTTCACAGATGCTTAGTCCGGGAGCCTCAGGGCTTTCAGTGCCCATGCACGGTACTGCCACACATTGCAGTTTCAAGTAATTAAGCATTTACTAATGCCACAGTACTTTGTTTCTTGCCATTTGCATTTCATTCTGGCATGTTAGAACACTAAAGAAAGCTCTAACAAATTTTTTTTATGTCTGCAAGTCCATTCTATGTCCCCAAAGAGCACCATAATAGCGCAGACTACCCACAACGAGCCAATCAGAGACTGTACTCTTGAGCATGCTCAACATCACTCTTGCGAGATGTACAGTTCAGCATAACACTTCACAGTAGCAATAAGTATTCAACAGCACCACAACATTTCTACTGCCCATATTGTGTTTGCACTCGACCAACTACATGTGAAAATGCCATCAATGGAATTAATGCACCCCACGTTTCAATCTAACACTTCCATTTCATTTTATTGAGCCAATCAGAGTCAACTGAGATCGATAACAGCACAAGTGGCTCACACTTTCCAGGCAGATGAGGAAAGGAGCAACCGAAGGAAATAAGGGAGAGACGGCATTTGAAGTAGAGTACCACTTTCATCCTGAGAACACTGCCTACGGGAGCATTCACTGCGATTTACTTTACAAAATTTGCCAATGAGCAATAACTAAGCTTTGTTAACAATTTTTTCCAATGCAGTTTATAACTAAGCTTTGTTAACAATTTTTCTCCAATGCAATTTTGGCTTCACAGGCTGCTGCACGTCTAGCAACGCCACCTTGTTTTCTAGATGATCAAGTTATCAAAGGATTACCTTTTAACTTTCCAAAGCTACAGCTAACAAAGCTCATTTACTCATGCATCATCTCATTCCATCTCAAGACTTCCAGAAATTAGAACTACAACACGGGAAGAAAGCTTGGTGCAATAAAATATAGGGCATGTCCTCGGAAACTACATTAACAGCATTACACAAGCAACAGAATATTTATTATTCCCAGCAAGAAAACAACGTTCTCATCTTTTCATGTCTGTGCTCTTTTCAAATACCAAAGAAGGTGACAGTGCAGCACGCAAGTGCGAGTTACTAAACAGTATGATAAAATGGCACTTAGAAAAGTAGTGGACCATTTACTCGCCATCCAATAGCAGGGCATTTTGACAGGTCCAGGCAAATCAGGTGACATTCTTACTAGTGATCACAGGGCCAGCAGTATGTACACCCATGACCATAAGTATGTGGACCATATCTGAGGTGAAAAAAAAGTTTCCTGGCAACTCGGATTGGTGAGCTGAAATTGACAAATGCACTACGATGTTTGCAATGCCAAGCCTGAACTGCAGCCTTTAGTTTCAAGTCCCAAGGCACCAAAAGAATTATGCTTTTCTTCACAGAAACCCTGGTTCACATACTTTTGACCATGGATGTACAGATTTGACAAGCCTGTACAAGCCTACAAATATACAAAAGCAATGGCACAAACTACGAGCTCTGAATGTGAGATCAGAGAATCGCTGTCAAAAGGTATGGTTTCGTGGTTTTTGTCTCAGATGCAGTTCATATCTGTTCTTCAAGGTGGCTCTGAATCCTCCTCAACTCTCGCATAAAAACGCGATTGAAAGTGTCGCCAACGTGAGAGGATGTAGAAGCCGACCTTGGCTTTACAGTGCCCTTTCTTTTGTGTGTCAACTTCGCTCCTGTGCTATTTGAGAAACCAGTCTGTAAAAAAAATCAAAGCATGAGTAATGCAAGTTATAGAGCTAAACAGAAAAAAAATTTCAGTTTCTTAAATTGCAATGAACAACACGAAATCAGTTTAGACAGTTAAGGTACCCTTTCAAAACTATTTTCATGCCCATGGCACACAAAGTTTATCACTAAGGCAGAAAATGAAGGCCCAGCTTCCCATTTTTGAATTTCACAATCGAGCCGTAACGCTGGTACATTGGTGTCATGTCACAAATTTCACAGTATACAGTGGAATCTCGATAAATGGAAATAGCTTAAACGGAACTGCCTCTTAAACAAAACACCATGCACATGGTTGGTTGGTTTTGTATTCATGCAATTGTGTTCAGCTTTGTCTCTCTGCAAATGGAACTCCTGATAAATGGAACCAATTTCCCAAGTTCCGTTTGAAGGAAGTCAACTGTATTTTCTCGTACTTCGGCAACTTTAGGGTAGAGAAAGTTTCCAAAACTTTCTAGGCTTCGTGTTGGTTTTGTTCAAAATGCAACGTAAGCTTTCTTTATTGACAAACAGTTACCTAAGAAAACACAAGGAAATGCTGTCGAAATTTATGATGCTATGCGAAGCTGGCTTAGAAACTTCAGAGTGGTTTCGGCACCCATTTCCGTGTTTCCTAATGTAAACAGCTTTTACTCGGGACGAGAGTGAGCTTATTGGCATTCTAGAAATGTTATATGAATACAGCCTAGCTTAACATTCTTTAAGGGGACACTTTGCGTCCCTTTAAAGCCATGAGTGGGACAGTAATGAGAGGAAACACGGGGGCGTAGAATGAGACCTGAAATGCTAAGCTAAGAGCACTCCCCAATACATAAAAAGGTCCATGCAAGCCCCATATGCTGTATATAAAATAACCCCATATGATCACAAGGAACCTTATGGGTTATTTCGGTAGGACAGCACATATTGCATGGGATCCTACATCATTACCACATGTTTATTTATTGGGAACTTTGTAACTAGTTTTTTTTTATTAATAACTTTCATATGCTTTCAGCAACAACAGACCCTATTTTGGGGGTTTCTCAACATACCCTACTCACATGTAAAAGTATTATTGGGTGGCAGGTGTGTTAACATTAAAATGACTTACCGTATTTACTTGATTCTAATGCACCCTCGATTGCAACGTTCACCCATATTGCGCGACCAAAATAAACAGGGAAAAAAAATGCTCTCGATTGTAACATGCACCCATTTGCCCTGAACTAAACATGGAAAAGTCCTTTACAGTACTGTGCACCTCATTCTTTCATACAGAAATACAACATTCTCTCATTTGGGAAAAACAAAGATTTACTCCCAATGCAATAAAGTTGCAATAAATAAAAGAAATTGCAGTTTCGTCCAAAAGGTGAAGCATCGATTACGACAGCAAATTAGTAGACAGCTATACAAGAAGTAAGGATAGTACTGTATTTACTTGCATAATGATCACACTCTTGTAATGATCACACCCCTGAAATTTGTCGTCAAAATTAGACTTTTTTCTTTCCCATGTATTGAACTTGTTGCAGCGATATGTTGTGTGCCAAGTCTAGCTAATGATGATCGCGCTTACCATCTGTCGAATGTTACGCGAACGATTCTTGAAGACATACCAAGCGGTCTGCACGTACCCAACATTCTTAAGCAGATGCCCCATTTCATTCCTTTTATCACTTTCCGCACTTCCATGAAAAAAAGAAAAGCTACAACCAAACTTGCCTCGGCTTTATTATTTGTAGACTTCATAATGGTTTTGGTCAACAACAACAACATAAAGGGCGCCTTTCGATTCTCGTCTGCACTTGTGGGCACGCAACAAATTGCGAGTGGCAACGATAGTGGCCACATTTACACTGATATGTTAGAAGTGTACCCTATTCATATGCTTGTAATGCAGCTAAGATATTCGCCTACCCTTAGCAGAAACGTGCCGTATTAGGATAGCAGTGAGGACATATGCCGCAGTTCCCACAGCATGCCCGCCATGTGTTTCTATGTCACTGGCAGCTAAGCATGCCCATCTCTGTTTCTGTCCCCTCAAAGTGGACATAGCTACGTTATTGTCGCAAACTTGCAGATATTAACGATATTATTCATTACTGATACGTAAGAAACTGTTTCAATGCACGTAATGTACTCACGAGAAGAAAAATAATCGCGTTCAGCGCATTCCGCTTGCTCCGCTGGCCGCCGTTTTTGTTTTGGTGGCACGCACCGACAGCGGCAGCCAGCTGCTTGTCATCCCGCAGCAAATGCGGGATGAAAAAATAGAATGTTTCTTTTCGTGGGAAATTTAACCGGCGTAATGATCGCACCCCTGAATTTGCATCAATTTTTTTTAATAAGACGGTGCGATCATTATGCAAGTAAATACGGTAGTTTTATCGGCCACATAAAATTTCAAACATTCGCTTACTACCTAAATTACCAAGCATAGCGTCACGCGCGCACAAGCAAACGTGAATACGTCTCACTCAATGACCGTGGTAATTATCAAAACACTGGAGCGAGGAAGTGCGGTAGCAAGAGCGAGGGAATTGATCTTTGTGCGGCCTCTCGCTTCAACGCAAACTAAGCGACGAAAACATGGCGCGGCGCGCCTAGATACGTAGACTCTTGTCTCCACCGCAGATTGCTTTCAAGATATGGACCACGCAGCCACACTGTACGTAGCAGCCGCCGGTTTAGAACGCCTCTCATGTTTGCGCCAGTCTCGCACGCAAGTTTCGGGGACTCCAAACGCCCTTGATGCGGCCCGATTTCCGTCCGTCTCCGCACATGTGATCGCTTTCCTTTTAATTGCGGCATATTGTGATGAACTCGGCATGTCTTTGCAGGTGGCACTTCCATGCTGATAGAGCAGCAAACGCAGAAAACGGGAAGATATGCGGTACACTAACCTAAGCAAAAGGAAGCACTGTTTAAGCACACCTACTGCAGCACATGGAGGATGCTACGGCAGCTAGACTTGAAGCACGTATGAGGCGGCCATTTTGAAATGCCGATGGCGATATGGTAACGCATATTTAGGGTCATACTCGATTCTAATGCGCATGTAATTTTTGGACCCGTTTCATCAGAAAAAAAGTGTGTGTTAGATTCGAGTACATACGGTAAACTAAGCTAGGTTTAGACAGCAGACCTTGCAGATTCTCAGTAGTCTGAGCCACACAGGCAGAGGTAGAAGTATTTACCCTGAAAAATAATTGATTGCTTCATGTTGTGTTTGTGCATAATGTGGGTTCCACTGTCGAATACTGTGGCGAAGCAACAATGTGTACATACTACTAGCACTTCTACAGATTGGAGTGCACACCAAGCGTGCACTTTATCACTGGGCTGCAAACTTGGTGGCAATGATCACTACTGAGTGATATACAAGTCTGACGGCAACTTGTACAGATCAACCTCATCCGTACATTTTGCAAAAAAAGCAATGAGAGAAAAAAAAAAAAAAAAAAAGAAAACATACTAACCGCGTAAATGTACGACCAAACGTTACAAGAAAATTTGGCAGTTTCAACTGTTGTTGACACCTACGTAATGTGAAACATTGTGAGACGCTGACGCGTGCCGAGCTGGTGGGGTCCCAATTGGCGAGAGGCACTCCTTCATTTTTCCAGCTTTGGCAAGCTTACATTTGCGCTCCTTGAATTTGACCTGGGCCAGCAGCTTCTTCTAGCGGAGCGGTTTGGCTGGAAGTTTTGATATACCCACTCAGCGCAAATCGTTGTAGGTGGTGTGAGACGCCAACATGCGTCGAACTGGTGGTGCCCGAGCAACCAGAGACGTACATTGTCACTTTCCTATTGTGTAGCGTTTTAAGATGGCAACGGGACACCGAAATGAAATAGGCTAGTGGACAGCACCAGAATACGATGCCTGCGATGCCACGAGAGTGAAACACGACAGTCACTTCATGCCGCCTGCAGCAAGTAACGGCAGTGTGTTCACGTTACCGCCTATTAGTAATAGCGCGCAGTACGCTGTCAATGGCACTAACCTCCACGCGCTGTGAAACAGATAGCTGAAGATGCTTATCGCAGTAGGGTTGGTGGCAATATGTGATGATCCGGGAGGAAATTTGCTGGTACCATAATAAGAAACAGACAGCGCCGCTGCTGCAGCGGGCGACTACTGTTCTCAATCACACGTGCCTCACGCCTTTTCTTGTTTACAAGTGATCTAGCGACCGGAAAATGTATGTTATGATAGCAGTTCGGCATATCTTCCAGGAACATATGAACTGGCAAGAAGGATGCTTAACTGTAGTGGGTCATTTTTGTGTTCTCAATCGCAAACATTGGTGCCGGGAAATCTTACGAAGCAGGATTGTATCAATAAGGTTCTACTGTACATATGTAGATCATCATTGCAGGCTTTATGAAGAAGGCACAGACACAATGTTCTGTGTAATGAAAAAGGTGGAGTCATGACCTGAGGCAATATATGAAGCACAATAAAAGTTTTTTGCTTGTCAATTAATTAACAAATGACTCAAATCTAATTCACTATACGCTGCTGAAACTCGTGAGGTCAAAAATTTCAGTAGCATGACATGGAATCATGCCAGAACAAAGGCTGTGACCATGGAATCCTTGGACAATTGAATTAGGCAGTTTTACACAGCATCAGAACCACAGTGAGCCAATCAAACTTCTCATAGTTGTTTGATTAACTCGAATTAATGAACAATGTATGAATCATTCCTAACTCTCAGTGATTTGATCCAGCTGTGTAGGGCTCTACATCCAATGCTCTTCCAGCATTTATTCTAGTTGCATACAAATAGTACAAGGAGGTTTTGTTTATAGCCCTACCAGTAACACTTTCACTTATATAAACACCATCGCTAACATTAAAGAGAACAAAGCAAAATGCGTCCAGTAATGCTCAACATACCTCTGGTTTCCCAATGTCTGCCATTCTGGCCTGAATGCGGCTGATTAGCCGCCGGCACTGGCACTTTAGAGAGTGTCGCGTGCCAGGCATTTGGGCTTGATTCAACTGCTTCAACAGCTGCTCCCCTTGGCTGCAAAAACCAAAAGCAGCAATCAGAAAAAAAAGTAGGCAGCACAACGAACACCTTGTGAGCGCGGTGCAATCATCATTTGAAGACTGTTAATGTGCTCACACAACATTAACAATAGTGAGGCCACAAGCTGAGAGAGCTAGGTATAGTACCTTCACAGCTCTGCTGCTTCTGATGGTAAGCTATTGTCCCCAAACATTCATCAATGGCCGTGAATAAAAAAAAATAGAGCAGAGAAAACTTGGAATTGCTAGAGGGCCTTAACACGCCTGGACGTTATTTTTCGAGAGGCCATAGAGTTTACTAGAAAAATGTACTAGCAGCAACTCTGGCGTTGGTGCCTACAGGAACTGCAAGCGTGGCGGTTCGGTCAGCATGGGAATATAAAGAGCAGTACATGAATTTGCCTATACTTTGTACTTCTGGCTTCAAATGAATATGTGACTGCAAATTGATAATATTAAGCAAAATATTGTGTTATATATACAACAATTCGCAATGATTATGTATGTGCAAAGAAATATATGATTGCTTGGAAATTAGAAAGATAAAGTGCAATGAATAATGCCACAAGAATGTTTGAAGCAACAAGCATGAAGATTAAGCCAACCCAGGTTATAACCATAGTTCCCATGGTAGCTAAATGATTTGCAGCGCTAGATTTTCCTCTAGTAATTTTTGTAGTAACTTTATGCCCAGGGGTACTTTCTCTCCAAATCCTAACACTACGGCATGGCACTGTCAATACACAGACAGAATGCTTCTTACAAAAGCACTCCCACTGGCTGCAGTATCTTTTCAGTTCGTCACATGCTCATTAAACCATTCATTGATACAGTCGAATGCCTTTACAATAAAATAACCTGTATAACAAAGGAATATAAGCATCTACAAGCTGATTGGTTGATTTATGGCAAACGCACATAGCGGCACCGCCACCATGCCGGAGGGTACAGACATCGCAGTAGCTACGGTAACCGTCCCCCCCACTTTCAACCAACATGATGATCTGTGCTTGGAACTGACAACATTGTTGAGGCCATCAAGGAGGAGATGGAGATGAAGGTCGACGACAGTAGCTGTAATGAAGAGTCTGCTAACTAGTAAAGAGCTTTGACGTGAGAGGCAATTGTGGCATTCAACGCTCTGCAGCTGTACATTGCACCACTGTCCAATTTTACCGCTGAGCATGTTGCAAACCTCGTCATAGCGTCGGCTGCAGCTCCAAGTCTGGGCTTTTTACAATGAAAGTAGATGTCACTTTTACTGGAATGTGGGGAAGCCCGGCTTAGTATTGCTTTGGTTTTTCTTCTTGACATTGAAGAGGCCAATGCAACCAGTGCCTCCTAGGGTTGGTAACATCGATGAATGATTAATCAATTAAAAGTATCCCGTAAAACGATTATTCTTAATCGATGTCTACCTTTTATTTAATTGACTTAATCGATTAGACCTGTTCGATTAACCGTTTCCAAGAGTTTGATAGGAGTGGCGTGAAAATTTTGAAATCGTACTGGAATGGCGGCGCACGAGCAGTAACCGTGCGGCTGTACTTGAGCGACTGCCGACTACTTTTACGAGAGATATCGAGCTGAGCGCTTCCCCTCTCTGGCCCATGCACCACCACGTCGACCGACTTGAAATGCCCTCACAGTTCAAGGCATACTATAACAACCCAGTTGGTCGTCGTGCCACTCCCAGTCCACTAAAGACATGGCACAGCACGCACGCAAGTTTGGAGCATGTATTTAACATAGCAATGAAGTGCATGTCGATTCCAGCAAACATTTGGCGTCCGAACATCTATTCTCTCATGCTGGTTGTGTGGCCCACAAAGAAGGTGTCAGTTTTACCCAAACATCCCAGCCAATTGGCATTCCTTCGCTCTGTAGAAAAGACCATGGGTTTTAAAGTCCTAAACCAGTAATTTTCTTTTCCCCTGCACATATTGCGATTTCTTGCATACTTCAGTTGGACTTCACCTTTCATGTTTGCCATTTTTCTTACATCTTGTTTAACTGTACTGTAGAGGGATTCACTAGTGCCATGTATCTTATGTAATCCTGCACAAAGTGCCATTTTATAAAACATATATTGTTTATTTTTTGAAAAGCCACTACTACCTACTGTATTTAGCCTCTGATATAATAGTTCCTTAGTCTTTAATAATTAATAGTTCCGTAGCATTTAACAAGTTAAAGATAATACTTTATCAAATTTTTATACACTTGTGTTTCAAACTTGGTTCCTGTTCTCAAACATTAAGATATGGTCCTACAGAAGTACATAACTGTGTTTCAAGCATTTTAAAAGTGCCCTCCTAAAATTTTGTTTAACCGATCAATCTATGAAAGACCTTGCATAAAAATCAAATGAAGGTTAAAATGATGAGTGACTAATTGTTAATGGAATAAACAAGTTAATCTCCAATCCCTAGTGCCTCCACATGTTTATAGATTGAACACAATCCTGCTAACGGCCATTATGCATTGCATCCACTGAGAATTATCATGGGAGCGTGCATTTAAAAGGCGCATAGGCTGAGAAAGGACTTCTCGTTTATACTGTGTTACCTTAGGGGTCAATGGTGCACCTCACAACACATTTCATTTGGTATTTCCATAAATTATGCTTGCCAAGGACACCTGCAACAATGGGTTTTGTTGGACAAGTTTGTTCATTGCTAGTAGCAGTGGTACTAGTAGTCATAGGTTGGCGTTCTCGCACATGACTACAATGACTCATACTTGTTCCACAGTGATCATGCAGACATAAGATGAAGTGTGAGTGAGTGGTGAAATGTGTGCTTGGACTTTAGTAGGAATGGGAATGAGTTTCAGTGAACTTTAGTGGACATCAGTATGAAAATGAAAGTTAGTGACACTGACTGAGTGGACGTGAGTATGGATGTGACAGACTGTCGGCGAGTGAGAGTAGGCTTGAGTATGAACGCGAGCGAGTGCTGATGTATGCGAGTAAACATGATTATGAGCATTAGTGGGTGTCAGTAAGTGCAGATGAAAGTGAGCACGGACGTAAGTGAGCGGTGGCGAGTACGTGCGAGCACGAGTAGGCACATGAGTGAGTGCCGATGAGTGAGCGCACGTGAGTGCCACTGAGTCAGTGGTGGAACAGCCATTTCCCCTTTTAGCACAGGCCTTGGTGCGGCCAAAAATCTGATCTGACACAGCGACAAGCAGTTTTTTGCAGCATCCAACACACATATATGTACCAGGTAGTCTGAATTTTAACTGATATAGTCAAACAGTATAGCACAGCCAGCTTTATGTGCATCAATGAGGCATTCAAGCACAACATGCTACCAAACTACTAGTCTCATTCATTATTGATACACTGATTTTGCCTGTGGATTTATAACGGTATAAAGCCATTTCTACCATTTAGACTTGCAACAGCCATTGTGCATTCGGCGCACTCCAAGACAGCAAGAAAAAGAAGTTTGCAGAACTAGGGCATGTCAACAAGACCATACCGCAGGACATGCACAACTAAACTGAAGTTATTGGGAGCTGCCGCTTTCGTCTTCTCTACAACACAGGTTTCCTCTAATGTAAACTAGCTCTCCTACATAACTACACCATGGTACATGTGAAAGCTGCTTAAATTTAAACCATGGAGTCTGCTTTTGCGATCACGCAAGGCTGCAAGGAAGGTCCCCCCTCATAAGCAAATTTTACGTCAGAAGTTTAGAACATGCATTGCAAGATAATTTTAAAGCGGCACCACCAAGAACTACCCTAAATAATGTGTGGCCAGACATTATCTGAGGCTTCTTTATGATCTGACATCCTCCTTGCGCAAGCTTCAGGCCATGCTAGTACGAGGAATATCGAACGGCAGCACAAATGGCACATACAGAAAGCTCGTACAATGGCAGCAGCTTGAAACACCAGCAGAAGAGAAATGAAACAAAAGTGCAAAATCGGCTAATGATAATGTAACGCGATCAGCTATGCCATGGCTATGGGCACTCTGTTGCCTTTCAGCATGATCATGACGACAGCGGCATGCTTTAGGTTTCATTTCTACTACCGAAGCAGTATCAACTGAAGGAGACTTTTGTTCTAATGCTCCATATGTGGCGCAGGCTTGGTGCAATGTTCTGCTAATATGCCGTTTTGAAGCAGGATGGTGCAAATGACCGCTTTAACACAATCTGTGCCGCTGTTCTATCAATATTGAAAATAGCCTGAAAAAACAACTGGTGAGTGAGCATGAGTGACCATCTACTTACTGTGCCAACCTAGCATGATGATAATAGTCGTCGTTACAAGTAGTAGTAGTAGTAGTAGTAGCAGCAGTAGTAACAGTAGTAATAGTAGTAATAGTAATAGTAGTAGTAGTAGTAGTAGTGGTGGTACAGTCAAATCTAGTTGTAAGAAAGTTGCATCCGATACAAAAATATCTTCGTTATAAGCATATACTCGTTACACACTGATATCGACGAAAGAAATCTTAGATTTACTTTCATTTTAGCCTTCATCAATTTGTTATATCAAGGTTTGACAGTACATAGTAGGAACTTTACAGCCTGTAAGTGGGTCCGTGTCCAGAATGGTAAAGGGAGGAGGGGAAGGGGGCACGGAGTGCCTGATGTGCTAAAGGTATGCAAAAATATTGTTACAGAACAGTTATTGCCTTTGACGAAGAAGTCTACCGTAGTGGTGAAGATGACTGTGACATTACCTTGCATGGGTTATTTGTTATGAGGCAGAGCTACACATGCACTTACTTGTACGAAGTCTTTCCCTTGACGCTTTCTATGCAACAACATTATGGAAGATCCTAACACAGAGCACGATATGTTGCAGTATCAGAGTACACCTTGCAACAGCACACACCGCTACGTGATATCTTTTTCAGAAAGTGTGGGACTATTTATGTATCTGTGTGTCCTTTACATATTATACCTCTGGTCAACTTAGAAAAAATTTTAAGAACTTCTCCCATAAAGCCTTTTTTTTTTCTAAGTTAAAAAATTTCTGGATATTCATTAATAGCTCAAGTGAAAAAGAAGCAAACTCACTGCATTAGTTGCACAAGGTCTCTGCTAGCAGCATCAGGTTGAGATGCCGCACGCAAGTCAATCTCACTGTTGCTCCTGGGCAAGCCCGTTTTCCCTACTACACAAACATTTCGATGTGTGCCATCTGCAAAGTCCTGCCCCACACTCTGTGGCTTGGCCTTCTTCAGGAGAGACACAAGGTTCTGAAGATTCGCAGGGAGTGAGTGACTCGCTGAAGTGCTCTGAAACAAGGCAAAAGTAATGCAGTACATTGTTTGACTGGCACTGTTAACAAAAATTTCATAGTTTGATTTTTACGCAACAAAAGTGTGCGTGTTCTGGCAATATGCTGAACTCTATGAACATTTTCATGGTTCAAGAGACACCTGCTCCTTGGCCTATGGCAGCTGTGTGCAACAGTGATGTTCTACGTACGACTTGTTCTTCTCAGCACATTTCAATTGTACTGCTATGTACTTGCCACAGTTTAGCATCAAACATGAAACATGTCAATCTTTAGAGGGCCCCTCACCAGGCCCTGCTATAAATCGTGTTTGTAAACTAGACGTTGTAAAATGCCATCCATGGTCGAGATAATGTAATGATTCTATTCTGATGGTATTCCGTTTCATACTTCAACTTTGTCAATGACCCATGTGCTGTTCCACCCATGCTATCATTGGCTCTATGAGCCGTAAATTGTAGATAATGAGAAACAAATATAATCAAGCAAACAACCTTTACATTATACTGTTTCAGGGAGCATACTACTACAGGATATTTTAAAAAGGGTTTAGTAATAACCGCAATAGGAGCAAATGCAATGCTGCAAGATGATGATGCAAGGAGCTAAGCTATTCTCACCCCAGCTCTCTTCCACTACCTGAACCAGTGCACACAGGCAACATTGCTTGCTTGCCTACTCTCATACCAGAGCTGAAGGGCCATCAAATTTACACCACAAACCTACCTCCTACTTTCCTGTATTTCCATCCTTTCTTCTTGCTGTGCATAGCATTTTTGGAAGCAGTTTTACGCATACTACCAAGTAAATACAGCGGAAACAACCAAAGCCATCAGTGGACCCTGTGGAGGATCTCAGGGAGGGGGTCCTCCCCCTCCCCAAAGCCACTAACTAATACACACCCCACCCCTTCCACCTCCCTTGACTGCAATTTTTCAGCACGTGAAATTTTTTAAGCCATAGGGGCAACCATTTTTGTCTGCGGCAAGCAAAGCACCCCTCACTCCTACTTCTTGTTGGGCACGAAACTGGCTAATGCAACTGCCGCCTTTGTGGAAGCAAGCTAATCACTTCCTCCCCACCTGCCATTTTGTCCCTTCAGAGGGCAGAAGGTTGTTCATACAAGCGAGGCAATCAGCCTGGCAGCAAGGAGGGAGCCTTCCCTTCTCCCTCCTTTACTCAGAGACACGTGCTCCCTTACTCCGCACTGCTACGTTAGGAATCTGCACTGGTATGAGTCATCTTTCAGTATCAATAGATCTCGAAACCATTCAGCATCATTTAAACTCGCGCCTTTTATCGCAAAGAGTATGCTTTACTCATGCTTCAAAAGAGGGCAGCACAAGTGGCCTTCAGCGGCTGATATAAAACAAACAAATTGGCGGAAACCAACTAATGCAATGCATGGCGACCAATGCATAGGCTTTTCCAATTCTTGCAAATAATATTTCTTGTACATGGAATACAGCGGGTAAAATTTATGCCACTCTCCTTTTTGAATCACTTAACAATATTCCACCACACTGAAAGCCAAAATTGTCATTAATCATACGTGTTCAAATCGTGTCCACATTTGTAGGCAGTTGTGAACGTAGAGCACTCGGTGCCCCGTTTGTGGGCACAAGTTGTGGGTGTGTTGACTTGGTGTGTCTTTTTCCGTGTTTTGCAGCACGTTATCTCATGGATATTGTTTCAACCTCCTCAGATGGGTTAGTGCTTGATATTTTTTTATATACACTAAAATGCACAGTCCTCGCTGATGACATGAAAGCCAGTGGCCTAGGCAGAGCAGTGCTAATAGAGCTTGTGGAGACAACTGTGCAGTAGTCACATATTTTCACGAATCAATATCTTACCACATTGGAGATTTCTAATTGCTTATTTCATGAGAAAAAGTTTGTGCATGGAAGAGTAAATCCGAACCGTACTGAGGGCGCTGCTGTAAACCTTCCCAATGAACAGCAAAGTAAACCATGGAGAACTGAACTCCCTCGTGTCTGAGAACAGAAATGTGTATCTGGTCAAATGGAAAGATAAAGGCATAAATTACTCTTCCAGTGCTGTCGGAATAGACCCTATGTCTTCATGCAAGTGCTGGTTGAAGGATGAAATGAAAAAGAAATTTGTACTGTACCTAGGAAGTGTATCAGAATGTAATCAATAAATGAGGGGAATGGACCTCATCGAAAGGTACATTTCATGTGCTAGGACAAAGGTCAACTCCAGGAAATGGGCCATTAGGAGGCTCCCACATTTTCTCGACGTTGCTGTCTGCAAAGCGTGGGTTGAATACCGTCGTGACGAAACAGCTTTGCACCTACAACAAAAAGAGGTATGGTATCTCCTGTCTTTCAAGCAGGATGTAGTCAAAGCATTAACCAGACATAACCCAAATCGATATAGTGCCAGGAAACATAAGTATTAAAGTAGACCAGCAGCTTCAGAAGACTAGGCCAGCCTAGCTGCCTGATGGCGACACGAGAAAATGGTTATGACCACTTCCCAGAATTTTTTTAAATTGAAAATGCAATATGATGCAGGAACAAAGATTGCAAAGCAAATTTGAGAGTTTTGTGCATGAAATGCAATGTTTTCTTATGCCTGCAAGGGTAAAATTGTTTCTTTCATTTTTACCACGCATCCAACTAATGTCCATGTCAGTGGACACTCATTTGTATAGTTTGAAAATGAAGATTTTCTCACTGTTTCTTTCTCTGCACTTCTGAAACCACTTCAAAGGAAATGTCGAAAATGTTTCTGTTTGCTTGCCTACATTTCTTTCAATAGTAAAGAGGTCAAGTGTGATTTGTACCTCCGTTTTCCGTCTCCTTACAGGTTTTAGTGCTATTACAAGGTTTGACCATGCCCAGCGATGTCAGTAAACTGTTTTCAAACTGGTCACATGGTTCCCTGCAAGGTGTCAATGAAAAAGGCATTAAGGGATGAAAATGAGAACTAATCATAACCATTTGGTTACAGACGTGTAGTAGGCATCTGGATCTGCCCCCGAGTGGACCTTCACAGGTAAATGAGAGATTCTCTCTGCTGCTAAACAGGCCATTTGCATTACTACTGACAATATGTATGCTGCAAGTGGAAAGTGTGCGACGTCATCTCTGCTGGCGGCGAGAGTCACTCCTCTGAGAAGACAGGCACAAAAGCTTTCATTCAAATTTTCCATCTATATTTTCATTGCGCGCCCCATGCCCAAGCTTCATGGACCCTTTAATAAAAAGCACTGAAATCAAGAAACATGCACACATTCATGAAGAAAGTGCCCCCAGTCAACCTTTCTACAGGCCAATCCACTTGCAACAATGTTCCCCAAATCCCAAGATGCTAGCCTGGCAAATTATTGATACAGAGGTATTAGTTTAGAGCACATGCGCAAGCTCTCGCCTATTCCATTGTAGCAATCTGTCGTGTAGCACATAACACTGGTTAACATCATGAAAGATGTCATGAACAGAAAGACTAAAGAAGGCGATGACCCACTGCACTAGCATTATCACCGCAGCTTTCTGTCTTGATATATCCTTGCTACCCAGAGGTAGTATGAACCATTGCTGTTCAACAGCACTGAGTGACCATCTGCATGTTCAGACAAGTCTATGGCTGTGATTGGCTAAGTACTAAGGGACTAACCATATCTAAAGAAGTGCACCTACTTTGCTGAGGATGAATGGCACATCTGCAACATTGAGTCTGCACTGGTAAACTTGGTCAGGAAAACGAACAGTGTGTGGAACAGCAGATGTTGACCTTGCTCGACGAGTCTGGCTCAAGTGCTTCTCAGGCACTGCAGCTTCAGGCACCTAAGGTGAGGCATGAAAAGCAATGAACACATTAATACACTGTTATACACTTGTGCAAGACAGTACTTTACAAATAGCGTTTAGACAGAATAATAATAATCCTTGCATATGTCTAAAAACATACTCATTCATTCTGGTAAAGCAAATCTTGCAAACAAAACGTATTCCTCACCATGATGGTCATGTAAAATAAAAATGACAGATTTGAACGCAATCACCGGTGTACAGAGCAGCTTGAAGCCATCAGTGATTAACCACTCTCGTGGCTGTGTGTAAACTGCAGTGAACACACAGCCTGAACCCGGCGCACCTTTGGAGTCGTTTTTCTCGACGTCCTTTTCCTGCCATCCGTGTTCATCTCTGGGGCCGACTTTTGGGCTGCAGGTCGCTGCTCGGACACAGGGGCCCGGGCGTCTTCTGGTTCGTCAAACACATCGTCGTTGTCGTAGCTGGAGGACTTGGTAAACGCGCATTCCGGAAATGCGTCGGGAGGGCTCCTCGGTTTAGTGGAGAAAACCAGAACTTGTCGCGCGTACCGCAGTTGCTCCTCAAGCAAGGCACACTGGGCTTCCACCAGTGCGATGTGCTCTCCGAGCTCTATATACACACGAAAATAGGAAAAGCGAGAAGAGGATAAGCGACAAGGATGCAAAATTTTGAAACGTTACGGCGAGAGAAAATAAAAAAAAAAAAAAACGTGACACCTGCCTGAAGAAGGACAGCTGTGAGCCGCGCGCTTCTTCGCCTCGAGGCGGTGGACCTTTTCCAATAGCTTGGCGAGTGAATGTATCACTGCTGTAAATTACAAGTTTACGATAAGTTTCGGTCAAGCCACAACACAAACATGCCTTACCGTCGCCTTTCGTGCCGTGAAGGCTAGCGGTCTCTTTGATCTGTAACGGCATCGGAAGCCCGATACAAAAGATTTGTGGGAAATTTACAGGAGGTGCTGACGACGGTCTGTGCTCACTTGCGTACAACAAGAGCGTTCATCAGAAGTTCGCACCTGATACACGAAATATAAATAAGCCGTAGTACATCGCGCGCAGAGGCAGCGACAGATGTTCAAAACTCGCAAAAAAGCGGTGCACGAGAAAGACATCTAGCGCCTCTCAACGGCGGAAACGCGCGTGACGCTTGGAAAAGTTTCGGTTTCGGCACGTAAAAAAAAGAAGCGATTTTCGAAAAATGTAAACGCTTCTCACAATAGACTGCCGGCTTATCACAAATACAACTTAACTAAACGGCTGAAAGCATTTCTTGTTTCTTTTATTTTGGATGTATTACGTAAATCAAAGCAGTTCGTTGGTAGTAAAATTAACAAATAAGAAAGTAACAACGGATTCCCGATTCATGTGACTCGTCGGGGAACACATGTGGGGAACACATCTGTGCGAACTGTGACCGCTATTAAATTTTCAGAATTCGAAAAGCCTTCGTGGTCAAACTCTTTCCTAGGGGAACCGCACCAGCGCAAGTAATGCAGTCTGTGAAAGAGATCTTTTATTGTTGAAGAAAAGGCATATTATATATATATATATATATATATATATATATATATATATATATATATATATATATATATATATATATATATATATATACACAGCAAAGCGGGCTTACAGAATTTTGCAAATGTTCCAAATTGATTTTCTGTTGCTGTTATAGTTGTTGCTGCTGTTTTTTTTTTTTTTATATTATCAAGCCATGCACGAAAGTGCCAACCGACTCAGCTGTCACTTATTTTCCCAATAGACTTTCTTAATTAAGCGCTGTTGCCTAAATGGCTAGGAAAGCAAGCGCATTTCGCATCAAAATTTGGGGGCCGATATTGAACTGAAGCTGGTCCTTACAGAAAACGCTGATTGGCTTCAGTTGCACTGCTGAAACGTATCTCCTGAAGCAAATGATTACAAGTTTAATAACGGGTAATATAGCAGAACCTTAGCTGTAATTGCACCATAAAATTTGTTGCAACTAATGATTGAGTCACACTCTGGCTAAAGAGGTAAAGTTGCACTTCACCGCAGCCAACTTATTGATCAATATCAAAGCATCCCAATGCATCCATCACTGCTGTGGGAAGGCAGGCTAGAGCTAAAGCAGGTGCAAGTGGTACAAACATTACAGTGAGAAAAAATGTGACACCTACCTGAAATAGGACAGCCGTGAGTCACACGCTTGCCCCAGCCAGCTGCTCAGCCATTACGAGACCTCAGTGCCGAGAAGAGGGTGTAGCTTTCCAACCTGAAGGCATCCCCACCTAATATAGGTGCTTTGGGATTAAAACACGGTGGGCTAGCTGGTTTGAATCCATGATAGAATGCGTAAGCGCGACTGAACGAAGATGCGCCGTCTCTGTGTATCTGTTTCTTTGTATGTCTTCGTTCAGCTGTGCTTATGCATTCTATCATGCTTTGGGATACCACATGGGAAAGTGCTGCCATAGAAGCAGCCCAGAATAACCTCTTACAGTGATCTTATTTTGTCCACTGGGTTCAACAAGATTCACATGGCGCAGGCTCATTCCCTGGCTAGGACAGTTCACCCCTAGAGAAAGCTGAGTGTCACGTTGGGGTACGCCTGTGTCTATTTGAATAACTGCTAAATAACTGGCGGCAGTGCGGTTTTCAACCTACATCCTCCTGCAGCCAAGGTGGATGGATACTCAACAACAAGGCTACAGCTGTAGTATGCAGAAAAACTGGTATGACAAACTGAATAGAACTTGCAATGACCTATGCAGATGAGACAAAGACAAAGGTGTATAATAATCATATAAACTTTATTATCAGTGAAACATTCTTTGTTTCATACATCATCCATCCAACAGGCTTCAAAAATAGTATATTATCCCGAGGTAGCAATGCGCAGTGATACAGGGCTCATATTTTTTGGCTTGTACTTGTAGTACGGTGAGTAACGTCCAATTAGGAACATGTCACGCCCCTTCCAAGTGAACCTGAAAATGGCATACCAAGTGTTTAGAAGAAAAGCAATGAAACAACAGCATCGATATATTATCGATACTTTCAAAAGTTTTGGTATGTACCTCAGCATTCCACGATACAGTCCCCTTGGCGAAAATTTTGGATGATGGTAAAGGCCAAAACAAGAGCAAAGTGCACGCAAAGTTTCAAAGTCATCTTTTGATGCTTGGTAGAAGAAGATGCTGATTGCAGGCCTGAAAAGGATGCAGTTGGCAAATGCTACAGGCAATCAAGACTGAATTCCAGCAACCAACTCATTTCTCAAAACATAAATTGAAGTGCAGCTATAAGTTTCTGCTAAAGTGCTGAAATAAGTTTGAATGGGTGAGTGAATGTTCTTGATTTTCATAAAAAATTGTATTTCCCGAGTGAATACCTGAATAATATAGCCAATCTTATTCTGGTGAGAAAAAATTTTGCCCGTGATACCTGTGCTTACCTGTGCACTCAAATGCAGACATGTTACTGAATATTCCTCATTGAAAAAAAATGAATTTAATAACAAACACTACTATCTTTGATTTTCTTGAAACATTTCCATATCAAATTCATTGACATGGGCTAGAGCAACATGCAAGAAATGTTGCATATATTTATTATTTACGAAAATAGAAAGCTGGTAAAATTAACACTACCACTGCTACACTCTAAAAATGTTTACACCCTTTGAGACATATCTTGTTGCTGCTAAACAATAATCGCCATCTGCTTTGCTTGTGTTTCCTTTCTTGAAAACTGCGCTCGATTCTTACTGTCATGAATGTCATGCCGATTACGCACACCCCCTTCATGACTGAAGTACCAGGTGTGCTGTGCTAAAGAAAGAAAAGGTATGCAAGATAGATGAAAATTATTGCTTGGGGACAAGGTCAGCCACAAAAGATGCAAACTTTTTTTAGAATGTACGGGTACAAGGCTCTCACTCCTCTCTTTGTTATGACATCTGTTGGCGGCTAACTGCGCACTTTTGCAGGTGAGGGAAACTACCGCAGTTAGCATCTACTGAATAGGTGAGGCTGAGCTTCCAACGTATTCTCCAATAAGTTCTTTGAAGATTTTCTTTTCTTACATACACATATGCATATATATTTTTGCAGCAATGACCTTTGAGTACTTTTCTCTTGAAATTTTGAAATAAACATCTTTTTACTAAAGATGGTGCCCACACGGCAGCCTCCAGCAATGGCCCCTTTAGAGTAAGGTTGCACTCACACCAGCAATTGACAGAGGTCACGTGGATGACTGTGATTGATGACCAAAGAGCAACTCATGGTGACTAATGTTCCCACCAGCAAGTGTGAGTTGCACCGATGTCCTTCTCCTGTGCGGCTTATTTGTTTAACAGCTTTGCAATGCGATTTGCAGAGCTGAAAGACTGGACAGCGAGTGAGTGCCCCAAAATGGTCACTTTAGTAAAAAAGTGACCATTTGAGACTAACTCAGTTGTGTGACCTCTTTGACTCGCCAATGTGAACGTGGCCTAACAGGCACCAATCTCAAAGACCATGCTTTTGAATACCGCAGATGCTGGAAGAAACAACATGGCAGCCATGTTTCGAACATCATCTGTTGCCTCATATTGCTACTGTTCTAATAAAATGCTCACAGCATCTCGGAAGCAGAAAGGAAAGAAAATCACTACAGCCTTGAAATGCACACGTTTAATAAACAAGTACCTGTTTGATGCCGTTGAACTAGACAGGTGTGGAAGCCATGATCCAGCACTGCAGAGTGCAAGGTATCGCTGGATGAGTGCCCATGTCTCACTGGTGCTCAGCATATTATGCACGACCTTCTCGTAGTGTGAACGCTCAAGAGTCTCCACGCCTTCAATGGTAACTCCAAGCTCCCTAAACATCAGAGATGTTAGAAACATAACATGCACATTATGGATTGTTTCAACCTGTACAACAGGAGTTCCACAACGGGTGTTACAATATTACACTAGCAATTCCCAATGTCACTTCATACTATGTAGAGATCAACAGAGGGTGAACCAGGAAAGCCTCAGTATACAGCCGATGTTCTTACAAGAAAACGTGTCTTCATCTTTGAGGAGCATTGACAAAAAATTTCTGTCTAGTTTATATTTCTTCTTTGGACAGCTGTAGATTCTGTAATTACCACATGGAGCCTCAATTCCTTGAGCGCGCAAAAAAGAATTATTTACATTTAATGTGACCAGTTTAAAACATGAGCCACGTGCACCATGGCTTCGGACGTTAAAGAGGAGACTTTTAACATCGCCGAAACCCGATGTTGCATTCTCATGGCACCAGACACCAGAGACACATACACACAGATTGAGACCATGCTGCCGAAAGCTGAGCCCGTTCAACACTTGATGGGACGAGAGGGGAGAGCGAGTTCCCCTGCATTTCCAAGAGAAGTTCACAATTAGAAATGTTAATCTGGAGCCTTCAGTGACATGGCCATCGCATTACCTTCAGCCACTGCACCAGGCTAGCTGGCGCACTCTTGATTTGCTTGTGATACCCCATGAGCGCGTCCTTTGCTTTTGGGTGACGTGAATATTCTCCATGAAAACTTTGTTTAGCGCAAAACAACAGACACAAGAAAGACGACAGGACAAACGCCTTTCCCTGTCGTCTTTCTTGTTTCTGTTGTTTTGCGCTAAACAAAGTTTTCATGGATTCGCACCAACTAGCCCGCCAATGCACTGTGAATATTCTCCTTTCTCACGTTTCAAGCTATGCTGCGTTTGGCGTGCATTCTGAGTGGGTTGCCTAAAATGTGCTGCAATTAGTCATTGTTTGTGGCACTCTCAAGGAATTGAGGTTTCATATTGTAGCTATGGTGTCTACAGCTACCTAAAGAAAAAGAGTGGGGCACAAAATTGTCGTGTCAGTACTTCTCTAAGAAGACAAGCCCCCCCCCCCCCCCCCCAAAGATATAAGTGTTGCTCATCCACTCATAATTCCCTCAAGTCTCCATCATTCTATGACTCCTTTGTCTTGTTTGTATATGGTGCACAGTGCTCGTGGAATTAAATGCAGCAGGTAAGCTTTAAGTGTACCCTGGTTCGCAGTTAGCATGCAACACTGCAGAGGCCATACTAGTATGCGGCCATAGAAATCTCACTCTGCACGTTTTACAATACAGTTGTTCTTCATCTGCAATGTTTATTTTTGAATAACTACGTCGCAAATTACAACTGCTACTTGTGGATGCAAGTTTACATCAAATCATTTATTACTTGTGCATATTTGCGCTTCTAGCAGGCAACATACCACATATATACTTGGTTGCAAGCGCAAGTGATGCGCCGTAGCCGCTGGTCACAAAAACATGTTACTCTGCTCATTTGGCGGGAAATAGGCTTAGATCTCCAACGCCTTTTGTGTAATAAATACACCATATTTAGCAGGGTACAAGTACGAGACTTAATTTTACATCCAATTACATGGTGTGCACCTAATGCCTTAATTAATTACTTCACTCCACCTAGCGGGTTTCCGCAGGACTATTACGTCATACCTAATGCTTTTCTTTCACACGTGACGCACTACTTTTTGGTTGCAGATGTAAACAGTGAGAGAAGCCTTCGTAGTGCTGCCTGCTACGTGTGAAATGGAGTGCAGAACACTTCACATATGCAATTATACTTGGAAGTGCCATGCCGTGTTGCTATGAATCAGGTCATTAAAGGTGATGCGGACTGTGATCTAAGTGAACAAGCCAAAATTGTACCAATGTCACACAAACTGCAAACAGTGGAAGTGAAACTGCGCGCATTAGTTGACCCTGAATTGATACTTTCAGTTCATGAGCACTGTACATGCATAATCTGAGTGACGAGAGAACTTGAGTGCTATCTATAACACAAGAAACACCACAGTGTCATAGCATTAATTGCTTAATACATCACTTGTTCCTAAAGCTGTGCACTGTTTATGAAACACATTACTGTCGATGGTTCTAAAAAAATCAGCAGATTTCAGCACTCCCTCCATTTATAAGCTTACCTACTGTGATAGCAACACGCTATTACAGTAGACACCATCATTTGCTCGAGAAAAAATTCACTGCAATGGACACTTTGCCATCTTTGAACGCTACAGTATCGCCTGCTCTGGCCTCCGAAATACATGAACAGATGCCACCGCTCAGAGTATTCTGCAGATACAAAAGCCCCACACACACTGCAAAGCATGAATTTCGTGCAATAGCTCAGTGGTTAGTGAATCTGGCTCCAAAATGAAGATTGCCACAGGGACATGAGCTTCAGCCCCAATGGTGATGGTCAGCAAACTTATGTTTTTATTTGCCATTTGGTGAGGGTGAGGCTCAGGAGGAAGAGGTGGCTTGATGACATAGAGGAAAGAAAAAATTTGTTTTTAAAATAGGAGGAGCATCACGTAGCAATCATCAAGCCTAGTCATAAAAATAAATGAAAAGGAGGAATCATGGGAAAAGTACCCAAGCATGTGATAGGAATTGGTGTTTTTTAGTCACCCCATGTAGCTGTGCTGGGTTCGTCGTCTGTTTGTCTGCTGCAACGCTTTTGCAGCTGCTTGAAAGTTGTAATGAGTGCCTAATTGTGTGGATGCTCCTGAGCTAGTGTTGCTATTGCAACAGCAACGATGTTTCAAAGCAACAAGGTGTCGAGGACGAGAACTAAGTACATTAAATGTGGTGAGCAGAAACAATCAGCACGGGGCTGGAGAAAGCACTGGCAACTTTGGAAGCCAGTCTGCCTGATTTTATGCTCCCTCGTAGTTTTCTTCCTCCATGCATGATGATGACAACACAAAAATGACAACACCACAATGTGTTGACTGCATGGCGATGATGGTTCAATGGAAAGGTTAGAAAGCCAGACACAGCAAACACAGTTTCCAGCTTTAGCTGGCTTTGCCATGAATTATTAATTCGACACTTTAATAAAAAAAAACACAATTTCCTCTATGTTTTCTTTGGTTTCCTTGTTGAATATTTTCACATGTGATATTCCACAATTTCTTCAATTTAAGTATGTCCTTCCAATGCCTAGAATTTGGCATTCTTCAATATTTAACTGCACAACAACATTCCAAGGGAAGTGCATGTTTGTGCCATTACTGGAAGCATACAGAATTTGAATATGCCCTGTTAAGAAGCATATTGAAGCCTTATGGTTCCTGATACCCCATCTTGCTCGCATGAAGCCTTATCTCTCCGAGTGACATGGGCAGCCTGCATTTGTGCACTGACTACTATTCGCCGTGCATCGGAACAGCGCTCGCTCTGGAGGGAGGCCAATGCTTTACGCCGGTCTAGGTTGAGCCACGATGGTGACGACAAAGACAATCTGCTCAAGAGTGCGCGCAGGCGTTCCCTGTTTTCGGGTGTGCCTATAGAGTGTGACAGACTTCTCGCAATTAATGCTCCCGTTCTCAGTGAACTGCGACAATATCATGCATGCATCACATTGCACGCCACAATAATGCAAAAAAGTGAGACCATGAATGAAAAGACTCTTACATATCTGTGACTCTCTCACGTGACAGCAGCGCTCCAATTGCTTCTGAGAATGGAGTCTCATCATCATAAATGAGATCCGAGATTCGCATCACTCTGGAGACGTCTGGTGAAATTGTATCGCCGCCGCTCGGTGACCCGTCGGGCACAAAGCGCCGCTCACACCAAGTCTGGGCAGTAAAGCCTCTTCGCACTAGGAAGCCCATGCCGGTCAGACTCTCAATGCGAAACAATCTTTTGTTATTTGCAGACACACCCTGAAAACCTGAAAGCCAAGCAGAGTGAATGAATGAATGAATCAGGATGTTGGGGATGTAGGTGTATCACAGTGCAATAAGGCTTTAGCATGAACATCTTTGCAGGGCTAGGTGCGTCTGTACCTCTCAATGTTGATCTCACTGATTGATTGATTGATTGATTGATTGATTGATTGATTGATTGATTGATTGATTGATTGATTGATTGATTGATTGATTGATTGATTGATTGGGTTGACATTCCAAAGCAACAGTGGTGTTATGAATGATGCTGTAGTGGAAGGCTAAATCTAAGTACAAAAGCATTTTAGCATTTCACCTCCATCAAAATGCCATAGTGCTGGCCAGGAATCGAAGCTGTGACATCGTGTTCAACAGTAGAACACCACAGCCACTGAGAGTGACCAACCTAAGCTGGTCAGCTCTCAATATTCTTCTCCTCCATCAAACATGTGCAGATGAAGTAAAAAGTTTGCGCATTATAACATACTGGAGCAAACCATCATCATCATCATCATCATAGTACAGAAGTAAAGAATAAAAAATTAATCATCCTCGGCCTATTTTTACGTCCTCTGCAGGATGAAGGCCTCTCCCTGCAATCTCCAATTGCCCCTGTCCAGTGCCAACCAACTCCAACTTGCACCTGCAAACTTCCTAATTTCATCACGCCACCTAGTTTTCTGCTGTCATCAACTGTGCTTGCCTTCTCTATGCACCCATTCTGTAACTCTAATGGTGCACCGGTTATCCATCCTACGCATCACATGGCCTGCGCAGCTCCATTCTTTTTTTGTCTTAATGTCACCAAGAATATCGGCTATCACTGTTAGATCTCTGATCCACACTACTCTCTTCCTGTCTCTTAACAGGAGCAAGTACACCTTCCTAAATGTAAGTGTCTATTAATAAAGGGAAAATCAGACATCAACCCGTTCATAGCAACTGCTACAAAGGAAACCCATACGGGTTCCTCGAAAGAAAAGGCGGTGGTCCCGAGTTCGAGTCCCGGACCAGGACGAATTTTTCTTCATCTGTGAGGCTTTTCTTTTGAGGAACTTGTATGGGTTTCCTTTGTAGCAATTGCTACGAACGGGTGGATGTCTGATTTTCCCTTTATTAATTATTTCTCTCCACCTTGCGGGTTTCCGCAGAACTACTATGCCAAATGTAAGTGTCGTGCCACATGTAACATGACCAAGGCTTCAGTTGAGCGAAATCAGCTTTTCCATAGTAAATACTTAAGGTGTCTTACCATTGTCATTCCACGCTGAAATGCTGCTTATGGTAGAATCCATCTCCAGCAGTGGAAGAAGCTGACCAAGGTAAGCCAGGAAGTCAGGTCCCAGCAAAACACCTTCTTCAATCACCACAAAGTGTGCCTGAACATAGTTAATGAGGCCTTGCTACTGCACCTGATGTTTGTGCTTTGAACATGATCAACCCAAAAACAACAAACATAACCGATTTTCAGCAGGAAAGTTTGTCTGTGCACGGTTTAACACTACAAGTGCTCACTTACGGCATCTGGAAACTGGTGCTTTGCAAACTCGAATGCTTCAGTGAACTGATCTATAAAAGAAAAACGGAAAGACAAATGAAGTTAGGGTGTAGCATAATTGCCGATCATTGTTAATGAAGGCAGATGAAAACTTCTTAATTTGGGTGACTAAGGTGCCCCAACACACTATATTTGCTTTGTTTTGTCTTTGTCAGCATGCAACGCTTGATCAATGTGCAGCATGTAATGGGTGCAGAGAGCAGGAGAATGTGCGAGTCAGCGGCATTATTAAATTGCAGTGGCGCGGTAGCAGCAGAAGGGCATGGGCTTGGCCAATGATACGACAGCATGCCCAGTTTGGCACGTTGTATGTGGCTGCCAGTTCGGGGGAGTATTAAACTGCTGCATCAGATGAGTTACCAGCAGCGTCGCGTGATGCCACTTTTCGAATCGACCCAAAATGATCACTAAATATTAATATGAACTATGAAAAGGTTCCCTACATCTTGAAATTCTGGAAGACCAGCTCTCAGACAAAGCACAGAGAAAGGAGCGATAGTGTGAACGCTGGTCTTCTAGAATTTTAACCATGCTACGCCAACTGGCCTATGCTTCTACCTTACTGGAATTACTACATCTATTTATAGAAAATTTTGGGCTTGTTAAAGCAAGATGTTAAGTGCATGCATTTCTATGGGAATTACAGGAATTAATATTGCCTCATTATGTCTACACATTCGTCGTACATCATGTCACTTTAATGAGGTTTGATTTGTTTTTCTTTTTTTCCTTTGATCTTGGGCCCATTAAGGGTAGTCTCTGTCACCCAAGAACTTTCTTTTTAATAGTGAGACAGTGAACAGCTGTGCTTAGCAAGGGTAAAAATTGATTGAGGACAAATTAAATAATGAAACACTGTGATCACGCAAGATGCGTAGAACCTAGAAGTTCACTGTGCTACAAGGCAAAGTCTAAAAAAAAAGCTAACCTTCATGCATGTCACTTGTTCAAATGCGCATAAAAGTAAATACTGTAAAGCCACAGACCGCATGGTTTGCCGATTTTGGCGGTGTCTATCTGCTCTGCTGCAAACTCAAACAGATCACAGAGTTCTTTCACTTCTGGGTTCTCAGGAAGGTAGAACACCTGCAAATTGCAAAACAAGGCAAATAATTCAAATGCATGTTTCAAAAATATCTTCTTTTGTGTTGTGTACTTTCGAAAAGAAAAGAAAACCTTAATACTACCAGGAGAAAATATGCACGCTTGATCTTCTGCTTTACATGCGGTGATCTATTGGTATTATGAGCCTTGTAGGATAATGTGTAAACATTTTTGTTGTGTCAGACACACAACACATAATTAAAAACTCTGCATCACGTGTCACGAACTTCAGCAGTTGCAAACTTTTCACCATCACGCTCTTTCAGCAGCTGGCAAGACATGCATTCATTCGGGATCCTGCATTTCCACATAATTGCGGCACTGCTTTCTCATTGAAAAAGCAATTAAAACCTAGACACATCTTCATATACATATCTTAATTAAAGTAGAAAGAAATGCAATTTTACAGTCTCAAATGTACAGTACTACATTTTACAACCACAATTTCAAATTATTCCGGCGAAAAATTTGTCAAATACCTGAGTCACAACCTAGGTCAAGCAACAGAAGACACTAATGTTGGTCTAGCTGATACGCACTCATTAAAATGAAGAAACAGATCATACAAATGGGACAAGGAAGCGAGATGGACATATGCACTCTGTCAATCCCATTTAGCCTTTATAAGGGTTCCAATTGCAGTGTTTAGCATGTATTTTATGGGAACATGAGCCCAATTGCCATCACTCCCCTTGGTAACCGAGCTCAGAATATCTCAATCTGCCAAATGGCTGACTCAGGCCACATCCACTGCCGGTCGACACTGTCTGGCTGCTTACATCGAATCAGCAATAATGCGAGTAGACAGCGACCCTCTGGACTAAGGTGCTTGATCACTGACCAACATATTTTACATAATGTTTTCCCTCCTTGTCTCGGCTGTGTGTTTTTCATTTTAAAGAGACACTCAAGAGAAACACAAAATCAGATTAAACCGGTAGAGTATTCTTTCAAAACTTAGGTATTCCATCAATTTGGACCATTGTGGCACAGTACAAATTCTTGGAACTTTCCGAGTACAGCTTTGGCTCTTTTGGAATACAAGGTAGTCCATCTTTACTAATAAATGTTTAGCTAGGCCTGAGCAGACGTTGCTGAATCTACGACATTGTGGCAAGCTGGTGCGGGAACATCAATGCAGCACTGCCACTCGTCTTTCACTTTTGCGCCTTTTCTGGTTTAGCAACTCTCTTCTTAAGGTAATAAATGCTTTTTAGGTATTGCTGTAGGGTAATTTACTAATACATCTCAAATTGTTCTTCACCAACTCTGGGCCATCTAGCTGGCCGAGGCCGTTACAAGGGCCGAAGGGCTACTGGCCGTCGTTTAGGCAGGGATTCATCCCCCTAAACCACTGGACATTAAATAAAGTTACTTCTCTCCCTCTCTTTCTCTTTTGTTCTCTCCTTAATTACTGTGTTAAAGAGACATTAAAGAGTGAGATTCAGTTACTTTGGTTCACTTTGGTGGAATATTTTTTCAAGACTCGATTTGGTGTAAAATAAAATGGTTGTTAGCAGAGAAATTGAAGAAATTGAGAAATTAATCGAATTTCATGCCCAGAGCACAGCGCTGGTATGCTAGTATGATGTCCTGAATTTCCAAGTATTCTTGCAAGTATTGGCCATATTTTTTCAAAAAAAGGCCTTAGGACTCATTAGGCAGACCCACAGAGTTTCTCACTATATTACCTAGAGAGAAATCTGATGCTGTTGTGCTGTTGTATGCATGGGAATGACAATACACGACGACTTTGGATTGGCATCGTTCTCGGAAAGCCAGGACACATTGAAGACCATACTTGCTAGCACCGTTCCGTCTGTCACAATGATTCATTACCTACTAAAACAGCACGTAAAGAGCTATTTTAGCTTTATTATTACACAAAATCATGTTTTGTTTAATTATGAGGACTTGTGATTGAATGTACAAATATATCAAATGCAAAAAGCATCAGCAGGCCACTAAAGTTTGAGGACAGACGACAAGATTTGCACTTGCTTTGGAACAGTTTGTCGTCTATTCTTGCCTTTCTTCTCTTGATTATACACTGTAGGTGAGTAAACTTTACTGAAAAATGTAACATGGGTGAATGAAAACCTCTTATGAAGATTTCATTTTACTAATTCATTATCTGTGTAGCCACATCCACGTTTTAGACAAAGCCTCGTAAAACACCAGCCAACACAAGCCTCGCACACCTATACACCGTCATTCCAAAGATGGCATAGCACTCCTTAGAAAACTCCCATAGACGGTGGCACCAGATTTCCCTGTGAAAATATAATGAGAAACTCTATGGGTGGAGCTTTTAGACTGCAATATTACTCTTGTTTGTAAACAAACTACAAACCAATCCCAAGCAAACGCAGTCCAAATCTCACGACATCGCAAGGAACTAGTTTGACAACTTCAAGCCGATCTTTCCACTTTTACATTATTTCTGGCCTGGCACTCTGCCAGCCATAAGGCTGACATTTCCGGTGTTCGAGAAACCAACATTTGTGGTATTCTGGTGGTCTGACATTTCTCGAATAGTGACATTTCTGGTATTTCAAGAATACCTTGTATTCCAGGAAGGCCTGATATTGCAGAAATGTAATTTACCAATTCAGCTCCAATAAACATTTTTCCTTACAGTGTCCCTTTAATCGAACTGTAGAAAGCCCCAACAACTGATTAAAAAATTGTTCACATCACTTACCACGACACGATGTGGATTTATCCCAGGCTGCATCACAAGAGTCTCTAGTGTTAACGGCAAGTGACGAATGTCTTCTCCTAAAAGGTAGGGGTAAGAAAGACTTGTGTAGAGTTGATAGCAGGAGTACACTCAAAATAAAGATCTGAGCGAAAAAAAAAGACACTTCAATAAAAGGCTGTTAAGTGAACAACGCACCACTCATTACAATGACAGGTGTCGAAAAGATCTTGCTGCTCGGAGACCTCACACTAGGATTGGGAGAAAGTGGGTTGTCCACGACGTCTCCTGAAAATGTAGAATAGAAAGGAAAAACAATTTTAATATTTAACTTTTTGGTTTTACATGCCAAAACCAGGATACGATTATGAGGCACACCATGGTAGAGGACTTTGGGTTAACTTTTACCATGTGGGATATTTTGACATGGACCTAAATCGAAATACCGTATTTACTCGCATAATGATCACACTTTTTCGTCAAAAATATTGACGCAAATTCCGGGGTGCGATCATTACGTGGGTTAAATTTCCCGCAAAAAGAAAAAAATTTTGTTCATCCTGCGTTTGCTGCGGGATGACAACAGGTCAACAAACTGGCGGCTGCTGCTGTAACAGTGTGGAACACTAAAACAAAAATGGCGGCCGGCGGGGCAAGCCGAATGCGCCGAACGAGATTTTTTTTTCTTCTCTATGAGTACATTACGGGCATTGAAACAGTTTCTTCTGTATCAGTAATGAATAATATTGTTAATATCGGCAAATTTGCGGCAGTAACGCAGCCATGTCTACTGTGAGGGGACGGAAACGGAGATGGGCACACTTAGCTGCCAGTGACATAGAAACACATGGCGGGCATGCAGTGGAAACTGTAGCATTTGTCTTCACTACTACATATCCTAATACGGCTTGTTTCCGCTAAGGGTGGGCGAATATCTTAGCTGTGTTACAAGTGTCGGCATATGAATAAGGTACACTTCTAACGTATCAGTGTAGACGTGGCTATTATCGTTGCCACTCGTGATTTGTTGCGTGCCCAGAGTGCAGACGAGAAGAATCGAAAGGCGCCTTTTTTGTTGTTGTTGTTGACCACAACCATTCTAAGGCCTACAAGTAATAAAGCCAAGGCAAGTTTGGTTGTAGCTTCTTTTTTTCATGGAAGTGCAGAAAGTGATGAAAGGAACGAAATGGGGCATCTGCTTAAGAATTTTACTAATGTTTGGTGCACACTGCTTGGTATGTCTTGAAGAGTCGTTTGCGTAGCATTTGGCAGCATTTGGCAGCATTTGACAGATCGTAAGTGCAATCATCATTAGCTAGACTTGGCACACGACATATTGCTGCGGCAAGGTCGGGGTGCGATCATTAAACGGGAAAGAAAAAAGATTCAGTTTTGACGACAGAATCCAGGGGTGCGATCATTGCGCGAGTGCGTTCATTATGCAAGTAAATATGGTCCATGAAGCTTGTTGCATTTCACCTTCATCAAAATGTAAACGGTTGTGTAGTAACAGAACATGAGCGACACAGAATTACATACCTGAACAGAACGAAGGGAAGTGTTGGTACTTATTACAAAAATGTCTTCTTGCCAAGTTCTCCTGAGGCCTGGGGTCAGGGTGAATGCTTCTCCCTGACACTTCAGAGAATTGATATTAGCATATGGGCATTCAAACAACAATTTGCATTCATATGCACCACTGACAAGCATTTATGCATTGTTTTGATATATACTCACTCTGAAACGGTATGCAGAAACGAATGTCATGGGGGATGGCCCAGCCTTTTGCTTCTACAAAGTGTAGCTGTCAGGAAGAATACACCAGATGTACTGTTACTTCGAGACTTGCTCACCTGAACATGCGAAAATTAGTTTGGATCTACCACAACTACATAGTAGGGTACACAGGCACTGTCAGCGAAGAAAGAATTAAACATGCCATTCTCTAAAATCACAATTATCCGAGCAGAGTGGTCACTGGCTTTGAACTGTCTATGAGCCCACGATAACAGGACTTGAAATCGTGGTGTAAAGGCAAGTCTTTGGTGTTTAACTCGGCCTGTCCCAAGTTCTTTGAGGTTACCCCTAGCATTTCAAGTGCTTCCAAGGAGCGAAAAATACTGTTTCAACATGATTGAACATTGCAGGTAACCTGTATGCCATCTCAAGTTCCCAGATGAAAAACCAAGGCCGGTATTCATAAAACTTTTTTTTTATGTAAGAGTGCTAAGAGCGCTGGTTCAATGGCCAGCATTCTGACACCCACTGTTTATGACAATGATCAGTGTGAAAATGAGACGATTGCCTTGGCAACAGCCAATCTTGAATGACACTTGCATAAGAGATGTCATGCAAAAAATATACAGGAAAAGCCTAGCAACACTCCATTCACCTCTTCAAAAGCCAGAAGATACAGTAAATGCATACGGTGGCATAGTGACTATGGCATTGCACTGCTAAGCACGAGGTCACAGGCTTGATTCCCTGCTGCGGCGGCCACATTTCAGTGGGGGCAAAATCCAAGAACACTCATGCATGAGGGCAAATCAGAAAGTCTTTGTCCATATCTCTTTTTTTCTTTTTTTTGCCAGATTATGGCTGTAAATATGAAGTCAACATATCCATTTTCAGCTGTGGACTTTTCTTGGACCGGCCCAGCCTTATCTGCTGGTAGCCCTGTAGCACAGCACTGCTGTAAGTTGTTGAAGATGGTCGTTGTGCTTCACACGCCCATGGCCTACAAGCAACGAAGTGTGACCCGTTTTCTATGGAGCAAGGGACGAACGCCCATCGAAATCCACAGGCAAATGCAGCCCACATACAGGAAGAGGTGTCTCGCCTTGAGAAGTGTCAGGTGGTGGTGTTGTGAGTTCACAAAAGGCTGCGAAGACTTGCATGACAATGATTGTTCGGGGAGGCCACGTACATCGCTGACTGACGACAACATTTCTAAAATTTAGTGCTGCAATGGGACAAATGTCTGAACCGCTGTGGGCACTATGTGGAAGTACTATAGTGTAAGGTACGTAGAATAGTACGCATACTTGTAATTGCCTGTATATACCTTATTTTGGCTAATAAAAAATAGGGGCAAGGACTTTCTGATTCACCCTTGTGCTTAGATTTAGGTGCATGTTAAAGAAGCTCAGTTAGTCAAAATTAATCAGGAGTTCCTCACTATGGCATGACTCATAATTATATCATATAGTTTTGGCATGTAAAACCCCATAATTTAAGTGCAATATCACAATGGACCGTCCAATAGGAGACTACAATGCAAGAAGCACTTCAAAAGACAATCTGCATTGACTGTGGATGTTTGCAGACCAGCTCAATGTCTGTGATAATTTCTCACTCTTGGCACTGACATCCACCAATCAATTGTAGTCAGGAGGGAGAAAAGGAGGAATTAAACTTTTTGTGACTTCCAAAGTACAATGCAGCTGTTAACCTGATTGCACATAACAAGTTTCACAGCATCAAACGGTGCAACAGACTGAGACCCATATTTGCAAATCTACCTCAACCTCACGCTAATACAAACTCAACTCCACTGAGTGGAGAATGGTAGGGTGGTCTGTCGACTGAAGTAGTCACTACACTTTACCAAAACTTCTCACTGATTTCCAGGCTACAATTTTAAAGCAGGCACTTTCAACACCTACTCAAAGGCAGTGGAGAGGTTTTTCTCAAGCAATTTCTCAGTGCAAGAATCACACAGCAGGATTACTCAAGTGAGCAGCGCTCTCCCCTCTTGGAAGTCAAGGCAGTGCGCCGAGTGGTTGAATGTTAAGTAATAGAGTGGCAAATATGCATTCAGTCACCGCCCTTCCACTACGAAACTACCTAAGCAGAAAACCAAAGTGAGGAGGGTATGGTACCATAGAAGTCATAAGTCAAAAGGTACCAGTGAGCGAATGGGACTTCAAAGCCTACATACCTTGTGTCGTTTGCAAAGAATAAGCATGACTTTCCAAGTATTTAGAATGTCTATCCTCAATTTCTTTGCATTATATAGTGCAAATTAAATACTTATTGGCAATGAGGCTGTAGATAAAAACGAATCCTAGTTCGTACTTGCACACTGTGTCATGCTTATCGGTTTTTTGTTACTGAATTAAGATAATACGTTAAACTAAGAATGTTTTTCAGTAGGTAGGTGATAAATAGAAAGAAAAGAAAGATACTCGTGAGGGAGAAAAGCGAGATTGTGCCCAAGAGGCTGTAAAATACACAACATATTGTGCCATCGTCATCTAATGAGGGTGTAACGGCATGCAACTTAAGAGAAACACAATTTTCGCATGCTTCATGCAAGAAGAACTCAACATACAAACCTAGGCACAGCTACTACCCACAAAGCAAACAGATCTGAAATGATAATCAAACAAAAGATTCCACATAAGCTAGTGCACATAAAATATCAACTTAAACTTCCGATGACACAGAATTTTATGTAAACCACCTAATGTTTGAGTTATTAGAAACCAAATGATGCTTCCAACTACACAAATCCTTGAGTTGGTGTATGAGCAGACATGCAAACAAAGCAGACTTCATAGCTATCCCCAAAAGCTATTGGTGTTTACTTTTTATCCTTTACCATCAAAGCAGCATGCATATGATGATGCCTTATTTACTAATTCAGTGGCACTGTACTCTTCTCCACGGCAGCATACTTCAATTTTGGCTATAGAGGCCACTTTCTCGTTCCCAGAGAGTGCGTGATCATTTTTCGGAGGGCATATTACACCAGCTCACAAACAGAAGATCAAATGGTTAGTTTTGATGGTGTAATGTATGCAGGTCTGGCAGCCACTGTGATGCCAAACTACTTTGTCACCTTGATGACATGGCCAGTCTTGACTGTGGAATCGTGGATCCAACTGCCATCTTGCTTATGCTTTCAAATAACCTTTCACATTTCAGTACTAAGAATGGCCATATTCTGATTAAGCATTGCTCTAAGTTTCTGTGTTGAGGTGAATTTGACCATGCAGGATTTGGTTTCTGGACAATCAACTGCACAAAGCAGTAAATGTTTTCAGAAAAATCAACTGAAAGTGCTGACTGAATTTCATCACATAACAATACATCAGATGAAGCAGAACATCCAAAATCTCAAACCTGTTTGACCAAACCATAAGAGAAAATTAGCAGAGTTACCATAATTGCGAGCAAGCAGCGCCATGAAAGGAAAGAAATATCAGTGTACATTTGTCAGCTGTGAATGAACACAAACATGGTCAAACAATTTTTCAATAAATGTGTTCTTTTAGATTAACTACTGTATTTTCCAGTAAATAGTCCACATTCGGTGTCCAGTCCGCAGGTGCAAATTCAGCCTAAAAATAAGTGTTTTTTTTATAGTGTCTGCAATCTGTACGGCCAATTTCACTATGTCATTTAGCACAATAAAAGGCTGCAGGCACAGTTGGGTACCTTTTTTTCATGTGCACCTACGATCTTTAAGAAAATTAACTGTGTATAGTCAGTGCCCATAGATGGTTAGCATCACGCAAAATTTCAACTTCGACACCTACAGTCCACTGACTACAGTTCGGAAAACATGATAGTCTTTATGATGTGAACTAGTTTGAACTCTAGCTTTGAGGGACAAACCGCTTGCAACCACACTTACATCTTCGTAAGGTGAGAACCCAGATATGCCTTTCTGAGTGATGAAGTACCACGAGGAGCGGTAATGCAGGTTCTGTGCCATTGCACTGCCAAGCTCATGAAGGAGCAGCCTGGCAATCTGCGAAAGCCTGTAATCGACAAAAGGGAACTGTCATGCCTGAAGTGCTATTGCGTACAGATGATGATACAACAAATGCGGTCATTACAATATGTAGTGACTTGCAAAACATCTTTCACTACGTGGCTCAGAGATGAGAGATCAGCAGGTAAATAGTACAGTCAAGTTCTTAAGTTGATAAGTACAACATGAACCACTGAACAATACCAGTTCTGCAATGTTTGAAATGCTTTGACAGGGCTATCTGGTACAGCGTGTCTCAATCTCAAGGTATGCTGCTCAGTACATAACACAAAAAGGCACATGCACATAGGTAACAGTGCATCACCGATGTTTGCTTCTTGAAATAATTAAAATCCAACTTGAAGAATAATAGAATCCAAGGGGCTCCAGTTTCTCTAAGTCACAACCACATGAAGGCACAGATCAATGAAACAAGCGAAATCATTCAGCTTGAGGTTGTTGCTCTACATGCAAGTGAACATCTCAAGATTTTTCATCATTCAAACAGCAGTGTTGTTTTCCATTTATAACCCTGATTTGCAAAAAACTTTATTCCACATTACTGACAGACAATGACACAAGCAACTGGTAGCTTTAACTTATGCAGGCAGGAAGGGCTAGCTTCAGTGCATCTTCTATAGTGCTAGCATTAATCCTGCATTTCTCTGGCCATCTTTCTTCTCTTTTGGTTGCACTGAAAATAGTAGGCCTCTTTCGGTTTACACTGGTTTCATGAAATGCGAACCGGTGGGCACCTTTCTCATATTTAATCAGTTTATACCAAATAGTCCAAACCATGACCATAACATGCTTGACTCATTCCATAGGTTCCTATACACTTTCGTGCCCCCACAATCCCTCCAGCAATGCCGTTAAACCTTCTCACTAGGCCTCCTTGCATTTCACCTATGGTGCCCACTATACTTCATATCTCGCAAGTAATTTGCATCGCGGCTGAAGGTATGACGCATACACAGGCAATATCCTTGTGCAGCGGAATATAGTTCCATGTATAATTATTTCATTAATGACACCAATACACGATTTATTTTTTTTGCTTGGTACATGATATGTCACTGCGACACATTACATTTACATTTTGGGACTTTTGCACATGCACGTCGTATATCGTGAATTCAGCAGCCGCTGAGCAGATCGCATGGTGCAGCTGAACACATCATAAGGGGCATTCTTCCTATTGTAAAGGAGGCCTGCAGCTTCCATAGTGCTGCATACTACTTATGAGATGGAGCATTGCTAAACCTTTTGCACAGAAGCCACTGTCACGGATGGTCCACAAACTTTAGCTGCAAATGATGGCAATGAATGTGTTTGTGTTATACTTCTAAAACTCTACATCGCTTTTTTTTGCTATACTAGCATGCAATACATCTTTCAAGTATAAACAAAAGCACAAGGAAGCGTGTTCAAATAAATTAGAGCAATTTCTTACGCTTATTCACTTCTCGTATGCACACATTATTTGCAGCAGACTGTTTGTTTGTGTCAGTGCACATGTTACTGGCACTTATATTCATAAAGCGATATAATCTGTGCAGAAAAAAAAGGACAGCTACAGCGTGCATCATGCTATTGCGCTGTCTGTCCTATTCTGGGCTGGCATTGCCGACAAGTGTCGGCACTAGGCGCAATTGCCTGTGCCCTGCAGTCCTGGCATGGATGGGGGGTTATGAAAGTATACAGGAAGCTATAGGCTTATTGAGTCATCAGTGACTTAAGCAGTGCGCCTTCAATGGTTACCAAAAATATAAATTTAAGTACAAAATTATCCTTTTAGTATGTGACAGCGAACGACACTTCAACAGAATCAACTCACTTGCGCGTGGGTTCATCAAATGTGAGAAGAATCAGGATATCTCCTTGCCTCAGGTTTAGAAGGAGTGTCTCTAGTTGAGATGAGTCTGGAATTACAATATTTAACCAAAAACCTTCAACTATACATGAAATACTTGCAGTGTAAAGTGCACAAAAGAACACGGTTGCAATTTGTGTGTTTCAATGATCCCATAATATAATAGAAACCAGCTTTTCAATGAAAGTAGACCATGCTACAACACATGTACGTAAGTTTTCATCTTGAATGACAAACCTCTGGAATGAACGAGAAGAAAGGTGGTTAACCGAGGGGCCCGATTTTTATTGGTCATACCATAAGAAGCCAACAAACACTGACACCAAGGACAACATTGGGGAAATTACCTGTGCTTAATAAATGAAATAAAGAATCGATAAATTATTCGAAACGAAATTGGATGAAAAAACAACTTGCCGCAGGTGGGAACCGAACCCACAACCTTCGCATTTCGCGTGCGATGCTCCACCAATTGAGCTACCGCGGCGCTGTTTCCCCATCCACTTTCTTGGGTATTTATGTGTCCGAAATGCAAAGGTTGTGGGTTCGGTTCCCACCTGCGGCAAGTTGTTTTTTCATCCACTTTAATTTCCATTAATTTATTGTTTCTTTATTTCCTTTATTAAGCACAAGTAATTTCCCCTATGTTGTCCTTGGTGTCAGTGTTTGTTGGCTTCTTATGATAAAACCTCTGGAAGTAATTTCTGCTATACAAGAGGTGACTTGTCAACCTAACAATGATACATTTGCCTCAGCTGAAAGTTAATCTTGCAACTCATAGTACGTAGATGTCTTTGCAAGGCCCCATATAAAAGTTCTCGCTAATAGCTTATTCTTTGTTTCAGATATTGAAGAAGGTGCAGAAGGTGATCACTGCCTGAAAGATCGATAAAGTGAGAGAATGTGCAGTTATCGAATACCTGTTAAAAGAGTGCATGACTGACCAGTACATTCACAAGGATAGGATCGAAGCATAAGGGGAGTATGCCTCATCTTATTCCACTGTGAAAAAGTGTGTGGCTGAATTCATTACTCGGTCCAAAAAAGCCCCTTGCAGTGGAAGACCAGCAACTGCCAGTACAAAAGAAAACATCACAGCAATCCAAGATATTGTAAAGGCAGACAAGTGCTTGACAGAATGTTTCATCACAGAGAAAGTGGGAATGTCCCAGGAACGGGTCGGACACATCTTAACAGTTGTACTCAACACACACAAGTCGTAAAGTCAGCTGGTCCTTAAAATATTGACACCTGAAAACAAACACCAGAGGCACACCAAGTCTGCCGCAAACTTGACTCTCCTTGAGGCAGATTCCGTGAAATTTCTCAAACTTTTTGTGACCGTGCACGTAGCATGTGTACGCCAGTTTCAGACACAGTCCAAAGTGCAACTAAAGCAGTTTAAATACCTCTCCTCCTCTAACCCTACAAAAATTTCAATGAGTCCCATCAGCTGGCAAGGTGATGGTCTTTGTTTTTTCAGATGCGAGAGGTGTCATCCTGACTGAGTACCCCAAAAAGGTAGGACAGTGAAAGGAACACATTATGCTGCCCAAGTGAAGCACTTTTGAGAGGCCATGAAGGTGAAATGGATTGGTACGTTGAAGAAGTGTGTCCTTTTCCACACCGCACCGGTGCACAAGTCCATCATTCCAATGCCTGTCACAGAGTCTTGTGGCTTCAAACTGCCTCCAAATTTTCCCTACTCGCCAGGTTAGGCTTCCTCAGACTTTCATCATTCCCCTAAACACAGAACCAGTCCTACATTCAGAATCACCACGGCCGAGCAATGGGAGGCTATGCTGCTCAGCAAACCTGCTGGCTTTAAACCTGCTGTGGTGAAATAAGCACAGCCCATTATGCAGCTACACTGACTGAAAGCTGGCTTCAAAGAATTCAGCACATTGAACACCTATGCACTGCAAAGAGGAACTTTGGGAACCATACCTTCTTCGTAAGTGTCAAAATGGCTGACATGCTGCACAAATCGTGTGATGCTATCGATGACTGCCACATTCATGCCACGTCCACCACTGTTTAGGTTGGCTCCAAGGATGCTGCCATGCAGAAATAAACTTTGTCAGTATTTCAACAAGAAGAAAAAAAAGAGCAAGCAAACTAGTAAAGAACTCTATTGCAAAGGTTTTTGAAAAGTTTATATACTACTCTTCAGATATAGAGAAGAATATCTGTCCACAAGGGTCGTAAGCCCACAAGCAATGATATCGCGCACGTAAGTTATAAATTACATAGTGAGCACAATGAACACATGGCAATCCCCTTACACATAAAGTAGGTGTAGTTTCAGATAAAATACAAACAGTGATGTGTAACTGCATATTCTCTGTTGAGCAAAACAATGCTACTCATTAGATGTATCAAAAAAGAAAAGGAGACTAGGAATTGAACACTTGTCATTATTGTTTACAACTTATTCGAAGCTTCCAAGACCGAAAACTCTTCGTATTTTCTAAATACCTTTCCGCAGCCCTTGAAAAAATAGGTACACAGAAACTTTATGCTAATGGCATGTATAACCATGACAATGTTGCCACTCTGTCTTCCAAATGCATAAGGAAAGGTACAAGTTTTCGTACTACTTTCCATCGATGCACAGTCTTGGCTGGTCATGGTGGTCTTTGCCAGTAAAGATGTGGACCGCAAAGGAGTCATTGGCACATGGTTCGGGTAGACCACAGTTGGGAACACGCTCACCGATTAGTACTGCTGGTACAACATGTATGATCCTGAAGTGAACAAGAGGTTGAAAGCAAGTTTGCATAAACCCATAGTTCTTTCATTCCTTTCTTCTATTTTTGTCTTTTCCTCCTATGGACTATCTTAAAATGTGAAATGTCATTTACATTTATTATAAACCCAATCAGCTCATCAAAACTTCAAAAGAATGCAATAGGTACATCTGGGAATATATGGGTAATAAATGTGTAAGTCACATGGAGAACCATCGATTAAGCAACATTTTTTTATTCAAAGATATGTGCTTTGGATATGATGAAATTTTCATTTCCCTTTATATTTTGCATTGTAGAACAAAACTGTTTATTCAAACACTTTTCTCCTTACAAAATTGAAATGTAGTTTGACCAAGTCAGTGGTGGTCTTAGCAACAATTTCACCATGCTTTGAATGTGTTGCATATGCAACTGTTATTCTGAAAGCTGTAACATTCTTGACACAGTAACTGGATATTAGAAGCACCTCTGGCTCAAGAGCACAGACTGAGCACTAAGCAGTGGAGTGGAAGCAAAGATGATAACAGTGGCATGGGAAAAGTTGAAGATCAACAGTACAATAACTGAGCTCATGTATAAAGGTGCTAATGAAACAAACATCAACTAAAACTGCTGGAGTACAATTTAGAGGCGTTGAAATTCAACTCTCACTGACAGCTTAATCTAAAAGCACACACTGATGTCCTAAAGGTTATAAGTGGAAGTTTAGCTATTAAATACACAGTCACTTTTACAAGTGCAAAACAACCCCTGAGCCACTAAATACAACAGCCTGTTAGTTACAAAGTGGGAAAATTAAGGCTATTATGCTGATCTGATCAATGCATTCAACTGATAATGAGAGAACTACTAACTGTAAATAAATATTATAAAGAAGGAGATACACAAACTGACTTTTAAGAAGCCTTAATAGTAAGACAGATACGAATTTTAACTGAAAATGCAGGCATCTTTCTGAACGTGAACTTGTGAATGAGAGAAAACAAGGGTACTGGTGAATATGCCAAAAATGCCAAACATTTATTTATTTATTTATTTATTTATTTAGTTCCCATATCTGAAGCGTCTTAAGGCATTACAGCAGAGGGGGATTACGAAATATGCAAAAATTACAAGTGAGAAAAAACCAGCTTCAATAAAGTAATGGGTATACGTAGATTATAGATTCACCAAGAAACTACGAATTTGCGTATCAGACGTATAATCAATAACTGAGGGAAAGCAACATTTTAATAACCGTTATGTAGCATTTTATTTCGCGAACCTAATGACATATAAATTATGGGGTATTACGTGCCAAAACCACTTTCTGATTATGAGGCACGCCGTAGTGGAGGACTCCGGAAATTTCGACCACCTGGGGTTCTTTAACGTGCACCTAAATCTAAGTACACGGGTGTTTTCACATTTCGCCCCCATCGAAATGCGGCCGCCGTGGCCGGGATTCGATCCCGCGACCTCGTGCTCAGCAGCCCAACACCATAGCCACTGAGCAACCACGGCGGATGAACCTAATGACATACATGATAAGATATTAGTTCAGTTGGTAGTGCTACTTTCCACATGCTGTGTCAGTTAAGCAAAGAAAGTAAGTGCTCATTTAGAGAGCCACTTACTCCGATTCCGTGTCCACCTTCAATGCATTCAAGAATCCTGTTAAGCTCGTCATGCTCATGTGTATGTCCTCGTAGACAGAACCTGCTGAAAAACGTGCAATCACAAATTAAGTCAGAACCTTACCAATCAATTTGATTTTATACGTTGAATTAGGTCGGAAACAACCCATAAGATTACTGCTCCTACGAACACTCAATAACATTAAGCTCAAGATAACATCATACCTCAAAGATGCTTTCATTATTTGCAGCAACCATGCATGGAAAGTAAGCACAAACAACAGAGATTTCGAGACTTGAGCTCAGAAAACATTTCATAGCTAAGAACTGTTTATTACTGGCTGGCCGGATTTGCTAAAAATATGTTAGCTGCCACAATTGTCCGGCGCCTCCTCTTACCAACCTCTCCAGCGCACGAACTTCCTTAAACACAGGCGCGACTAGGTTGGTTATGCCACATGACAGCCATGATGTGCAAGTAAGCCAGCTAAAAGTGGTACGCCTACGTGCTTTCGCAAAACAAGTCACGTAAAGCGAAACAAAGGACAGCTTACAGATAAGAATAAGTTATTTGAGAATATTTGTATAGTTGATTCGCGTGCACTTTACAGAGATGGAAATAAAACGGCGATAGTTGGCAACTCACCTGTGGAGTTCAACCCCAGTGCATAATCACCGTTACCGCCGCTATAACCTGAGGGAACAAAAAGACAACTTCTGTATCTGTACTAATATTCGGCAACATTTGAGAAGGCTTACCTTTCCAGGATATCCAGGGTCTAAAAAGTAAGTACAGCACGGAAATGGCAAGAACTAGCTTCAGACGCAAGTGAGCACCTGAAAATGAAACCGCATCATAGCGCGATTGTACAACGCACACAAGTGTCACAGCTCAGCTTACCACTCCCGCCCTTAAATAGCTTGTAGCAGATGACTCGCGCTATAATTGCCATGTTTTACGCGTATTTTTGTACAACTGTGTCTCGCTAAATAAACTAGGTATCACATTTTCTTATGCACTTTTCTTGTGGGGAACTTTTTTACTCAGGCAGGCGCCATGTTGAAAGTGGTTGCCAGCTTGCGAACGAGTAACCGCTAAATTTTGTTCGTGCAGTCATGGTAAACGTTGATCATGGTAGAGGCAACACAGAGGAGGTCGTTGGTTGGTCATGGTTTGTGATTCACCTTAGGTAATCGACTCGCGATTTAATGGATTTATCAGGCAACAGGCACACACATATTTCGCTCAAGAGATGTCGGTTTTCGCGCACTCCTCCATCAATACTGCATGGCATTGCTGCATTGCGAAACCTGTCATATCGTACACGGAGTTTCCTACAGAAATAAACAGGAGTATCGTATATATATATATATATATATATATCCTCAGAAGCTCAGATACATTTCCTTTCTTGAAAACTCCAGGCTCGCTACTTTCCTGTTAATAATACCATGTCACGTTTGGAGACAAGATAAGCCCGAAAAGGTGCAAGCTTTTCATAATGTATGGCTAAAAAAACTTTTCCTCTCCACCTGGCCATCATACCCTAGGAAAAAAAAAATACTGCATTAGATAGTTAGAGCACCACAATAATTTACTATAATACTTGTTTCTACAAGTTAATCATCGCGGCTGCCACGTGCGAAAGAAGCCAGAAGAAATGCATACAGAACTTTCGTTTGCCTTTTTTATGGACAGGGTCGTCGTACCTGGTTTTATTGCTACACGACGACTAACATTTCTTTAATATCATGTCGTTGTCACATGTCATGACGTTAACACGCGTCGATGATGCCAGATATGGCATTTCGAGACATTTCTCAGCGTAAAAACTTAAATAGTCTTAATTGCTAAATGTCATCACTTACATAAATGCGAGAAGCGTGTGGTCAATTGTTTCTGACGTGCGACTTCGAAAATAGCACACGTTTAAACACTGTTTTCTGAAGAAATACAATATAAATAAATAGCCGTCTCATTTTGCTAAATCCTTCCGTTTTAAAGCATGTCGACGTGGAGTGGCCCAAAAGTGAAGCCCCTCTTTTCGTGACCTATGCACAATGCAGCTTAGAGTAATTAAATAATTTCTACACTAAATGCAGTGTTCTACACAGTACTTTTTAAATGCTACCATTAACGTCTGACCTTAATCATTTGCGCCATGGGTAGCAGCGATAAAAAGCTCCAATGCTTGCATTAGAAGCGTATTTTATCACAAAGAACGGAGAATCACGCATAAACGTGAAGCTTCTGTGTCGCACACGGTCGAATATGAATTCTTGTGCGCCCAACCGCCATTCATGCAAATACATGAACGTGCGTGTGTGTTTGTTTGTTTGTTTGAAATACTCTCAATGCTACTACGGCGTTGTAGCCCTCTCTTTATTCATGTGTAGCCCTATGTATCCCTCCCTCCAGTCTCCTAAACTATGTAATCGTCTTTGTGACTAGTTCACCTCAACAGTTTCTCAATACCATGCATAGTTTCGGAGTAATTTGTCTATCGTCGAACCATTCCTTCCATTTTTGTTTGTTGGGTTATATATATATATATATATATATATATATATATATATATATAAATATACTGCTGCGTCACAATATTTACAGGTTTGCGCATCATTGTTGAGTGCTCATAAGTGTACTTGAACAATGCAAATCGCTCCATTAAAATGTTGAAAATTTTGGGGGCTCCTGATGCTACACTTTGTGATATGCGAAAGCATATACAGAGTGTCATTATTTTTTTTTAGCAGTGCCAAATTTTTTAAAAGTGGCCTGTGGCAGATAGCACGATTCTAATCATTGACCTAAATTACTCGATGAGGCGGCCATTATTTCTGAAGAAGCAAAAATGCTTAATTGACCAATTAACATAATTACACTAATTGTCGTTTTAATTAATTACCTTAAAACGCGTATTTCGCTCTACGAATTGTAGTTAGTAAGGTCACAAGATATATCCACTTGGAACGGTTTTGAGATATGCGCCGTCAAACTTGCGGTAAAAACGCGCTGTTCCACTTAGTTATCTACGAAAACGCTGTTTTGTGCATTGAAGCACAAAAGCAACTGGAACACCTGTGCATTTCGTCGGACACTGAAAATTAATTTATGGAAACTGGTATAGTCCTGCGGATTAGTTTCAAGTGGACACGCCCTGCGAACCTACCGGCTACAATTGATTCGTACATTGAAATACGTGCCGCAAAGTAAATAATTAAAGAAATAATTAGTGTAATTATGTTAATTATTCGATCAGGCATTTCGATTGCAGATGAAATGGTCGCCTCATTGAGCAATTTAGTTCAAGCGTTAGAATATTGTGCTACCTACCAGAAGTAATGTTAAGAAATTTGGTGCATCTTAAAAAATAAAAAAAAAAAATGAAAATAAAACACCTGGTATATGTGGAGTCTCTCTAATCGGCGATATGTGAATCGTTTCTTCCTGCTCTGCTAATTTGTTTTCCTCGTCATTTGTCTATGTTCTCTCATTACGGATCATTGATATATATATATATATATATATATATATATATATATATATATATAAGCCCCACGAGAGCCGCCAGCAAAGTCACCTCCCGGAGCACATCCTACGAAGCACACGCAATCTTTCCTATTTACTGCGCTGTGAACTCGGGCGTGTTTCTCAGCCGTCTTGCCCTCTACGCGTCGAACATGCGCGCGTAGGTCGACCGGGCGTTTCGGCGAAGCGAGGCTAAAGTGTACTAAAATAGTACACTTTAGCGAGGCCCTCTGGATTGTTTCTGGATTGTTTCTGGATTGCAATGGTGTCTTTTGGTTTCCTGGTAAAGAAGCCCAAAGCAGACGCGAATCTTACCCAAGCGCGCCGTCCATTGTTTTAAAGCGAAGCTTTCTTTGTTTAATTTCCCGTGTTTGGCCTTGGCTGCCTGGCTGCTGGTAGCTGTTTGGTCGGTCAGTATCCCGACGGATATATTTCAGGATATGCATACAAAGGTTATACGTGCGCACGAATGAAAGTACCAGCGAACTGGCATGTAATACCCTGCTGTATGGTGGACCAGGTGTGCGCCCCTCTGTTCTGCGTAACAAAAAGTTAACTCCCTATAAGATATATCTCTCAAACACGCCGATACGTTAATAAAATGGTGAGTTATACTCCAGGGATAGTTTGATTGACTCAATTTCATGTGATTTAGCCATTTGGTAAGTCCTGGGGGGTGTGTCCACTCTTGGCCAGTCCAAAATGGGTACGTCCCACTGTGACACAGCAGGTACATAATCCCTAAATGTTGCTTGCTTGATACGGGTCGCACTTTTCTGCGCGCACACCTGTCATCACTATTCTTCCTTCGAGAAGCATCATACATTGATAGTCATCCTTGTGACATCGCTGCGTGTACGTCTCGCGTTGTGCATCCACCTGAATTGTAGTATATGCATTTCGGCGTAGCTTGCGAGCGATGTACTGCATAAACATAAAACAAAATTGCAAGACAATGAAGTTTTGACCTTTGTAGGGGAGAAACCTATAAAGATTGGATGACATTACACGTTATGTTGTAATCTCAGCGCCGACACCCGTTATTGCAATCGCACCGCTGGCACGAGTTGTTGCAACTGGGTCGCAAGCCCCAAGGGTAGCGTTGGCCTGGCGGCCTGGGGCACAACTGGGAGCATCCGAAGGTCCCGGCAAAGCATGAGTCGACTGGTAACAGAACAACTTGTGTATTCTAGCATCGCAAAAAAGCGGCCGGTCAGGTCGACCGAAGTGGAGAGACGGGAGAGCACGTTGCTCAACAGAAGAAATCGGAGCCTCTCTGTTGGCGTCCGGGGGCAGCTGCTCTTATACTCTCGGAGTTGAGGGCAAGAAGGAACGCCTCGATAGAGGCGCACGTGACGGGGCACGGACACGCTGAGAGACAGGTTGAGACGAGTGCAGTGACGCATCCGCCGGGCCGGCGCCGGTCAGACCTCCTCGCTTCACACTTGGGGAGCTCCTCTCCCCGGCTGCCGCGCTTTGACAAGCGTGGGCACCAACATGCACACACACACACACGCACACTTGAAGACACGTGGCATTGAAACATGCCTGGATGCGCTTGGCGGGGAGGCGTATCGGCGGCGCTGAACGGGCCAAAATGTCCGCCGCTTTGAACGAAGCCCCGGCGTCCGTTGCATCCGCGCCGGATATACCGCGCGTCGTAGGCGAAACGTAACAGACCGCCCCGCCGGGGGAAGGAGATCCCGATGGTCAGGGGACTGCATCCGCTGTCCGGAGGGATGTCGCTCGATGATGCTCATAACCGAAGTCGGGCGTCCTTCGGCGTTTCTTGAGCGCAGCGCACAGAGAAGGCCTCGTTCTCTCGTTCAGGTTCACACAGGACACTGCAAAGTGACTTCGGGAGAGTTGACATTTTTGTTCTCGTTCCCGGCAAGCGTTAGAACTACGCCGAAACTCAACCGCTCAGTCAGCAAGCACGACACAACCCTCACTAAGCCATGCCAGGCTCTTTCCCCTTTTATACTACTGCCTAGTTCCTTACAGTAGTCTAGCAGCACCCAGAACACGTCCACAAATTGGAAAATTGCACTAGAAAGCACGTCATCACTTTGAAACACTACACAAAAGCAATATGTTAAAAATCCTGACTCAGGAAGAAAAACATCACTAACAAATAACTTTGAGGCTGATTCTTACGTTAGGGGCTTCGACTTAAGCCATCGGCGTTACCGTTGAGACTCCCCTTTTTGTAACGCACCTCCAAGGAATGTTGTTGCAAAGCGAGGCTCCAGCGCAGGAGGCGGCCATTTGTGGAAGAGATGGTCTGCAGCCATTGGAGAGGGCAGTGATCCGTATCGAAGCATGCGAAGCGGAGATCGTAGCGAGCGACCGTACACCAGCTCAGCTGGCGAAAACCCCGTAGCCGCATGCGGCGCGGTCCTTAAATGCAAACCTCACCCCAGGCAGACACAGCTCCCAGTCAGTTTGCTGTTCAAACCACAATGCTCTCAACACGCGCTTCATGACGGAGTGGAGCTTCTCAACGGAATTCGACTGTGGGTGGTACACTGAGCTGTGTAACAGCTTTACCCCACACCTTTCGAGAAAGGCTGTCGTCAAAGCGCTAGTAAACACTGTGCCCTGATCTGATTGGATTTCCGCAGGAAAACCAACTCGCGCAAATATGGACAGTAGTGCATTGACTATCTCAATTGAACTGAGTTCTTTAAGCGGCACTGCTTCAGGGAACTTTGTCGCTGGGCAGATCACAGTCAAAATGTGTCTGTACCCCGTGGTTGTTACCGGCAGAGGTCCCACTGTATCAATAACGAGTCGTCTAAAAGGCTCCGTAATGATAGGTACCAACTTCAACGGCGCCCTCGATTTGTCCCCTGGTTTGCCCACCCGCTGACAGGTGTCACATCTCCTCACAAAGTGGTCTGCGTCCCGAAAACACCCTGGCCAATAGTACTCTTGCAAGAGACGGTCCTTAGTTTTCTTAACTCCTAGGTGTCCGGACCACGAACCCCCATGCGACAAGCGCAACAGATCCTGACGGTAGCACTGAGGCACGATCAGCTGATCGAACTCCACTCCCCTGCGGTCTAGATACTTCCGGTACAGGACCCCACCTCTTTCCACAAAGCGAGCATTTTTCTTGGCGATACCTTCCTTGACATTGCAGCGTATGTTTTCTAGGCTGCCATCTTTTTTTTGCTCGGCTATCAAAGCCGACCGGCTGACCTTTAGCAACCTATTAAGTCCGTCTGACGTAGGCGCGATGAGCAAATCTGCAGATATCTCTTCTAACTTTCCCGTGTCGGGCATTTCCTCTCCAGTATCTGGTGCCTTCAACGCTACAGGCTCAATTTTATTCAGTTCGGACGTGCTCTGAATATCAGCTTGCTGCGCCTCTGATCCTTTCTCATTGTTCGACAACGTCGGCCCCGCAACTACCGCCTTTGCAGCGAGCTCCCGAACCTTCGATCTGGTTAAGGCCTGAACGCTAGCCTCACCAAACAAAAGCCCCTTCTCGCGTAGGAGGTGATCGGACCTGTTCGAAAATAGGTACGGGTACTGGGGGGGCAGCATAGATGACACTGCGGCCTCCGACTCAAGTGCTCCGAAAGGTCCTTCAATAAGCACTTTTGCTACGGGCAGACACACGCTATGAGCTTCCACGGCTTGCTTGATCCATGCGCACTCGCCCGTGAACATATCGGGTTCTACGTAGGAGGGGTGAACTACATCCATTGTAGCTGCGGAATCGCGAAGCACTCGGCACTCTTTTCCGTTCACGAGGAGGTCTCGCATGTAAGGCTCGAGAAGCTTCATGTTCTCGTCAGTGCTGCATAATGACAAAAACACGACTTTTGTTTTTGTTTCCGGACACTGCGCCGTAAAGTGACCCGGCTTCTGGCACGTATAACACACGCGCGCTTGCCTCGTCTCGAACCGCTTTCTGCGTTCGGCTTCAGTTGCCGCCGTCTCCTTACGTTCGGTCGGACTGCTTTCCCTCGCATCCGAACTACGTGTGTCCCCCTTTGCTCTCATGGGCGTGAACTTCGGCCTCTCAAACTTGGAGCCAAATTCACCCTTTTGACCGTCCTTAGCTCCGCGAGCCCGACGCGTCACAAACTCCTCGGCTAGCTCGGCGGCTTTAGCCACCGTACTAACGTCTGGCCTATCCAAGACCCAGTACCGCACGTTCTCAGGTAACCGACTATAAAACTGTTCCAGCCCGAAACACTGCAGAACTTTCTCGTGGTCACCAAACGCTTTCTCTTCTTTGAGCCACTCCTGCATGTTTGACATTAGCCTGTAGGCAAACTCTGTATATGACTCACTTCTGCCTTTCTCATTTTCCCGAAACTTCCGACGGAACGCCTCCGCTGACAGCCTGTACTTTTTTAGCAGACTCGATTTCACTTTGTCGAAATCCTCTGCCTCCTCTCTCTTCAAGCGAGCGACTACGTCGGCCGCCTCGCCGGGTAACAAAGTGAGCAAGCGCTGTGGCCACGTTTCCCGAGAGAACCCCTGCTTCTCGCACGTTCGCTCAAGGTTAACCAGGAACAAACCAATGTCCTCTACAAGCTTAAACGGCCGCATCAGGTCAGTCATTTTGAACGATACTCCTTCTCCTGCACCGTGTGCCTCACTTCCATTACGAGCGCGTTCCATCTCTACCTCGAGACGCTTCATTTCCAAAGCGTCTTGACGGTCGCGCTATTCTTTTTCTTTCTCTTTTTGTTCTTTTCGTTCGCGCTCATCTTTCTCTTTCTGTTCTTGACGTTGGCGCTCATCTTTCTCTTTCTGCTCTTTAAGTTCGCGCTCCTGTCTTTTTGCCCGCTCCTCAATGGTCTCAAGGCATTCCGACAGATCGTCATCCTCAGCTTCTAACTCAAGAATAGCCCTCAGCAGTTCTGGTTTTCTGAGTTTGTCTGAGACATCCAGACCCAACTCTCTTGCAAGCTCCAGCAATTTCGGTTTGCGCAACGACTTCAAATCCATGGCTGCTCTGAATGCTGCTTTCTCTACTGCCTACTATTGTCTTGCCGCAAATTAACCCGGCAGCAACGACAACCACAATTACCAGCTCTGTTTCTGACACTAACAAAAGCCTGGCAAAACTCAGAAGAAGAAAGTCCCGCACTCACCAAACCTCGCAGCCAAGAATTCAGCGCAGTCATTCCGCTGCAGGCAACCAGTCATCACACAGGGCTCGTTGCACTGCTCCCGGATGGTCGTTGTGCTGCTCAGCATACAGTCAACTGCATATCTTCGCTGCTGGCCTCCGTTGTCGCGATCTCACCGCTGGCAGACAGTTGTTGGAATCCCACCGCTGCCACCAGTTGTTGTGGTCTCAGCGCCGACACCCGTTATTGCAATCGCACCGCTGGCACGAGTTGTTGCAACTGGGTCGCAAGCCCCAAGGGTAGCGTTGGCCTGGCGGCCTGGGGCACAACTGGAAGCATCCGAAGGTCCCGGCAAAGCATGAGTCGACTGGTAACAGAACAACTTGTTTATTCTAGCATCGCAAAAGAGCGGGCGGTCAGGTCGACCGAAGTGGAGAGACGGGAGAGCACGTTGCTCAACAGAAGAAATCGGAGCCTCTCTCTTGGCGTCCGGGGGCAGCTGCTCTTATACTCTCGGAATTGAGGGCAAGAAGGAACGCCTCGATAGAGGCGCACGTGACGGGGCACGGACACGCTGAGAGACAGGTTGAGACGAGTGCAGTGACGCATCCGCCGGGCTGGCGCCGGTCAGACCTCCTCGCTTCACACTTGGGGAGCTCCTCTCCCCGGCTGCCGCGCTTTGACAAGCGTGGGCACCAACATGCACACACACACACACACGCACACTTGAAGACACGTGGCATTGAAACATGCCTGGACGCGCTTGGCGGGGAGGCGTATCGGCGGCGCTGAACGGGCCAAAATGTCCGCCGCTTTGAACGAAGCCCCGGCGTCCGTTGCATCCGCGCCGGCTATACCGCGCGTCGTAGGCGAAACGTAACGGTTACCTAGAATGGAAGTAAAGAAAATTGAACGCATCGCCGTTAATTGTAAAACACACACACACACACTTTCTTAGAGAGAGAGAGAGAGCAAGGAGAGGAAAGGCAGGGAGGTCAACCAGACGAGCGTCCGGTTTGCTACCCTGCACTGGGGGTGAGGGAAAGGGGGAATAGAAAGAAGAAAAAAGGAAGGAAGTGATTACTGTGTGCAGTGAAACACCGTGACACTATATACACTATACGGGGAACTTTGTTTTTGTACGCCGCCGTTGTTTGTGGTCTCCCTTCTTTTCTGCCACGAAACCTCCAATCACCTCTTACTAATATCTGTTGCGGAGATGATTACTTTTTCCCTGCTGTCCTAGAACCCAAGGGATTCAAGGAGGCCAGAGCAAATGCTCCTCTTCCTTGGTGTACCTCACTTTATAAGTACGCGCTCTAAAGCCTCCTGATCTCGCTTCGAAAAGGAGCTTGCCTTTGAATGATCATAAATTGTTTCTTTTCCGATGTCGTTTTTTTTTCTCTTAGGTAGTTACTCACAGCAGGTTTCCTTTCCATTGCCGCCACCCATGAGATTGTATCAGCCTCTCTGACTTTGCGTTTGCCGTTCTTTGTTTTCAGGTTGCTTACCACACCGGTTGCTTACTTGCAGGTAAGCTTCCTAGTTCTTTTCCTCCACTGTGAGTCTGTTTTTTTTTTTTGTACACATACCTGAACACTCTCGCAACCCATTTACTTTCTTTCAGATCCCTGAGTCGTCTTTTAAGACCAATTTTACTCTGAACTTCCCTCACTTCATTACTTGTCGAGCCCATATCACCATGCACAGTTTCATGTGTAGTCTTCCCGTGGGCACCCAATGCGATGCTTTCCACTGTCCTTTCGTTGCCATCGAGCCCAGGTTGTACCTCTGACTTTAAGCAAACAACCACATTTCCAAATGTAAGTCCTGGAACCATTGCATCTTTCCTCACACCTGGAAGCACTTCGCACCTATTGTATCGACATAGCGCTCTGTGTTTCATTGTGGCCGCAATTCGCGCACTCTTTGCTGTTATTGTGTTTTCCTGTGTTTCCATATATATATTGCCTTCGTTTATCCGTTGTTAGATACGGGACCTTTTCCTGAGCCTACTTCGAGTTCACCAGACCACAGCGAATCGCGTCACACCTAATTAAGGAGCGCAGAAGCACATCTATATACGACGTTCCCGAGGCACGGCACGTTCAAACAAGTTGGCGTCCCCCACCCCCCCTCGTGCGCCGCATGTGGAGCTGTTGTCCCACTGCTTGACTCTTCGCGAAAGTGTAGCGGGAGCCTGGCACGGTTCCAGGTAACGTGGATCCCGAGCCAAGCTGCTTTGCAGCTCTGAAAGGTCGCTCGAAGACAACCCGTCTCCCCCCATCCGCCTGTTGTGACGGCGCTTGCAAGCCGCGAGGCAACGACGGCCGTAATGCACCGTGAAGCCCTGGGAGCAATCCCCCTCGTCCGCCTTTGTGACGACAGTTGCAGACCAGGAAGGCAATACCGCAGACAAGTAATCCCTCGGACAATTGGAGCTCAAGGAGCGACCCTCTGCGCCGGGTGTGACTTACATTCACACGGGCGCCCACCATTGGCCGAAAATGACGCCACCTGAGCGGGCTCGCCGACTGGCCGAACGTGACGTGAATTCGAGACACCGAAGGGGTTAAAAGCCAGAGACCGAGAGCAGCAAGAGAGCATTCCTTCATTCATCTCTTTCGAGCTTCTTGCCACGGGCCGCAGAGTCCGAGTTGCTGCCGGCCCGTAATGACTTTATGACTGTTAATTTCTTTGCACTCTCACTGTAAATAATGTAAATAAACCTCCAGTTTTCTTCTCAAAGTCCTCCTCAACCTCAGCCAACTTCCGCACCCAACGGCAAGGTCCAAACTCTGGGGGACAGCAATTGGTATTGTCCTCCAGATCCAACACCATATACACCAAGTTATTTGTACACTTTACCAGAGGTATTCCCCGGTTCTGTATTGCGACTGTCTGCTCTTTGTTTACATTGCATCTAATTAAATCCTGCCACTGCAAAATTTGACAACATTGCGGAGTTTGATAGTGTGCAGAATAGCACTCCCAGCGCCTTGCAGAACAAATCGGCGACACTGCACCACCCTGCAGCCACGGCCTCCAGGATTTCCCATTTTTGTGACGCTACCCCTCACCTTGCTGGATTAGGGCTCCCCGCGCAAGGTTGGAGAGGGGCTTTTCGCAATATCTCCAATTCGCAGAGCACCACCGCCCTCCTTTAGAATGCCGTAGATGTGGAGTCTATATAGGTAGAGGTTATTGGCTGATCTCACGTTTCACAACGTTCTCTAAGTAGGCATATATGCTGTTGCACCGACTTTCTGTGTCTTCTCAACATGATGATAACCATTGCCCTCTGGTACAGTAAGTAGCCATACTACTCTCTTAGGAATCGGCTAAGAATCTGGTGACGTCCCTGGCGTGCTCATAGAAATCATAAGGAGTGTCAAAATCGAATTAGAATCTACGACATTGGTAAGAGAGAGAGAGAACTGTCCTATACTGACAGCAGAGAATAAAAACAAAAAAAAGCACGTCTTCGTCATCGTATAACCAAGTTTCCTGTGAATCTGGCTCCAGAACTGGCGGAATCAAGGGATAATGCTGTCGTTCACATGTTAATTGCCTTCAGACGACGTATGCATGCATTGTGTCCTTAGTCTTATAGGGAGAAGAATACAGCGCCAAGTCTTCCGCTTGTTTTTTTTACAAAGTAGCCTTTGTTGAATTGTCGTGGTTGTGTATATCCTTGGTTCAAGGAGAGGAAGACGAAGCGGCGATGACACGCGCACAGCGCTCGAGAGCCGCTCGCGCGACGGCTTCGAGCGCAGCGTCGGGCGCGGGTCAGGCCGATCCGCAGGATTAGGCTGAACGAAATTTTCACCATGTAGGCTCCAATGTCAGATCAGGCAACAAAGGTAACCGCGGTGTACTACCCACCAGGCGAACAGGGTAAGCCAGCGGCCACGCCCATTGACATCTCCCCAAACGTATTCATCAAGCCGGCCCTAACCTTTGACGACGGGAAGAGCGCGGGCAAACCTGAAGTCGCCACCACGAGGCATGTGACTCCGGACGGCATTGTCATCAGCCGAAAGAGGGAGAAGTACGCCATTAAGCCCAATGTCGAGACGGTCGTCGTCGAGGCACGACCCCCAACTCCGCCGCCGTACGGCCACCAGCACTGCCTCCGTGTGCGGCCAGTGCCTCCGCATGCTCTCGTACCTTTCGCCAGGCCCATACCTCCGCCAGCGCTACTGTGCCCGCCACCGGTGATACCGGGAGGATGTCGCCGCGCGTCGGCAGCTGAAGCCGCTGAGAGATTCAGTCGCAGCGTCCAAACCGAGTGTCCGCTTCATTTCAAGGCCTCCTTGGAGACTCAGAACGTCGATACTGCTAATAACATCACCGGCATCCCGTTCACACCCATCTATATGCCGGTTTCGATGCAGAGGCAGCGGCAAAACAGCATCGTCCACGAGTCGACCGTGGCCCCGCAGCCTAACTTCAGGATCCTTTCGCCGCCTCCCGTGATCGAGACTTCGGCGGTCGGCGAGGCGCAACGCGCGGTCGTCACTCTCGAGAACGAGTACGACATCAAATTTCCGGCTCCCCCGCGGCGGGAGCCGTCGGTGAGGGCGATAGGCTGCGGATCAATGGACGAGGATGACTTCCTCGGCAACGCATCGATGGTCGCACAGACCACCATAATCCTCAATGAGGGCTCGCCGGGCAGCCCGGGGAACATCGTCGTTCGTCGCGGCAGCAGCGCCACCAACCTGGCGGCGTCCCCAATGGCGACAATAACGCTGCCTCCTACTGGTCAGCGAATGACGACGCAGCACATCACCATCCCGCCCGTCGGACCGGTCCAGGTGTCCCCGCCGCAGGTGTCCATGATGCCGCAACCGCAGACCATATCGCACGTGCAACAGACGACCTCGGGGGCGCAGCCAATGGCCACCATCAACATCACGTCCCGCATCCGCGATCTGACCGACCAGGTGATGCGCGAGTCGCGGCGCGTTAGCCGCGCCCGAGACCGGCTGCGGTGCCGCCGTCCGGCGCCCCTGAGCCGCGTGTACTCGGCCGAGAATAAGCTGCACAACCTCATGAGCCTGGAGAACCAGCTGGCCAACGAGATCGCCAACTACCGAAACTCGGGGCGCGTGCGCGACCCCGACTTCCTCGCGACGCTGGCGCAGACGGAGGACAAGCTGCGGCGCTTGATCAGCGCCGAGAACGACGTGGCGCGCGACATGCGCCGCTTCAAGAAGGAGAGCTTCAAGCAGGAGAGCTACAAGGTGATCAGCCCGCGCCGATACATCACTCCGCCGTCGTCGGTCAGTTCGACCACCATTTCCTCGTACAGCCCACCGTCGACTCCCATGCCTCCCATGTATCCGATGCCGGTCATGCCGGTCATGCCGCCCATGCCGCCGCCGCCGCCGCCACCGCCAATGACGCCGCAGCAGCAGCAGATGATGATGCAGCCGGGAATGATGCAGCAGCAGCGGTTCGCAGGACCTGGCATGTTTCCGGGTCTGATGCGCATCAGCATCGAGTCTCCCGAGTGTACGTGCACGAGCTTCACCTCGTCGAGCACCGTTTCGTCCGACTCGTCGGACTCGTTGTCCAAGAAAAAGGAAGAGACCAAGGTGGTTGTGGAGGTGCCCAAGTCGCCGCCGCCGCCGCCGCCGCCGCCACCGCCTCCTCCGCCACCTCCTCCGCCGCCGCCCGTGGACCCGAACGCTTCTCCGTCGCCGGACGAAGGCGGAGGCAAGAAGAAAAAGAAAAAGAAGAAGAAGAAGAAGAAGAAGAAGAAGAAGAAGGGAGGCAGCCCCGACGATGGCTCGCCGTCGCCGGAGGGCGGCAAGAAGAAGAAGAAAAAGAAGAAAAAGAAGAAGAAGAAGAAGCAGTGAAAGATCGGGCAGCGACAAAACGCGGGACTGGGACACGAATCGGATTAAATTCAGGCCTCCACGGGCCGCGCTTCGACGTAAACTTTTTTTCTCTCTCTAACTTCTTTGGAGGGTATATATCCAAACACGTCATCGCGGTCACCGTAACGGAGTACAGGGCCGGTATAATGTAAGGATTCCTTTCACTCTATCTTATTCGTCATCATCTACCCTTCAAGGCCGGCCGATTGTGGTGATAACGTAGGCGGAGCGCTGCTCGAACCACTAACGAAGCGAGAAAGGGAACAGAATTGAAATAGCACCGTTATGTTAACCCAGCGCAGGGTAATCCGGATTTGCACAAGCCATCTCGTTAACATTACTTTCGTTAACGTTATGAAAAAGAAAAAGAAACAAAAGAACGTCCGATATGATTCTTAAAAGTTTGTATTGACAGGATTAACCTGGTGGATTTCATGCTAAATACCAGCTGTTAGGAAGGCCAAAATGCTGAGCGGTATTTGCCTTGAAACAGGTCTGCCTTGAACAGCAAGAACACTGGAAATCCTAGGATCATTTGAATTTGGGGCAGAGACTTGGCAGCGGTGTGTATAATATGTGGCCCATGTTTTAAAGGATCAGTGAATAATTAATATTTTCAATTAATATTAAATACCCTTGGCTAATAGAATCGCTTCCGATTCGAAGAGTTTATATTCACAGTGTACAAATATTCGCTGGGGCGAAAAAATAAAATAAAAAAGATATGGCATTTGTTTACTACGAGTGCTGGGGTACCTGTGCTAGTGAAAATATATGTATATAGCGAGTGTTTCGTGTTACTGGCGCCAAGATTAAGAATAAATAAAATCGTACCCCTTAGGCGATTGAGACCAACGGTGTATAATGCGATATCTTGACGTGTGATTAGCTAGCTATTTAACTATGTTCAATTGAATGTTAATTTTAGGGCATAAGTGTCATTGTAAAAGTTGTAGAGCGTGTTCAGAAACACCCAATGAAATTTATTCGACGACAGTGTCTTTTCCGCGTTTTCATCACGGACTCTGAAGAAAGTTCTGAAGAAAGTCCAAAGAACGACGCCCTCGTGCTTTAAATGTGGCCGATGGGGGTATTTGATCCGCTTCCTGGGCAGGCCTATCACTTATAATTTTGGACCGCGCCGACATGGCTGCCTTGATGCCGGGGCGTTCTTTTTTACAAAGGAACACGCGACCTTCGTTGCTTGGAAGCACGACGGGGGGCGGCGCAAACCAGACAAGCAAGCTCACAGTAATGCTTTTTTCCCATGTTTCTCAGGCTTTCTTCAGAGCCCGGAACGAAGACCCACGTAAATGATAACACAACGAAAGCAATTTCATTGGGTGCTATTGAGCACGTTCTACATCTTTTACGATCACGGTTATGCCCTAAAAGAAATATTTAAACATTTGCGTAATTGAACTTGGCAAATTAGCAAACTAATTGCTCCTGAAAAAAATATAAAGAAAGAAAGAAAACACTCAGCGCCCTTCTACTCTGTGAAGAAGGGAGACCAGCGAAGCTGTATACATAATAATAATAATAATAATAATAATAATAATAATAATAATAATAATAATAATAATAATAATAATAATAATAATAATAGTCATCATCATCAGCCTGCTTACGCCCACTGCAGGGCAAAGGCCTCTCCCATACTTCTCCAAGTACAACGGTCATGTACTAATTGTGGCCATGTCGTCCCTGCAAACTTCTTAATCTCATCCGCCCACCTAACTTTCTGCCGCCCCCTGTTACGCTTCCCTTTCCTTGGAATCCAGTCCGTAACCCTTAATGACCATCGGTTATCTTCCCCCCTCATTACATGTCCTGCCCATGCCCATTCCTTTTGCTTGATTTCAACTAAGATGTAATTAACTCGTGTTTGTTCCCTCACCGAATCTGCTCTTTTCTTATCCCTTAACGTTACACCCAGCATTCTTCTTTCCATAGCTCGTTGCGTCGTCCTCAATTTGAGTAGAACCCTTTTCATAAGCCTCCAGGTTTCGGCCTCGTAGGTGAGTACTGGTAAGACGCAGCTATTATACACTTTTCTCTTGAGGGTTAATGGTAACCTGCTGTTCATGATCTCAGAATGCCTGCCAAGCGCACCCCACCCCATTCTTATTCTTCTGATTATTTCCGTCTCATGATCTGGATCCGCGGTCACTACCTGCCCTAAGTAGATGTATTCCCTTACCCCTTCCAGTGCCTCGCTACCTATTGTAAATTTCTGTTTTATTCCGAGACTGTTAAACATGACTTTAGTTTTCTGCAGATTAATTTTTAGACCCACTCTTCTGCTTTGCCTCCCCAGGTCAGTGAGCATGCATTGCAATTGGTCCCCTGAGTTACTAACCAAGGCAATATCATCAGCGAATCGCAAGTTACTAAGGTATTCTCCATTAACTCTTATCCCCAATTCTTCCCAATCCAGGTCTCTGAATACCTCCTGTAAACACGCTGTGAATAGCGTTGGAGAGATCGTATCTCCCTGCTTGACGCCTTTCTTTATTGGGATTTCGTTGCTTTCTTTATGGAGGACTATGGTGGCTGTGGAGCCGCTATATATATCTTTCAGTATTCTTACACACGGCTCGTCTACACCCTGATTCCGTAATGCCTCCATGATGGCTGAGGTTTCGACAGAATCAAACGCTTTCTCGTAATCAATGAAAGCTATATATAAGGGTTGGTTATATTCCACACATTTCTCTATCACCTGGTTGATAGTGTGAATATGGTCTATTGTTGGCTAGCCTTTATGAAATCCTGCCTGGTCCTTTGCTTGACAGAAGTCTAAGGTGTTCCTGATTCTATTTGCGATTACCTTAGTAAATACTTTGTAGGCAACGGACAGTAAGCTGATCGGTCTATAATTTTTCAAGTCTTTGGCGTCCCCTTTCTTATGGATTAGAATTATGTTAGTGTTTTTCCAAGATTCCGGTACGCTCGAGGTCGCGAGGCATTGCGTATACAGGATGGCCAGTTTCTCTAGAACAATCTGCCCACCATCCTTCAACAAATCTGCTGTTACCTGATCCTCCCAAGCTGCCTTTCCCCTTTGCATAGCTCCCAAGGCTTTCTTCGAAGCTGTATACGTGGGCCTCTTAATGGCGAACTCCGCCACGGGTCGGCCCGGCATTGCACTATCTTCGGGATCGGCACCCGTATATGGAGTGCTTAACGCCTGCGCCATCTCCGCCGCGGGTCGGCCAGGCATTGCACTATATCTTCGGCATTTTTCGGTATTTTTTTTTTTCCTGCGTGCGGACACGATGGTGGGGAAAGTAACCTTAAACAGCTTCGCTGTAAAAGAAGAAAAGAACGTATTGCCCATCTCTCGTGTCTCTCGCCCGATTCTTGTCCTATCCCCCTTAATGGGTGCGAGCCATGACAGATGTTCATCATCATCATCATCATCATCATTGAAGGTCATGTTCTTGGGTGTAAATATCAATCCATCCAGTGTGGCCAATCCCCTTCTTGGGTCCGAGCCATGTTTTGAGGCAACAACAACAACAACCTAACCCTATACGCGATGACCGCGCATGTGCTGTCGACAGCGCCACAGCGCGACAGCTGCGCCGACGGGGCGAACGCACCTAGAATGTCCATATAACTGCTATCGCAATAAGAGAGAGAGATAAAACATTTATTTGGACCATCGAGGCCGTCGCTCTTGAAGTCGAGTGGGTGGTGTGCTCATTCCTGGACTCCACTGGCCATGGCTGCTCGACGTACTTGCTGGACGAGAGCTTCTTGTCCCGCCGGTCAGCTGTACCTCCCAGCGCTCAAATGACGTGCTAGGCGTCTTCAAGTGTTGAGGTTTGCCCCCGCGCCCCCACGAGATGTGAAAGAGTGTAGGGCGTGTGTCGCCGCACCAGGGGCAGATGCCGCGATATGTTTGTGGGTACACTTTGCTATCGCAATAAAACATATTCTGACTCAACGCGACTACGAACAATATGCTGTTGGCATAGATTGCCTAAAGGGTATCACTTTTTCATAATTTGCAGCAAGGTTCAAGTTGTGTGAAACACTTGTTATAGTGGTTCCTTAGATAACGTTTGTTAGAGTCAACACAGCGGGAAATTCTCACCTCTACCTCATCTATTACGACCGTTATGACTAAATTTAAAGGGGAGGGGGGGGGGGGGGGGGCGTTGTAGCGGTCGAGAGCTTCGACAACCGAACGAGCATGCGGAACAGCCAATAACTTGCAGTCATTGATCTAATTAGGGATCCTCGTTTCTTTAGGCAGCCTCCGAACTTTTCGTTTCGCTCGCGAAATTGTGTTTCTCTTCCTCTGCAGGTACCACCATGACTGCATGACTAAGTGATGAGCCTTCTTCCATCACTGCACCTATCTTCTCTGAAATTATATCGGCAATTAGTCGCATCTTGTCGCACATTGAGATTATTGTCATTGCCCTAATAATCACCATATGGTGTAACTTTCTCATTTACGCTAATTTAAGATCGCCCCATTTTTCCGAACTTTCAGCTGTGAATGGTTACACATGTGCTGAAGTGTGTAAGTAAGCTTTCTTTAGCCTACAGACAATTTTTTTAGGGGTGAAGAAATATTTTGTATTCGTAGGATAATTACATCAGATTAGTATTCAATTCGTAGATTCTCCTTGTCAACCAGCTTTCACCCCCCCCCCCCCCCTCTCGTATGTTTTAGCAATTGCCCAGACTGGGCTACTCGGCATCAGGAAGAAACTTCCAACTCAGGCCTTCAAACTTGTGGTATATGAAGGAAAAAGGAGCAATTATTATGATTCCTTATTCTTTTAGAAATTGAGTAAGGTGTCGACTTCGGCGCATACAGGCTGCGCAAGTCCACGTAGGTCTTCCGAACGATGCACCAACTAGATACGATAGAGAGATAATTTAACTGAAAGAAGGCAGATAGGTCGACCTGAGCTAACGCGCTCTAGCCTGCTACTCTGCACAGGATGAGGGGGAACGGGGACATAAAGGTGTGATGATGGATGATGATGACATAGAAAGCGTTACCACGTAGCCTGCGTAAGAGTGCAAGCTGCACTCGAACATGATGTCCACGTGATAGCGGCCGGAATCCACCAAGTGTCAAGTGGAATCTACCTCGTTTAAGGACAGTCAAGCAGTAAGATAGCGCCACCTATAAGAGTGCCATTTGCGATAGGAAGGAAGGAAGCAGGAATAGATAGAAAGACAGGGAGGCTAGCCAATTCTCAGACTGGCTGGCTACCCTGCGGACACGAACTAAAGTATAGACAAGATTGAACGAGGAAAAAAAAGAACCTTTAAGGCAAACAGCAGGAGCGTTCTTGGTCGAGTGTTGCTAGACGGGATTTCGGATAGACCTTCCTGAGTGATACGTGCCGACCCATTTCCGAGAGCACGCTGAACAAATTGGTTGGGGAGTGTCTTTCCCATCTGCACGCCACCCACGGCGCGAGGACAAAACCAACGCGTAGACCTTTGCTTCGAGAGAGAAAATTCCTACAAAGTCTCCGCTGTGTGGAGAGTCACGTCGCCTTTTTACTGTATCGTCTTGTACTTTGACTCTTTCCTTTTTGTGTTTGCAATTCCTCTCATTCATTCTGGGTGCCTGTTCCGAAATCTCTGAATGGCGCACACCAAGGATACGCTGAGAGCAAGAGTGACCGCTGTGAGATTTCAATGCAAATGATATGGAAGGGACGGATGCGGGGAACTCGAAGCAAGAGCTGGAAGCCCTGAACTTCTCAGCCACGTTTTACCTATATATTTTACTTCCCTTTTTTTAAATAAGGAAGTATGTGGTCGTTCAAGAAACGGTTCGCTTTTCTATTGTGTTGCTTTCAGTTCACACCGTGCTGCATTTTGCAGCAGCTCCATGTTTTGCTACGCTTGGCGCCAAAAGAGTTCCCGGAGTTGCATAATGCTGCAGACATTAGCCCGAACTTTACATGCACAAAGAAGGAAGCACGTAAATACAGAGGTGGTGTACATACACACAGAGCAACCTCTGTGCGTTATACTTGTTTCCTTCGTTGTAGGGGGCAGCAACTAGTGTTAATGTTTAATAATAAGCATGGGTCACCAACTCGTCCACAGTGTCATTCTAGAGTTCTAGACAAACATTCGTCTCGCGAGTTAAAGTATAAAGAAATAACTGCGTTACTGCTATCTAATTTTACTGGCAACACAGCAGCGATGCGCGCGCGCGCACACACACACACATGCACACACACACACACACACACACACACACACACACACACACACACACACACACACACACACACACACACACACACACACACACACACACACACACACACACACACACACACACACACACACACACACACACACACACACACACACACACACACACACACACACACACACACACACACACACACACACACACACACACACACACACACACACACACACACACACACACACACACACACACACACACACACACACACACACACACACACACACACACACACACACACACACACACACACACACACACACACACACACACACACACACACACACACACACACACACACACACACACACACACACACACACACACACACACACACACACACACACACACACACACACACACACACACACACACACACACACACACACACACACACACACACACACACACACACACACACACACACACACACACACACACACACACACACACACACACACACACACACACACACACACACACACACACACACACACACACACACACACACACACACACACAAACGCACGCACGCACGCACGCGCGCACACACACACACACACACACACACACACACACACACACACACACACACGCACGCACGCACACGCACACACACAAACACACACACACGCACACGCGCACGCGCACACACACGCACACGCGCACACACACAAACACAAGGGCTTTTTCTTTATGTGGCCGCTAATGTAACAGAGCACGCTTTACAGGAGTCAAATTTGGTGAATGTCTTGCAGGGTGCGGGGGTGCCCATTGCAACGCACTTTGTTGCTCGAGCTCATTCAGCCTAATTGGTCCTCAGTGGGAATAGCAGGGCTAACGTGTTCTCAGATTAACTGTTTCGCGCCGCCACCTCGCTATAACGCACCCGCCACCGAACCAGCCTTTTGTAAAGGGTGCTCCGTTACATTAATACTCAAATAAGGAGGAAGCCCACTATCAGGCAAAAATGTGAATGTGTTTCCTGTTTCCAATTGTATTGCAAGAAAAAAAAAGCGTGCCGAAGAAACGAAGTTAGGTTTACGTACAAACGTTGCAAAATATGCTAAGTGGCCGCGACAATGCACGCGCCAAATTTACAAAGAAAGCATGTACTAGGCCCAACATTTGCCCATAACACCATTCATCGATTACCCATTCGGTGTCACTAACGACTCCCGATCAGCCGCCGCGGTTCCAAGACTACAGCATTCTGCTGGGTAAGAGATCGCGGGTGTGATTCCCTACCGCGGCGGCCGCGTTTCGAAGGGGGCGTCATGCAAAAATGTCCGTGTACTTACATTTAGGCCCCAGTTAGGTGCACGCGTTCAAACTTCTTCGGTAGCTCTCCACTACAGCTTCACTCGTAGCCCCAGTGTTGCCTCGAGACGTTACGTCGCCATGAATCAATGAATCAATCCAAGCAAAGACCAAACCGCCATCATTATGCATTCGACTGTACTTTCGACAGATATCCTGATCCTGTAAAACATCGCCAACGATCACCTGTTCGACACATTCCGCGTCCTGCCTGGTATACGTCTTCTTTTTACTTTCATCAAGAAAATGAGCCCATGTTTTCTTGACAGACAAATAAAAACGGCTCCGTCTCTCGCGTTTGGCTTTCTGTTTCCTTATTAGCCTCCAATTTACTATCTTTGTAGTATTGATTTAAATGGTACACATTTACATCAATGTCCTTGCGTCTAAGGAATTACGGCATTCTATTCGATCTTTTCTTTCTGATGTACTACACAGAGATCCATAATGTGTTCCAAGATGGAGCTGACCCACACAAACGTACACACGCACACGCACAAACGCACATGGACACGCACACACACGGGCACGTACTCTCTCTCACACACACACACACACACACACACACACACACACACACACACACACACACACACACACACACACACACACACACACACACACACACACACACACACACACACACACACACACACACACACACACACACACACACACACGCGCACACACACGCGCACGCACGCACGCACGCACGCACCCAAAAACAGAAATAAAATCAGCCTTCCTCCACTCCCTAAATTCTAACTTTATATCACTTTCCATTCTTTTTCTTTTTTGAATTAGGCTGACCTATTCGTTCAACAAGCCAATGAAGTCATACAAATATTTCTGAAGTCTTTCTGACGTTTGTATTCTTTCTTATTTTTTTCCCTTTCCCTTTCTCCCTGATGGCTGACATCCGGCCGCCTATTGTCAATTCCGCGTGTGTCTTTTCCACTTAGAGAGTCGGAAAAGAACGAGATTCGAGCCGTAGAAATCGGGTGACAGCCACGGTAGACACGGGACGGTTTTAAAGCGGCACGGAGCCCTTGAGGCGTCCGTTCTCACGGAACACTGGAGGCCTTTAAATTGAATGCCAGGAAGAGAGGAAAAATAGGCTCTCATCCAAGTAAATATTTCTCCTTCTCTGTCAATGGAAGACTTGTGGGATTAGGTTTCGTGGTTTTCGTGGTCAATCTTGTGAAGTATGCATTAAAAAAAAGAACGAGGTAAAAAAGAAAGAAAAATATTTGTCGATGCCAGTCGAGGGCGGAGGGCTCGTCTGAGCCGGAAATCAATTTGTGTCGAAGGGAATGTTTTATAAGTGGGTGCGATTTTTCAATTTCTGTTTTCGTGCTCAAAAAGAAAAAAAAAGAAGAGAAAGAATGTTGGCATCCTTATTGTATTTTGCGTGTAAGAACGCGTTTCCCAGCCCATTCTATGCATTAAAGGCAACTAGAAAGAAGAATAAATCAGTTTCTATTGCTAGATTATTCTTAAAACCGTCTGCATTCTTGTTGCCTGAAATAGAGAAACAATACGAGAAAAAGAAAAAAGTAAGGAATTTGGGAGGAGGGAGTTTAAATATTGAAATGTGCGCCTAACTGTGGCGCCGCTGACGTAAGATTGGAGTCGCTGACTTCACGACACTTTCACGCATTGAATTATTATTAGGCGAGTGCGAATGGCAATTCCTGAGACCGAATAGAATACTAATCGAAAAGTGCCAGAATTGAAGCGAATCGAATCAAATAGTTTTCGAATATCGAACAGCCGTTTTCACAATTGCCACAAAAGTATGTTCGCACCCTAGTATTTATAACGTTGGAAAGTAAAGCACACATGGAGCATCCGGAGCATTTTCTTAGCATGTACAGAACTCTTCGGAGAGGGCGAATGATCCATGTATAGCCCGTAAGGTATGGCTTGCTGAGTGACCTAGCCTGCTCCACTGCGCAAGTTCTCGTGTTTTATGCCTATACTATGCCAGCGGGGATGAAATGAATTGACGCTTCGAACTATTCGAAATCAATTCGATAAATATTCGTATTTACGAATACTGGCTATTCGATTGGAAGAACCAATCGAATGGGACAATATTCGATTTGTTATTCGAAGGCTTCGAATATTTCGCACCCCTATGGTTATTGTTGTGCCGAAAAAAGTGCGCTAAGGTAGCCGGGCGGTGATTTTTCTGTTTTACTTCGAAATGGAAGGTAACCTTCTTTTTTTGTGCTGAAGAACAGTTGCCATAATCTATGACGTCACACAAATATGGTCGTTGCCGGTTCCAGTTCAATAACTATTTTATACTTCCTTTCTGGATTACGAAGTCTCCCCTCACGACAAGAGCAGTTTATTTTCAATGTCCCGAGCACAGTCTATTAGATTACTTGTAGTTCATCTTGGTGTTCCTTGTCTACTGGCGCACTGTATTCTTTGTCGTTGCTTTTACTTACGTGTCATCTTATTATATCTTCCCTCATTACGTGCATTCTCTTTATCCTTCGACTTCTGCCTCTATGCTCTCCTTCCTAAAAAGTAGGCATGCGCTTTGCCTCTCTCGAGGGCAGTTGCCAGCCTGCGCCCTTCAATTTTTCAATGTCAATTTTTTTCTCTTTTCGTGTACTTTCCTTGACCTTCAAGGCTTCCACGAAACTGATTTTCCACGTTCCGTGTCCCAGTGCCTCGAGTTGTCGATTAATTTGCACACGCTCTACAATCTGCTAGCCTCCTGGTTAGCTCAGATGGTAGAGTCACCGCACCGGAAAGGCATTGGTCCCGGGCTGGAGTCCCGGACCAGGACAAATTTTTCTTCAACTGCGAGGCATTGTTCCTGAGAAATCCGCATGCTCCCTTTGTAGCTTCGTGCTGCAATACGGGTGGATGCCCCAATTTTTTTCTTTCATGTGTACTTTCCTCCACCTTGCGGACTTCTGCAGAACCGATTTGCTATACTCCGACTTGTAAGAAGAAAGAAAGAAAAGAAAGCCAAACAGAGTCTCGCAAGGCGAGTCATGTAAAAGAAATAGTTATGCTGCGGAAAGTTATAAGAAAACGTTCTCTCGTACGAATTAAAATTAAGTACAATACCTGTTTGTGTAACAAGCACTCTAACGCATTCGCGCCTGGTTTCATTTTAAATGACACAACGGCGTGATATGGAGAATTTCGGCTTTGATGCGAAAGCGTCAAATGGCTTATTGAGCGAAAAAAGCCGGCGTCATCTGTAGCAGAGAGACGGCACCTAAATTTTCATTGGCTGCAACACCACATCACGTGACGCTGGCTCGCGCTTGCAGGGTCGGAATTCGACGGAGCAGAGCGGTAGAAACTTGCGTGGGGCCACGTCACTAGCGCGACGCCACGTCACTGGCGCGCCTCGACGGAGCAGATACGGCGACGCGGCGATGCGGGGCGTCGCACTGATGCCTCGGTCTCCCGTCGCGCAGGACGCTGGCGGCATGCGGCGCCCTTAATTTCGCAGAAATGTCGTCCAAACGATTCTTGTATAAAGCCAACATGCTAACATAGACATTGTACGAGTACCAATTTAATCGAAAAACTCGATAACATAGGACGGAGCAAAACTCTAAAACATTACTTGCAGCGCAAAACTCGGACCGCTCGGAGCAGTTCAATTGGACGTTAATGCTTTCGCATTGACAACTCGTAAGAAGTATTTAAGTGTCCGCGGATTCTTTAAATGACTCAATAAAACCATTGAATGTATTGTACAAGAATAAAGAGAAGAAAAGAGAAAAAGACAATTGGTGGAGCTGCTGGGTACAACCGGAATCCTGGAACTTCGTAATCGGACACTGCAGCCCGTCTTCACTATGCCGGAAGGAGGACCACCACAACCCGCTGCCCCGGTGACTACCATGGTCTACCCCGGCACTTCCACCAATTGTAAGGGGGGTTTATTCGGCTCGTAGAGCAGCAGCGACAAACTCAGCACCAGTAGGTTGGGCGCAGCCAGAGAGCGAACTGGGTACGGGCCACGTGATGGGCAACGGGGCTTTTCAGCCTGCCGATCTTCTCCGTCACAAATGATACAGAGAGAGAGAGAAAAGTTTGAGGTCGCTGTTATAGCGCTAATTTTCAATCGCGTTAGAGACTCACAATCGCAAACGCAACCAATTAAGTTGGAAACAACTAAGAACAGTATCATTCTTTAAGCGACTGTGACCATATCCCATAAGTCTCTACATTCACCGTTAACCACTTCCATCCGGAGGCTAACAAGGAGCACAAGCATGGCGGCCAAAAGCTGATACTTCACCAAAGGCTTGGACTATCTTCTTTGGGGAAGCCGATGCTTCCAGTTACAGAAAAGGAAAGAAAAAGAAAGACAGTGAAATATAAGACAGACATCAGAAATCAGTGAACAACATCCTTTATTTCTTCTTTTCTAAGCCACGCGAGGAAAACGGAACGAGAAGAATTGGAAAGATAGACGTGTGTCGTGATGCCCGGCGCACAGTTTTCTTCGGCATCTTCAATGACAGCGTTCGCAAGAGCTGCAATACAGCCGGCTATTACAAAGGTTGATCGATGTTGCCGAGAGAGATAAATACACTGCAAACCCGCGAGTCACCTTTACTTGTATCTCAACAGAGAGAGAGAAAGGCAGGACTCGAACGACTCAAAAGGGGAGGTCACAAAAGCAAACGGGGAAGCACCGATTAGTTCCATGCATCGGACAAGATTACGTAGATCTTTTTCTCCCCAAAGATCGCTTTTCTGACACTTTATGGTTGATTGTTTGACCAAAATACCACGTATTCTGCACAGAGGCGGTTTTCTGACGCCGCAGACGCATGTGAAAAAAATAATAATAATGAAAGAAAGAGAGAAAAGGCCGTCATACCCTCTGATTTTGTTTGTTGTGTCATAGCTCGCGATCTGTCTTGGCGTTAACTTCTTGTCCGTGTTACTGATTGCATTTGGATTTTTTTTTAAATATCTCCCTCTCATTATTTTCAACGTCGCTCGGCGGTTTCCCTGAAAAGCATCGTCCAACACATCTCCGGCGTGTACACAGCAGAAACCTGCGACATAGCAGGTGGCGGTTAAATGTTTATCTCGTCGTTTACACTGGCGTATTTCTTGTGTGTTTTTTTCTCCGCTTGTTAACGTGTAACCCAGATCTCCTGCATTTTAAACAAAGAAACGCCTGGCGGGCTCCGGTCCGCTCAAAGAGGGTGCCTCTGACGTCACGCTCCGTTGAGTATTGCCAGTGAATGTGTTACGTCATTTGCGACGAGACGAAAGCTTTTCACGAGTGTTTCGAAGCAGCGGTGACAGTACCTCGATGTACAGCAGCGCTCAACCTTAGGACGAGAAAGTAATTGTTGTGCTATTGCTTTCAGCAAGGGGTTTATAAACGAAACCAGAGAATCCAACGTGCGTTACGCTTTGTTTACCTTTCAATTTCGATTAAATATATTTTTCTGCTGATTACAGGGCATTAACAATAACGCTGCCCTAAAGTAACTTCGCAGAAAAGAGAAACGAACATAGTCTGATTTCTTGAAAATGTATAACAGGACATATACGCAGTGCATGGAAGTATACATAGTTGCCGATATGTTGGAGGAACAAAAAAGAAGCAAGACATTTATTTCGTGTAACCCGCGACACACGACGATCCCGCAGGTAGATTGCTCTCGCCTGGCTCGAGACATCCCGCGATTTGGGTGCATGTGTGATATGCTGTAACAGATTAGCTGCCAAACGAGAAAGAGATAAGAGAACCAGACAGACTTTCTGTACTTGATATCCACGGCTTCAGATACGCTTGGTTTGTGTCTGCAGCCGCACAAATTGTACAGACTTTCACATGCAATAAATTAAAACAAAGCGAATAAAAGCTACCAGCGGCTGAACAGCCAGGCCTAAATGTTGCAATCGGAACAAACACACTTGAACCCAGCTTGTCTACACTTGCCAAATGCACGCCGAGACGAAGCTCGGAGGCTAGGTTTCTGACTCTATATAGAGCAGTTTTCACAACGTAATCAGGCTCGGTCGTTGCTCTGCGACATTTATTGTTTTTTTTTTTTTCGTCCATGGCGCATAGGGCGTTCATCCTGAGGGGACAACGAAATGTGCAACTATAATGACGGGAAATGAGAGGTCGCTCGGTCATGAATTCTTTTTGGCGCGAGGCGAGCGCGCGTCTGTGACGCGTCACTTCCGGAGGGAGCCGGCGGCGGAGCCGGACTCCTGCTGCTCCGCCGACGACGAGTGGAGCAGACTGCGTTCGGCCGCAGCCACCATGACGTCATCGGCAACGGATCGCTTTCCGGGACCGCCGAGGAACTCTGAGTAGCGTTTTCCCGGGCCTCCCAGAAACTCTGAGTAGCGCTTTCCCGGGCCGCCCAGGAACTCGGAGTATCGTTTTCCGGGACCGCCCAGGAACTCCGAGAGCCGCTTGCTGGGTCTCGCCCTCTGGTGGCCCAGGATCCAATCCAAGTCGTGGCCGTAGCCACGGCTCCTCGCGAACGGGCTGTCGCCGGCGTACAGCTGTTGCAGGCTTCTGCTAAGTGCTCCGTCCGGATCTGCCCGAGTCGGGAAAGGGTGAAAGGAACGTCAATTAGAGAGCAACGCGTTTAACGTTCTGACAGAGATAAAAAAACAAAAAAAAAACGGGGGAAAAAAGAACGCTGCAACAACTGGCGTTCGATTAAAGAAAAAAAAAAAAAAAGACGGCGGGCGCTAGTCGCCCCGTTATCGGTGTTTCATGGCTGGAGAGCGCTGAGTGCCCTTTGTCTCTGTAATCAGCATTGTATTCGGCTTTGACGAGCGTAAACTTGAAGCTGCGAAAACGCAAGTCTTTCAACATCGCTTTCCCAAAATGTGAATGTGGGAAAGACCGCCAAAAGGACGCACCGCCTTTTCTAAAGCTTCCTGCACCGCGATACTGAGTTTTGTAGATAAGAAAATGCTGCTATCGCAACGAGTTGCAACCAGCCGTTTACCAGTTGAACTTTATTCCTACTGAGAGCATCCATCCTTTGTTCGAGGTCATCCAACATTGCCCAAGATCCCGGTGTAAGCGCTATTATCAGTTCGTTCCCCTTTTGATTCAGGCTATTGCAGGTGTTACGAGTGGAGCCCAAGAGTATAGACCAACGAATGAATAATGCTCCCTGCTCGTCATATAGGCGGCGCACAAAGAGTCGAGGCTCTGTACGTGTAAAGTAGTGTTTGTTAGGTCAGGCACCGGAGAGGCGGTGCGCCGGAAAGATACGCCTGCGTGGAGCGTAGACCTAGCGTGCATGAATACATTTATGCCGCTGCTTCCCATCCGTCAGGAATCGAAACTGACGCCGAAGTTTACTTTCTCGTCGAAGGCATTCTGCTCTTGACGTACGTGCTAGCTTAACTTGCGTACACTAGCAGATGTGACCAGACATTTATCCGTCGTTTACGTTAATCTGTCCTTACCTGTTCTTATGTACCTCTTCCCTTGATTCCATGTGGTCTTTGTTTTGTTTCGTTACTTGTATTTCTTGCGCTCCGTATCAATTTTCGCATATCTGACGGGTGAACACCAACTAGGCTCGACTAATGCATTTTAAGTATTGTTTAGACAAGAGAGCGTCAGGATCACTTCACTAGCGCGCCAGCCATGAAAGCTAGTGGGTGTATAAATAAATAAGCAACATTTTGTGTGCAGTAGCTACGTTTCTCTTTTTTTCTGCACTTTTCATTTTCTGCAGAAATATGTATACATATGAAGCCACGAATATAGTTTGAACCACGCTGGTGATTTAACGATGGTGACGGTTTAGTCTTAAATATTTAGGCGACATGGTTAAGTGGAACATTTAGAACACAGACTCACGTGTTGGGTGGTGCTGACCGAGCCATACAAAATTGTCTTATGCCCCTTGAAGGAAGAAAAAGAACACGGATGCATTTAAACGTCGTGCATAGAAAGTTGGTGCAGAGAGCGATCACAGGCATTGTTTAGGCAAGGTTTAGATGTGGAAAACAAAACTTGTGGCAAGTTTAGACGTGACTTTTAGAGAGCTAAGCAGAAGGAAAAAAGGATGTAGGCTTTTCGAGGTGAGTCGGGAGACTACATGTGCAAGCATAAAACAGGGGGGAATGTCAGTTTAATGAGCACGTGTTTAGAAGAGACTTCAGCGCAAGCGTCAGCGTTTTAGTCACAATGGTCGAGATGAACCCTTAGCACCGCCTAAATCACCGATTGTTCGTCCACAAAAAAATACAAAACAATTAGACAAGGGCACAGTGAGAGCCTCGCGCAACCGGAATTCGGCAACGATCGAATATGGATTCAGCCCGTCTGCGGCAAAACATAAAAACGGTCTCACTTCTTCGATTGATTGGGCTCGACATTACAGCTAACGCATTTGCTTTATTCCTTGCGGATGGTTTTCAGAGGAATGGGTCAATGGCTTTGTCGTTGGTAGTTCATGCGAAGAGATCATTAATTTATGGCTGTCATTCGGCGAAAGTCAAGCGCATTAAATTGTAGAGGGCGGTAATAAGAAAGATAGGAAGTTTAATCTGGCAAGCCGCTACTTCGAAGTAAGCTTAAGCGGACAAGCTTTTATCGGTCAAAAACGTTATTACTCACTTCTTACTTGAGTTGCTTACACAACAACAATAATAAAAAGAGCAATATGTAGGAAGTTCGATGTCTCCATGCATTTGCATATAAACAGTAGCGCTAAGGATAGGCTAGGTCTAGGACGATGAAAAAAAAAATCTTCATGACCTGTATATGTATACAAGACATTCGCCAACGTTCGTTATTTGTGCAGACATAAACTAACGCGGATCGATCACGGAGGCCGTGTAATCAAAGGCGTTGGTTGGCTGATCTTGATAACGCTACCGCAATACAGCAGCGCAGCGTGCACGTGTTCTTTTGATTTTGTTGCATGCCTCATTGTTTGAGCTGGAGGTAACGCAGCGTAAACATGCGTTCCGCAAATCGCATGCCGCTTGTGCCTCCGCGCCTGCTAGGTGCTGAACACAGCACGTGTGCATCGAAATGGGTTGCCCTTATCAACTAAGGCCTCGTCGCAGGCGAGCTCAAGTAAGGTACGTTTAGAGTATCGGTGAGGGACAAAAAAAAAAAGCAGGGAAGAGGTCGACATAGACGGAGTCGTTATAGGCATAGGTAAATGTAAAATATAAAGAGAGGTTTTAATAAAGGGCGAGGGGGTTCTGAAGAAAGAACAAGGTGATATGGGCGAAACGCTACCCTGCTGTAGATGTATATAAAATCTGATTAGCTCGCGCAGGCTAGGTGGCCATTTGTCGTCACCCCGTTTCGAAGGGCACGCCCATACAGGTCGTCATCATCATCGCAATCAGCATCATCATCATCATCATCATCATCATCATCATGTTCTACTAGCGCCTGCAGCTTAGCTTTACGCAGGGCGCTTCTCTTGCACATAGTTGATACGGTCATTGCTCCGACGCTGTAGTTACTTGCCTTCAGACACGAGGACGTCAAAAACAAAAACGACCGGTCACGGAAGTGGAACTCAGCAATGGTATGGTTAGAAAAACATATGCTTTTAACCATCGTCCAGAAGCAAAAGCATTGCCTCCCGACTCGTTTTAGTCGTCGCACAGTTTAGAGAAGGAGTTTCATGCAAGTATTACTGGAGGGAAAACGGAGGCTGCGGTCGCAGGGCCGCCGTACGATTCGTGAGAAGCAAGTAAATGTTATTCGACCCACTTTAAAGGCGTATGTGCGGCGTCTTCTACCATTATTTTTTGGTCTAGTTTTGTCGTGAGCTTTATGCCATTTCTTCGAACAACTTTACGTTTAACAGGAAGCTTTAGCCCGGGGGTTCCTATCTAAACACACATGAAAGAAAAGATTGTGTTTCTCGGCAACCACTGTACCAAATTTGATGATATTTGTTGAATTTAAAAGAATATGTTAAAATCTAGTGACTGTCGGTAGCCATGTCTCTTATTTAGGCCGTCAATATGTTTATAAATATAGTTAAAAATCACGAACTTTTAGAAAACGAAACTATAAAGCTTAGAACTCTGTAACTCAGCAATGAAAAACGATATCACAATTCTGTAAATTGCACCTAATAGTACAACTCAGCGGAAAAAATTGATGCATTAAGTATGGCTCTAAAATGGGCTACTAATATGTCAGTAGGACGTTTGCAAAACCCTTGCAAACAATGTAACAAATTCACGTAAGATGAAAAATTATAAAACACTTTTTTTTCGCTTTTGATGCTCTAACAGTTACAGTTTACAGAACTGCGACATCTGTTGTTAGTGCACAGCTACGATTTTGTAACCTTCGCGCTTCCATTTCCTTCAAACTTACCAATACTTGAATGCACCGTTTGAAAAATTTGGGCCGAAAATTAAAATTACGCTTCCAAAAGTCACTAGAATTTACTCTCTCAAATGCAACAAATTTCATTAAAATCGGCCCAGCGGTTATCTAAGAAAAGCGTCTTTGCGCTTTACATGATACTTGAATAGGCAGCATCGGAGTTGGGCCCGAGCTAAAGTATCCTTCTTAAGCTTGAGTAATTATTCAATTTGCGATCAAGTGTTTGAGACTAATTCTTATACTTAGTTATATTCTCTATATTTAGAGAGTATAACATTCACCTCAGAAAATTGCTTGCTGACATGCTAAACCAAGTGACTTTCTTAAGAGAACCAAAACGGTATGGTGTCAGGTTACATAGTTATTGCTGCATAAAGAAGTAGAAATGGGAAATAATTTTATGTTTACTCTGAAAAGGATACTGCAAAAAAACAAAAAAAGATGCAAAAGGAACAAGCAATGCAACGCCTCTCATAATTTGTATTCAGCTTGAACCATATCGCTGGCGATTCCCTGAGGCACCGGCGCCAGGTTTTCCCTCCAGGAAATTTCTCACGAAACTTTATGGTTTAGAAATGGCCTCCGAGAGTGACAAAAGGCAGGGTTTCGCACGCGGTCCCATACGTAGTCGCAATATGTCGCTCCTTCGAAACTGTTGAGATCGCGCTATCGAAGCATCAATAACTCCACCGCTCCTGCACGCAACATTGAAGGGAACAAATGTTCACAGTATCTATATCGCACACGTGGCAGAGTGCGTTCTCTGCAACGTGCAACACTGCGCCATTCTATCGCTTGTTACATCGTGCGCCGAAGCAGTTGAATAATTTAGTGCATGAAATTATTTGGAGATTAGGACACACCGGAAGGGTAAAATGAACGATGTTGGTGTTGCGTGCCACCGCTCCGCATCAAATAGGATGCTCACATCACCATCATCATCCACAACATCCATGCCGCAGCGAGTGCGATTAGGCTCGATTGGATTGGATGCTTGGATGGCATGTATGGTACCGCGATGTATGGGACCGGCTGCTCGACGTCGCACTCGGAGGCCTCGGTTTAGACATAGATTTAGCTGTGACCTCCGAGATAGCTGGCTCGCCCCACGTAACCGCGCCTCTCGCCGGCTGTCTCGGAGGCCACGGTTTAGACGGTTGTACCTCGTTTACGCGTCCGGCGAAGAGTGGAACGCGTCACGTTTCCTCCGTCCGAGGAACTCGGAGCCCATGCGCTTGGGAAGCAGATCGGAGGTCGAGGAACGCTTGCCCAAGAACTCGGAGCCGATTCGCTTCTGCTTGGCCGCGGCCGCGGCCGCCGCCATGGCCAGGTCGAGGTCGTCGTCATCGTCGTTGTCGTAAGCGCCGCCGCCGAAGCGGTTGACGCCCGCCGCGGCGCGCAGCAGCCTGGCCACTCGCAGAGCGGCGGCGGGCGACCTCGCGGCCAGCTCTTCCTCCCAGAAGCCCCCTGGCAGCACGTCGGCGACGTCCAGCCGGGAGGACGGCGACCGCTTGCCCAGAAACTCGGATCCCATGCGCTTCGCTGCGTCGAAGCGCGGGCAGAAGGCGCGGCCACGCTGCGTACAGCTCGCGTTGCCAAGCAACGGGATTTTACACGTATACTATATATGTGCGCGCTCCGAGGTCCTCACATTTCTGTCGGCAGGAATCACCTACGCGTGACCGTAGGCTTCCTACGCCTGGCTGCCCGGCTTGACGTTATGTGCAGCGCAAGAGAGGATGCGCGGGGGAAATACGCGAACGGAATCGTACAACAAGCGCTGGCTGTGCGTTCTCCTTAATGAGACCCTCGAGGAAAAATATTAAGTCGAGCTAGATTTGACGATTAGGCTTTTGTAGTAACGAATTAGTCATTCGTATCGAGAACAGAACTTTTGTGAGCTAGAAAAGGACGAGAATGAAAAATTGTAGCGGCGCCACCTGTTGTGAGCTATGATGCCTCTCGTGTTACGTCAGCGCTAGCTGATTCACAGAGAGTGGCTTAGAGGGAGGTCAGTAGGAGGTTAGGTCAACTCGTCCGTTCTGACGCGGGCGGATGAAATTGAGGAGCGGCACCGGGCCCTTCGACGGCAATTTTCTACGCAACAAAATGATGCACTGGCACAAGGAAAACGATGACGGACACTTATCTGCGCGTAAATGTGTTGGTCGGAGTGGATTACGAGAAAGAGATATGCATCACTGGGAGCCTAATAAGAGGCAGTAGATGGTGCAGTGCGCCTGTTTTTAATATTATCGGTTAAAAATAAGTGAAACGCAGAGGAAGCTTTACGTGAGACATCGGCAAAATTGAGAGGCCGAAATGAAAAAAAAAGAAAGCTGGGCTGACTATTGTATCATTGGTTACTTTGGCGGGACAGAGCGCGCTCGCAGGGCTAACAGTAAGTGCTCTAGGGTGCGAAAAGCTCTGCAAAATTGAACGCCTACGAGCTTACGAACGCTGTACCCCGCGATAATGAAATATTCTATGCAACCGAATAAACTACGCAATGCATGATGAGTTTCTGTTCTTGTTTCTTTCATCCGCACTGTTTTGCAAGCAGCTCCTTTTCGCTGCATGCCAGAAGGTCAAGGCAAGAAAGCTATGTGTATATTGTTGACATCTTTCCGGAAACGGTTCCCACATTTACGCCTGATGCTCCTGTTAACCCCACCTGCTTTCAAACCTTTTCTACGCAGTGTAATCAGCTTGACGTTATCGCTCATTCTGTCATCCATCATGCCGTACCTTGCTTTTATGCAACCCGGCGTTTAATACGTGCCGTGACTACAACCTGCGTCATAATTCCCACGGTCTTGGAACTAGTCCGCACAGGTTAGGCTGCGGTCAGGGCTCGAGTGTCCTTTGGTATTCTGCCACGCGCGTATACCCTATGGACGTTGTCGCTGGCTGGCTAGGGTACTTCAAGATTGCGCGGAAATATTGTCGTCACACAGCAAATGCCAACTGCACACAGTATTCCGCAGCGACGCGTATTTTTGACTCAGAAGGAGACAAAAACAGGACAGGATTTCAGATGGCATAGGCAAGAAACAAGCCTGCTAACACGTGTAGGTCCTTTTTTGTCACCCTTGCTTCTTGGATGAACGATAATCGGTATTCCTACCTGTTCAATCTCTATAACTAACCTACACACGCAACTTTTTTTAACACTTACGCTTCCCTCACCCTACTCAACGAACGACCTTGTTCTCCTCCTCATTCCCCATTTAGAGTGGGGGATATTGAGCTACACGTAAATAAAGACGCTGCTAAGGCAAGCAGTTACTGCCTGACGAAGACATGCTCCCCTGTAGAAGTGTATGATGTTCCTTGTTCAACCACTGTTGCAAGGAAACAGGGTTCATACGGCGTCGAAATTTGGTGAGATAGTGAGGACTCGCAGTTCAATGACATCGTGTGTGACTAGGACAACGAAAGAAAGCCCACTGCTGAAGTCCTCTGGAGCCCAGTATCATCCAGAAAAAAATCCTACAGCCAACAAATGCCTGCGTCGGGCCACCATAGGTGTGGAGAAAACGCGCAGATAGCGTTCCCGTGGGTAGTGAGTGACTTCTTGGTCATCAGAACCTAGCTGGTGCCATACTGCTTGGCACAACGTCGGAGTGCGCGATGGCGCGAGGCCAATATTAATGCGAATTTTCGTGCGAGGCGCGCTGATTGCTTCATTATTGCGCTGATGAGGAAAGATACGCCTCTGTGTTGGGGGAGCTCTCCGCATTGGAAGCAGCCGAGGCTGCCGCTCCATTAGCGTGCGTAGTTGAGTGAGGACATCCGCTACTACACGGAGGTCGGGTGAGAGTTATCGCAAATCCCATTGTGCGCGTTCCATGCGCTATTTCGTCCCCTCTCTGTCTATCTGCGCGTCGCGGACGAATTCCCGGCGACAGTGCGAAAGTGTGTGACATATATACCACTGGGGGTCCCCCATCGGCCATCGTACTTGACCTTCCCGTCCAAAACGCAATCACGGCTCTATACCGCGATGAGAGCGAACATTCCGACGACTGCCACGTGAGAGTTGCGGAGATTGGTCTCTTGTGCAATAGAGCGCCTTTAGAGTGTGCGTGCTTGAGCGTAAGCGAAAGGTCTTACATAGGCCCGTGTCTTGACTGCTGCCTACGGGCGCCTTGGCGTCTGTTTAATCAAGGTCGGCAAATTTCTCACTTGTCCTCGGCATAGCTGCTTTGCAACGATGTCTTAAAGTTTAGCGTTAGGAGTTTCGCTTCTAGATGCTGCGGCTCGTTCCAACATGTTCAGCGCACGCAAATGCCTCCTTTTTTTTCTAGGAAGGAAGGAAGGGAAACGGAGGCTTCTGTTGGAATATACTGCAAAAACTACAACCGAAGTGTACACGATCCGCATGTTATAATATATAGCACGTAGATTCTTGTGGAGATGTGTCCTGGCCAGCCAGCGTCAACTCCACGGAGACAGCATTACCCAGCACATTATGCAGTACTCACTTTACGACAGTAATTGTAATGTGCGATCGAGCTGTTCCTGCCAGGCAGCTACTATAGGTACTCTCGTTGCCAAGTAATCCTTTGCAACCCGCGGCAATACATAGCACTGAGGATAGATAAGTGCACTGCTGCCAGCTAACGCAAATTCAGAGCGACATACCGCTATACTTATGTGGAACTGAGATGAAATACTATCTATGGTTGCTTTTACTATACCAACATATATTAACTAACGATGGCTACAACTACCAAAAGGCGCATTCAGGTTTGACAGTAAAACTCCTCATCGGAATAACAAATGTTGTTGTTATCTGGTTGGCGAATAGTCGGGTCTTGCTCAACGCCCTTTTCCTTTTTTTTATTGCACAAATGCCAAAACTTCTTCAGAAGTTTAGCCCTAAAGTGGTTGTCTTTACGCAGGGTTTAGATATAGTTTATTTGAGCTTGAGCAGAGGGAGGAAAAGGTAGTTAGACACTGTTTTAGGGCACCGCTGGTCCCATTGCACCAACACAGCTCCATGCCTAAGTTTGATGTCATGGCAATGTTTATAAAATGTAAACGACAGTTGTCGTACTCTCTGAGCCAACAAAGTCATACAAGGCTCAAATTACTGACGCATGACGTCGTATGTGCAGCTGCTTACATAATCACAAGCGACGATGTAAGACGACACGCGTTTCCCAATGAGCAGTCTTCGTGCAAGTTGGGATTAGCGAGATTTCGTTTAGTGCGACTTTAGCAAACAAACAGCTGGAGAGAGTGGTTTAGGCTGGCAAACGGGATACCATTTTAGGCAAGAGTTCGACCGCATAGCGGCCGGTTTGCGCACAGCGAAATTTTCGCTTTGAATTGCGCTAAAGGTTGCAGCGAGGAGCGAGCGGATAAAGCGGAGCTCCCGTATTACCTTCCATGTTGGCGTGCACGGCACAAAATAATCCGCACGTCGCCAGGACCACAAGAGCGAAGAGGTGAAGGCAGCTCATGGTGACCAGGTGCCTGGGAGGAAAAGAAACACAGCGACAACTACGTGTCACTTCAAAAGAAATGGTTTTAAAGAAAGAGACTACCTTCATTTATAAGTGGAAAGGTTGACTTCATCACAAGAATTTGGTTGCTCCAGGAAAACTAACGGTACTTAGGCAATGATGCACATCTTACGAAACAAGAAGGATCAAAACAACAAAGGCCCTGGCAAAACACAAAGTGAAGACAAATCATCAATGTAGTACAGTTTTACAAAGCAAGTTTGCCTAAGTACACTGAGTATACTCCATAGTGCTACTGATTGACCAGTGAGAAACCGCCGGGTTGAAGCAGATTCATCTAAGACAAAGATGGCGCATAGTTCAATACAGCGATAATCCGCAACGGAAGTCCGCGCAGTCTTTGGGAGTCGTAAAAAAATTCGTCTTGGTCCGGGGATCGAATCCATGGTACCATTGGCTGATTGCGGCGGTTGCTCGTCAAATTGAGCTAACATAGAAGGTTAACGTGGCAGAACGGGCGCGAGTAATTCGACCACTAGAGTCGCAGGAACACTGACAAATCAAATAAGAGTTTCGTTTCTATATCCGTGCATAAATCAGACGAACGCCGACGACCCTTTTCACACGGTACCTATATGTGACATGTATCATGCGTAACGTCGTCCAGCAATTAGGCATTGGTTTGGCCATCCCGCTAGGGGCAGTCCAGCATGTCATGCCCTTGATTATTATTATTTCGTAGAGGCATGTTGTTTCGAGGCTTTTGCGCACGAAGCTTTTGAGTGCCACTGGTGCAGCAGCACTTTGCAGCACGAAGACGAGGTTGAGAATCAAACGCGGCACGCGCAGCTAATCGGCCATACCTTTTTGGCAGTCTTGTATATAAAAATTGTACATACACTCTTCTATCCTTTCGACGTGCGTGTGATCCTAGTCAGAATCCTAGTCAGAAAGCAGGATAGCAACTGTCTCCTGAAAAGGACACTACGCCCAGCCGCTTGGAACGGAGGAATGAAAGAACGGAAAGAGAAAGAGGAAGACCTTGCGGAAGACGTCACATTACACAAAGATATAGTACACGAGCACTACAACTAGTGATGTAAGCCCTCACAGAACTGCCGTGGTGGAGTAGCGGTTTTGGTGCTGCGCTGCTGAGCCCGAAGGCAAAGGACCGAATCCTGGCCGCGGCGGCAGCATTACGATGGCGGCGAAATGCAAACACATTCGTGGCACCGTTATTGGCTGCACGCTAAAGAATCCCAGGTGGTCAAAGCTAATCGGGAGTTCCCCACTACCACGTTCGTCATAATTGAATCATGATTTTGGCACGTAAAACCTCAAAATTTAATTTAATTTGCCGCCGTTTCAATACCGCCGGCTGTCAGCACACAAGTCGCCATGAGAAACATAATTTCATCTTTATACGCGCATATTTCAAGCTACGTTCACCGCAAAGCATATACTTGAACTCTATGATAGCGCTGCACAAACTGTACAAAAGCGATAGTTCTTGCCCCAAATTATGTTACGCAAGGCTGCAGTTTTTCTCTTGTGTTCAACTGATTTCACGTAGTCTCTCCTGTCTGCTACACAATCATTTGAAACTTGAAACCACGGGAAGAATCTTGTGTTCAATATGTTCCAAAAGCGGCTGGCTCAACCACAGCGGGATGGTAAGGTAAACTGTTAACCGTGCGACCTTCCACTTCTAATTCCCACTAACTCAATATGGAATTTTTTCAATGCCAGCTTAACACTAGAAAAATATAATGAGAGGTTACCCAAACTATTTCTCAGTATTCTGGCATTTTTCTTATCTTCGCTTCACCATCAGCTGGAATTCGTCTTCCGAATACATCGGCATCGATATTTAGATTGAGGGCATATAGAAGCAGAAGTGCGGGGTGTATGCATATTCAGATTAAATCATGTTGAGGGGGACATCGAACGAATGGGAGCCTAAAATATATATATATATATATACACAATAAGAAGTGCATTACTCTGAACGTTCGAGTGGTTCATTTTTCTTCGATCTTTGTCATTTCGGTGAAGCCCAGCTTCTATACGCATGCTTTCTCGCGTTGCTAATGGGTTGCTCTCTGCTGCCAGCGCGAATTTCGTAACGACCCACTGCGGGGGCCCCCCGACATTCACCTCAGCGCCCTATGCCACCGCCACCGATACTCCGGGAATTCCCTCACCGGCTTCATGGAACCGGCGGTCGCTGTTGCTGTCACGGCATTGTGTGCTCCAGATGCGGCTATACATACACAAAGAACACCTCCAGGAGTAATTTTCTCACCGTCTGCATCGAACTCCCGAATATCTTCTTATTTCTGTTTCCGTAAGCAAAACTATGGTTGGTATTATATGTGAGGGAGAAACCGAAGCCCCTTCAGCAAATCTGCATCCCTGAAAACTCGGTATCGCATGCTTTCTCACTTATTTGTATCTTTGAAAGGCTCCGGTTCATCTTTAAAAAGAAGCAGTAACCAGCTCTGTCGTTATCATCAGCAGGTGGGTTTTGAACTCTGGGTGTTTCTCTTCTTTCCAAGGGCGCGTCTGCAAGACGCGAAAGAGAATGGCGCACCGAAATATAGACCAGCCAGAAGCCATTCATCATCAACTGAGCGCAGATCGTGGGAAGGTGAAAGAAAGAGCAGCTTCGTTTTTGGCAAAGCCCCTTTGGTTCTCCCACGTGGAGCTGAGTGCGTCTGAGCGGAACTGTCATTAGGGCAAACAATGTCACCTCGGTTTTGCAACTCAACCCCCCCCCCCCCTCCCTTTCTCTTTATTTCTTTTGAAAGGTTATTTTTCAGTGTAGCATACAAGAAGCCTCTGTGGATAGGTGGAGAAGGCAGTGACTCGCAAAAATTATCATCCGAGGTTTTATCCGCGTGAGAGAGAGAGAGAGAGAGAGAAACAACTTTATTTGCCACTGCAGGGTTGGAAGTCTTATCTTATAATCTACGAGTTCGGAACGCGACCACAAAATAAAGTAAGAGTTAATAGATGAATGCGCTTTACTTGAGCTCGGTAACCTTACACTGCAGTACAAAAGCACTGAAGCAAGATCGTGTCAGAGGTAGCACACAATGAACATAACTCTTTCGATGCCCGAACGTTTTAAACTGAAGTTAAACCTAACGGCCAAAAGATGGATTTGATCAGATAGTGCGGACCACGCAAGAGGCTCTGATCGTCGATAGGGGGCTTCAATGCTTATGCTCCCCATGCTGGTAGCTACTTCTTTCCTCGCCCTTTGTAATTTTCCTTGTGTATTTTATCCAACTTCCCTGTCAAAGTGAGTCGGGCTTAGTCCTCATGCAAACATCATGGAAAGTATTTACATAGAAGTTCTTGCCTGGAACTGTTCGTAATAGTATAGATGTCAGCCAAAAGTGATATTGAGCATATTATTAACAGAACTAACAACACTTATATGAACTAAAACCTTAGTGAACTCCGTTCCTTGCTATCCCTGTGAAAAACCTCGTTACTGTAAATTAATTTCTTAAAACAGCTCGTTAAACCTTACCGAGGCCAAGTCGAGGGAGCGCAGACAATCAAAGGGAAGCATAAAGGGCAAGAATGCACAGCAATTGTCCGCGATGAACACAGGTCATGCACCGCATTGGCCGGCAAGCTTCAGCTGAAGCAACAGCAACATAGAGCAGCCAAGGCAAGAATGACACGGCATATCTCTACAAGGAGATTAAAGAGCCGGGGACGCCTCGGAGGAGACGTCGACGATGTCCGATGCTTCCGATTAGAACATTCGCCAGGCGTTACGCTGTCTAACTGAGCCGAGTATCTCCGGCTTGAGCGAGAAAATGAGCGGAAGCAGGCGCCACCAGGCTACTGTTCTCACCTCATAAGCTCGGCCGAGCATGGGTTTATCGCCACTCCTCGAAATGAGCGCGTCCTACGGCAGCACAGCAAAAGTAAACAGCGAAGAAGAAAGGCGGTAACGGATAAACGATGTGCCGCTCTGAACGGTGCGCGCAGATACACTATACAGACAGTGTTGTTCGGCACGTCGCTGGCCTCGAAGACACGCGACATAACGTCCGAAGCACCCTTGCGATCGCTTGCACTGCGCACAGAGGGAGGCAACCCAGCTGCCGCGCTCTCTCATATTTATTCGTTATTTTTTTCTTCTTCTGACTTTCTTCTTCCCCTTTCACTGCTTGATTGCAAGGCCTGTTACGTTGTCCAGAATGGTTGGGCGGCAGGCGGGCCCGCGAGAAGCGTTTGGGCGAGGAGACGCGAAACGAAGTTGCTCTTCATTTTCTCTGGTATTTTTCAATTCGATGCTGGCGTTGTCTTTCCCGGACTACCGGATTGCAGAGTCCTTGTTTCTATCAATGTGCGAACGGAAAGCCTGGTGGCCAAACAAAATACTACACGGTAGAATCTATTTCTTTCGAGTAGTGCTATGCACGTGCATCTCTGTTGGGGTTCAGGCTTTAGCACGTTTCTTTCTTTCTTTCTTTCTTTCTTTCTTTCTTTCTTTCTTTCTTTCTTTCTTTCTTTCTTTCTTTCTCTCTTTCTTTCTTTCTTTCTTTCTTTCTTTCTATCTTTCTTTCTTTCTTTCTTTCTTTCTTTTCGTTTCTTTCGCCAATTGCTACGCTAATCGTGTCTCCAGGCCAGTGCCATAGGTTGACAGCAGACCGTTTAGGCATGCACCCTTGTAGTACCACGCGAGATTACACGCGACACAACCTCGCTGTCCGGTGCAGAAGCGCCGGCCTGCACTGTTTGGCGGTGCCGCAAATTGAGTCACGGTGCGATGTCGATTGGATGCGACCACTCGTGACCTACTCGGCGAAGCGCATAAACAGAAGGTGACCGCCTGGAGGTCGGAATAAATTTTTTTCAGGCACTGGAAGCAGAACCGCACACAGCTGACACAACTTCTTCGCATTCAGCAAAGCTGTTTTGCATCTCATCAAAAAGCTCTCCTCTCTACCTTTACAACAGATAGAGTGGTGTGAAAACTCGTACATGAACTTTCGGGAGCCCTTAAATGCAACAGCGCGTTAAGCTCAGGTCTTCAGCCGCTTTAGCGTTAGACAGACTATATATGTGGAATACACAGGCTATGAAAGACGCAGAAGTGGAGGACTTACGACAAGTTCTTACCACCTGATGTCCTTTAACATGAACGCAAGGCGGGAACGCACAAGCGTTCTTATTTATTTTAGTCCGCTCCGTTGGGATTCGACCTCTTAGGCTCAGACACGAACCAGGAAAACTGATGCTAAGCAAGAAGTTGCTATTGCCGCATATGCCGCAAGAAGAGCCACCGCGTCATATGCTTAATTCGGCCAATAGCAAACTTATAGATGTAAATACGGAAATGAAAGCTGCAGTAGGCCCTCATTTCACTGGTTGCCCGAGAACCATGACCACGAAACGCTCAGCTGTTGTATAGCTGAAACTCTAGGCAGACTTAAGTTTGCGGACTGGCCCATGTCTTCTCTGAGAGTCTAGAATACAGCGATACGTAGCGCTCGAAAAAAAAGCGATAAATTATAGAGGTGGGTATACATACAAAATTGTCGGTGGGGAAATGAGCAAAAGCCACATGAGCGCGGAATGTCGCGTGAGTTTTGCTGATTGCTGGCAGTGTTCGACTGCAAATGCTTCCGCGCAGTTCCATCGAGCGCGTTGCTCTCCCGTAAATGCACAGCCGGGCTTTAAATTTGTCAATTTATTACTTTTTTTAAACAAACTGAAGCTGCCGAATTTTTCTCGCGACCGCTGTATAGAGCTGGAACTCTTGAGATAAGGACAACGCAGAAGCGTCCACCTCGCGGCTCAAAACGCCCTAAAAATACAATCTGTGTCGTTACTCGCAGTGGCCACGAGGGTGATTCACTGCCTAGTCACTAAAGTACATTGAAATGGCGTGTTCATGTACTGCGCAATCGATAAGTACTCATGCTTTCCCAACTTGACTGTCATGGGACCATTTTCGGAAGCAAAAATCCTCGGACCATGAACCTGCGTGTCGCTGGCGCAGAAAGCAACGGGAGCTATACTGCAGTTCTTCAAGTCTACAGGTCTCTGCGACCAATCTATAGAGTTGGTGCGCACATTGAAGTGTGCCAGCCCAACTAGTGCTCTTTATTTCCTCTCTCCCTCTGTTCACGTTCCAATATACCCGTTGCCCAGTCGTCATCATCATCATCATCATCATCTGCCCATTTTATGTCTACTGCAGGACGAAGGCCTCTCCCTGCGATCTGCAATTACCCCTGTCCTGCACCAACCGATACCAACTAGCGCCCGCGAATTTCCTAATTTCAACGCCCCACCTAGTCTTCTGCCGTCCTCGACTGCGCTTCCCTTCTCTTGGCACCCGTTCTTTAACACTAATCGCTTACCGGTTATCTAACCTGCGCATTACATGACCTGCCCAGCTCCATTTTTTTGCTCTTAATGTCAATTACAATATCGGCTATACCCGTTTGCTCTCTGATCCAAACCGCTCTCTTTCTGTCTCCTAACGTTATGCCTAGCATTCTTCGTTCCATCGCTCTTTGCGTGGTCCTTGTTCTCAAGTTATGCTTAAGAAGGGTCTTTAACTTGTTCTCAAGTTAAGGACCCTTTGCCCAGTATAGGGTAGCAAACCGGAGAGAGAGATAGAGAGAGAGAGTCTAACTTTATACAAAAGAGCACACGGGCGTAGGTAGCTCTCTTCTCTCTGCAGTGGGTGGTCCCCTCAGTCCAGGAGTCCAACGGCCTTATAGCTGCCCTTCTCGCTCGGTTGACCAGGTTGAGCTGGTCCGCCGAGCTAGCAAGCCGGACGTGCGTCTTGTTAACCTGCCTGCCTTTCCTCCTTCCTATTCATTCCTCTTTATGACTGTTATCGCTTTCCGCTTACCGGTGTCATTAAACTGCAAGCATGAAATTAAAAATGAGGGACAGTAGGTAAGCCTGCCAGGTAAGACCTCCGCGTACGCCTATCATTTAACAGTTCTTTTCATTATTCATTCCTTTGTCCTCTTCTCCTTCAGCAAAGAAAGCTTCAAAACAACACACAGCCCGTTCAAGAAATGCATGCTTCGCTACTTCAGTCGTCACCGCTAGTAAGCTTGTAAGATTGGGCGTACGGACGTGACATGCTGCATAAACGTAACTTCTTTATCGAATTATTGAAAAGCCGCAGGCAGCGCGAACAGTACCAATTTTTTTTCAGTAGCAAGTCTCTCTTGCGGTATGACCATTTATCGCTAGATTTGGTAACCAAAGTTAAAACATGGAATGAAAACAGAAAAAGAAAGCCGAGCTCGCAAATACATAAAGTAATAATGATAAATACATTAAAAATCACCTATAGTATTTCAATAAACGTTAGAGTTTCTTCATATTACCAGCACTCTTTCCTGGGCTATAGCTGTTTCATGTTGAATGCCGTCATAATTTCATCGCTTCTTTTAACTCGGACTGAGTACTGTCGTGTATTCCTTTCATATTATAATACTAACAGGTACTTCCAGCTGCTAGAGCGGTAGTGCGCTTTAGTGCTGTGACGTAGTTGCTGGTTCATTATGCTGTTCCAGCTGGTTGTTGAAACTAGTGACAGCCATACTCCTCTCTCTCTCTCTCTCTTTTTCTTGCTCTCTCGCCCTCTTTCTGTATACGCAGCAGCACCTTGCCCACCACCCATATGTCTCGGACTATACACGGTCTCGCGTTGTTTTACGCCCACCCCTTCGCGCGGCGAGCAGAGCCCACAAAGCCGTCTGGACCTCGACGCGGCCGTTAGTTCCTGCGACTTTCCTCCGGCAAGCCCGCCATCCGTTGGACACGCGGCGCTCAAGCCACTTCATTGGCAACGCTACACGTGTGAGATGTGCATATCGCGGCTTTTCCGACCCGTGGCATCCTCGACGGCAAACGATTCGCGTGAAGCCTAGAAGATTGCCCCCACTTGCACAGGGGCCGCCGACGACCGGCATTCAGATGTAATTAAGCGGATCTTCTCTCCGGCGAACGCTTTGCGGGTTTTCGCGGCGACCGCTCCGGGCGACCACAGAAACACACATACAGTCCAGGCGCGCGCGGTTTGGCGGGGGGCGGGGAGGGGGCAAGCCGAACGTAGGTCTGAAATCCTGAAGGCCATTTACAAGAGGGCGGCTGCTTCCGAGACCCCTGGATAATGAGGCCACGAGACATTTGGGTTAGAGGCGCGATGCTTGGCAGTACGCGAAACGGTGCGCATGTAGGGCCCTCTCACGAGGGTAACTAGGGAGGAGGGGAGGAAGCTGCCGGCTTATAATCCGCAAGACAGCGGCACTCTGCGTTGGTGGCACGGCGTTACATAGGCGCGCTGGGATATATGCGCACACGTGGCTCATCTGCCTGCGGTGGAGACACGTCACGACGTAGGGCGCGTGGCAAATAAATGCGCAGTTCTCCCCATTTCTTTCCCTCTTTTTTTCGTTCTCTATCTTATTCTCTCTTTCTTGCAACCAACGCTCGACGACTTAACGCAGCACTTTATGTACGTCTGCCCTCGTAATGTCAAAGCGAAGTGCGGTTTGAAGTCTCCAACGGCGTTGTTGGTTTAAGGCGACGTGAAGAGCCCGTTGTGACCTTTGTATACATGTGGTTAGTCCGTTGCGTAGCATAACTACAACCCGCGAGAAAATACCGAATGCTGTAGTGCTAGGGACATGCGGGTAGTAGTTTAGGACTTACTGATAAGAGATGTGAAGAACCCTCTTTCGAGTTTTGATGTATTTTGTTTTGTCGCTGTGTTGCCCAAATTTACTTGCATGAAAAAAAGCGAGCATTACAGGTACAACGTGGCCCGAACTTGCACAGCCCCTAATCGTCACACGATGACACTTCTGATGAATTCCAAGTATGGAGGACGTATTTCAACGCCTTGGGAAATAGAATGACCCAAATGATGTGGGCAGGATTATATGAAACTGCACGAATATAAGATGTTGAATTGCCTGTGCTTAGGAAAGAGGAGCAAATGCAGCCTATCCTTTAGGCTCGTCTTCATATGAACACGCGTAGACACACAACCATAGAGGCCCCTAACCCAGCGCTTCGTTATTGCAACACACACAATATATATTTTGTCATACCACGAACATATCCGCTACGAATGTACTGCCAACGAAAATATCTTTTCATGACACAAAAGAGAATAGACGGAGTTTCAGATGCGGGTGCCTCTTTTATTACACCAAGAATAGTAAACGAATCAGACGCTGCCTCTGGAGAGTGCGACTGTCCAAATTCGCGGTTGTGATCCCCTAATGAGCTCATTTCGTGGTCAGGTTTCAGCCGAATGCCACAGCCACTGGGCCGCCGCTGAGGCTCACGTATATGGGTTCCAATGTACTCGCAAAAATACATGCCTCCCCCCTGTGATTGTGTGAGATTATAGGATATGAAAGTTAAAGATTCTACTAGTTTTCTTTTTACCAACAACATGGCAAGTGCATATAACTATAATTATTGCAAATATGCTCTGCCAATTTAACTCCACAGTTTCCGTGAATCTAAGGCTAAACTAGGCACTCGGTTCGACACTGCTTCCCTGGGTTTTCGCAGGAACAAACGGTCATAGCACGAAAAGGACAAAGAATAAAGAGGGGGGGGGGAACAAGAAGAAAAAAGGAACACATAATTGAATGAATCGCCGCGTTCTGGCCGCGCTGGAGGTCAAGGAACTGACGCTGCGGATGAAAACGGACGCCACGCGCCGGGTGCTTTTCGTCCTGTTTTGCAAGGAAGAAGCCGGGCAGAAATTGAAGTTTCGCCCGCAGTCGCTGTATTCGTCTCGCCTCCTCAGGCCGGCGCTGAATCGCCGCAACGCCTGGCGCACGCCGCCCTCCCACATCTTTCATGCGTCTTGCGTTTGGGTGCCTGTATTTGTATGACGCCCTTCGAGGCGTGACAGATCGCGCGGCGGCGTTGGCGCATATCAATCGGATGCCTCCCGGCTCGCCGCACCACGCGAGGCCGCAGGAAGTGGTGCATCAGCGATAACCAGACAGGAGGGAAAAGAACGAAAAAGAAAGGAAGAAACAAAGAAAGGAAACAATGAAATTGAAGAAAACAAAAGGAAATAACGGACATTGACAGAAGAAGAAAGCTGTTCGCGCTTATTCTGGCGGAGTGGTAACAACGGTCAGACAGTTCCTACAGAAGATTCGCTTCCGTAAAGATGATAAAAAGGAAGAAAGAAAAAAAAAACGACTCGGAGTAACGAAACGGAAGCCAATTCACCGGGACTGCGGACTAGCAAGCGAAATGTGCAAACAAGGGTGTAGCACAAGGAGGACACGTTTTTAATAATTGGGCTCGAAAGGCAACACAAAGAAGAGGGATCGTGTAAACCATCTGCCCTCTTCGAAGAAGCCGTTAAGAAACGAATGTGAACGAAAAGATAAAAAGAAAAGCGTCTCTCCACGCTCGTGGTGCTGCGGCTTGTACTCACTCCATCTCAGTTTCTCCTCTCCTACAAGCTGCCACTAGTTTTCATTCGGCGAGATCGTTTCTATGCTCTTCGTCGACCGTAAGAACGTGCCCGCGCAACGAGACAGCTCTAATACGACACCCCTCCAACCCGTCTCCCCATACACATGAGCGCCCCCCCCCCCCCCTCCCACCCCCGCGCACATGCACACACGTACTTTCATCCTTATACCTTCTTGCTCCTCTGTCGTTTTCGCCAGATAGTGCCTCCATGCAAACGCCCTGTAGTCTCGCACCAGACTATCAGACAATATAAGAGCGTAGCGCGTATGTGGCACTAGAAAGAAAAAAAAAAAAAAAAAAAAACCGGAAGAACGAAACTAATGCTGCAGCATTCACGATGGTGGAAGGAAAACGCGCTCGGTTACGACGTACTAAGATCAGGATCGGCGGGACAGGTGTTTCCCAGCACCGATCCAGAAGGCACCATAGACTAGCCAGCCATCACAGAAGCTTCAAGAGAGCTATGCGCACAAAGCGACAGTACACCGCGCTGTGCAAGTCGGTGTCTTCACCATCGCTTCCTCAAAGGAACTCGAAGCAAACGTTGTCGTTTTTTTGTAAAGGAAGGCGCGTGATGAAAGAAGGAAAAGAATGATACGGTCTTCTGGAATCGGTGCTTGGACTGTGCGCATCTTGTCAGGACGCTTGCGAAATATCAGCATCTTTTTCTTTCTTCTCTCGCTCCTTGAGGTCGCAGTGAGTCTAACGTCCTCGTTTGGACTCCAGCCGTTTCTCTCCGCCTGCGGTGTGCGGCATGTTTTGAGTGCCGCTAACGCGCTGCGGTTTTACGGCGCCTGGAAGAGCTCGACGCTCTACCAGCGCTGAGCTTTCTTTTATAAGAAAGGAAAAAAAAATATTTTTCGCATATGTACACGTGTTTTTGCTTATCGTGCACAACAAATAGCTAGACGGAAAGTCAGGCCAAAACAGCAGTTAACTAAACCTACAATCATACAACCCGTAAAGGGGCTGCCTCCATACGGCTGCTGCAACGTAGAGCTAAGGCAACCTTTCGTGGCCTTTTCAAGGGGCAACCTCAAAGAGAAGCAATACAAAGGCAGCTGGTTCACGGTATGGTAACTTCTATTCCCCCCTCCACTGCGTCGTGCTTATGCCCCGAACATCTGGCAACCCGAACGTAATTAGAACAGGTAAAATAATGACCCCGGGTTGACTCATCCAGTATAGGTTGTGCGACGCGAACTGATTGTGTGTACGGGTGGACTTGATACATCGACGTTTAACTGATACCATGCCCACGCATCGTACATCAGCTGCACTAGTTAAAGGACACACGTGTAGTAAATATAAGCCCTGAACATACAATACTGGGTGATTATTGGTTATTAGTTAAGTATGAAAGGCACGCTTCACTCGCCGACAGTATTGATATTACAGTACGCACTGTGTATGACGGTGACAAGATCCAACGACGCCTATGGAAGATTCCTTAGTGGGTAGTGGAAATTTGGGCTTGTTGTTTGGTGATCATCGGTTTGTGCGGTGCAGAGGGAACGACCACAAAAGGAAGACAAGGCGACACACAGAGCGCAAGTTTGTTGCGCTCTGCGTGTCATCTTGTGCTTCTTTTTGTGGCTGTTCCCTCCGCGCCATACAGCCCGACGATACTTAATGGGCCGCTCCCGCAAACAGCGCAATGGTCTTATCTCGACGGTAGCACCGCGGAACGGGTGCTTTATATTTCTTGAAATACACACCATGAGAGAGAGAGCAAATGATAAAGGAAAGGTAGGGAGGTTAACCAGGACTGAGCCCGGTTGGCTACCCTACACTGGGGAAAGGGAAAAGGGGACGGAAAGATTAAAAGAAGAAGAGAAAGTCTACTGGGTGTATCGTTCGGTCACTCAGTTCGGATCACAAACGCTGACTCAAACCAGTAGCCTTCAAATATCGCAGCAGAGCTTTTGTGGCCTTTTGTAGCTGCGATATGCGAGGCCATGGTCTCAAGATCTTCTTCAAGGTGAACGGTGTTCTATCTAGCTGATTGAGAGCTGTGCAGAGGTCATGTCTTTCGTTTTGAAAAGATGGGCAGTAGCACAGTAGATGTTCTATAGTTTCCTCGGCACCGCAGGCATTACAGTCGGCGCTATCAGTCATTCCAATCAAAACCGTATATGCATTGGTGAATGCGACGCCCAAGCGTAAGCGGCACAGCATTGTTTCTTCATTTCGCAGAAGCCCTGGTAACAGCCGCAGTTGCATAGAGGGGTCGAGGGAATGCAATCGTTCTTGGGTGAATTCAGGTGTGTGCCACTTCTCTAATGTCATACGGTGTGCTACCTTGCTTAGGTGTTGGGCTGCGTCGGTCCGCGATAAAGGTACAGAAACAAGGGTTGCTCCTTCGTGTGCTTTCCTAGCAGCTTCGTCAGCGAGGTCGTTGCCGGAGATACCGCAGTGGCCAGGCGGTTTGACACCATGAGGTTTGACAATCACCTATGCGCTGACGTGGAGACACCAACGAAGATGGAGCTCGAAATGAGCTGTAGAAAGGTATCTATCAAAAAAGTTTATAATTATGCTAAAGCATATAGCACAGCCTCGGCGGAAGGCACGTAAGCTGCTGAATAAGCTGCACGTAAACTGCGGGAACACTAGCGTCGAAGAGAGCCCTGTTTGCGTCGGTTCAGCGAGTTTGAGCAGCATCACCTCGATCCAGACGCAACGCGACAAACTTGGAATCCTTTTACACTGAAGCCACGTGTGCAGGCGCCTCTTTCGCCTCACTTTACTCCGCACCTATGCCACCTCTGACGGACGGCACATGCAAAACAACACCCTCAATACCTGCAGCTGAGGCCGAAAAAGACGCGCGTACGCTACAGAGTGCGTGTCAGTCCAATTCCTGAATAATTATTGCTGTTCTCTATTCTGCTCGGCATTGAGTGAGAAAGAGAGGCCATCGCCAGCTGTTCAGTCTCTTTCGCGCATCGTTCGTCCAGAGTTAGCGCATATGTCCGCGAAAGCAGGCGTTTAAGATTGCCGAGTAAAGCTAGTACCAAGCTGCTAGTCAAATCAGTGACGTCTTGTTGGCATCTATATTTTACGCGCAGTTTCCTTCTTTACCATCCGTTATCAACGGAAACAGGGCAAAAGAAAAAAAGGAAATATGTTGTACTGACGTCACTAAACGTAGCCTTCCATTTATTTCTTCTTTTTTTTGCACAAAACTTCCAAACGAGGTTTTCGCCAACAGAACCGCTTTAGCCCCAGGCGCTCCCATTTTGCTACTTTTTCGAGACTGTCTGTATGGGCTGCTGCACAGCAACAAGATAAAGGGGAAAAAAAAACTGGCACTGATGTTCCTTCGCCCACTTAGATGAACTGCATCAATTTACAACGGAGCATTTTGTCCTCTGACATACACCTCGAGGCGCCAATTCTCTGGTCTTGGAGAACCACCGTTCGATACTCCTGCGACGACGTCTCCATAGCTTCCTATTTGCTTCTTACAGTGGCCTACAGTGATGGTGGAACATGGCTAGACGAAGTTTTGTTGCGAGGTGGATGAAGAAAAATATACGTGTGGCAAAGGTCGCTTAAAAGAAAGACTTGTGTGCCGCCCAAAGCAATGGTAACCGGTCCGCTTACGACGAGAACGTCGGCGACGACAAAGCAGCGGTAAGTGGTCCCATGACAACCAGGACACCAACAACGACGATAACGGCGACGACAACTACAATAACGAAAGGGCGACGTCGACGACATAAGGACAATTCACGCGTCACAAAATGGGGAATTGAATGTTGGCTAAGACATGAACAGAGGGTTTCTTTCCTAGCGACTTTTCTTATACTAAGAAAGCAGGATGACGACAAACAGCACGTTGGCACTTACCATTGTGTGAACGTTAGTGCTTAACATATAAACTTTACGTGTTAGCTTACGCTGTGAAAATATTTTACGCATCCTTGGGGCTTATTTTGTTGAGGGGCAATAATCGTCATCTATCTCGAGTACACTTACTTTATTTAACAGTCTGCGGTAGCCAGTTTCCTTTCAGAAACGCCATGACCCACTGATGTTACCGCAACGCCACCACTAAAGCCCCGCTATGCCCCGTTGATGCGTGCATACCATAAGAAGCCAACAAACAATGACACCAAGGACAACATAGGGGAAATTACCTGTACTTACTGATTGAGTTAAAGAAATAATTGTTATCATCATCATCATTCTTTAAATTCAGTTAGTAAGTATAAGCGGTGTCCCCTATGTTGTCCATGGTGTCATTGTTTGTTGGATTCTTATGATTATTAAAATTCGGGCCCCTCGGTTAATCCCCTTGCTTCTTATGCCTGCATGCCATTGGTGATTTGAAAGCGCGGCCCCTGAGATCACACCGGCGGTGCGCCGATACTATCTCGGAAGCTACACTAAAAGCACTGGTAGCGAAGCATTAAGGAAAGAAAATGCACGCTAAAATAGACGACACATTGTTGGGCGACAATATATGCCTCAAGGGGTGAAATTTTTTACTCAGATTGTGCGAATATGCTAACATAAACAAATTCCACGTCCTAAATTATCATTTTGTAGTTTTGTTTTAAATTCTTGTTTTGCAAAAGAAGCATAATGTCAGATTTTATGTTAACGCTTAAGACACTGTTAACGTGTTGCTACTTGATTTGACAGACAAATAAACAACCGTGTATGTAAAAAAAATTAATAAAGACAAAGAGAGAGGGAAAACAAATGATAAATGAAAGGTAGGGAGGTCAACCAGGACTGAGCCCGGTTGGCTACCCTACACTGGGGAAAGAAAAAAAGGGGACGGAAAGATTACAAGAAGAAGAGAGTCCACTGGGTATATCATTCGGTCCCTCAGTCCGGATCACAGACGGTGACTCAATCCCGTAGCTTTCAAATACCGCGGCAGTGCTTTTGTGGCTTTTTGTAGCTGCGATGTGCGAGACCATGGTCCCAAGGTCTTGTTCAAGGTGAACGGTTTTCTATCTAACTGATTTAGAGCTGTGTAGAGGTCATGTCTCATTTTCAAAAGATGGGCAGTAGCACAGTAGACGTTCTATAGTTCACTCGACACCGCAGGCATCTTCTATAGTTCTATAGTTCCCTCCGTGCTGTCAGCCATTCTAATCAAAAACGTATATGCATTGCTGAATGCGACGCCCAAGCGTAAGCGGCACAGCATTGTTTCCTCATTTCGCCGAAGCACTCGTAAGAGCCGCAGTTGCATAATGGGTCGAAGGAATGCAATCGATCTCAGGTGAATTCAGGTCTGTGCCACTTCTCCAATGTCATACGGTGCGCTAGCTTGCTTAACTGTTGGGCTGCGTCAGTCCGCGATAAAGTTACAGAAACAAGGCAAAGCACTCATTATTTCGAGCACATGCTAGCGGACACTGGGTGCGAGCCTCCTTTATGTGGAGCTTCGTGACTCTTGTCTCCACATCACGTCCTTGGAACGCTCCGCAAAAATGGTTTCGCCAGCGAGATCAAACAGCCGCGCGTCTATTTCACTATTCATCGTGCACAAATACCGGTGAAAACTAAACCTTCCGTACGGCAGCTCCCTTTTAGGTGGATAAATGGAGCTCGAACGTCAGTGCACATGTGTCGGTGTCCTCTAGGATTCGACGCACCCGCAAGCGAGCTTGGAACTAAGGGCATAAATCACTTCAGAAAAAAAAAAAGAAAAAAGATCGTTTTCAACGGATCTGTGTGAACTTTGTTTGAAAAAAAAGAAAGAAAGAGAGAGAGAGAGAGAAACGGAGACATTCAAATATACCTTTTTTCGAGCGGTTCTTAACGCGGAACGGCTATACACAGCCACTGAACGTTTCATCACTTCTTTCCTTTTGCTATAGGAGGTCACGGGCTATTTAAACGTTCCAGCTCAAACAAAGGAAAAGACGCCGAAGCAACGGTTTCAAGAAGGCGAAAAAAATAAAAAAAACATTTGCTTTTCTCTAATGCCCAGCTTTTCACAAGAACACCAGTTACTTCTTAGGTGTAGGATATTCCGGACCAAGCGAAGGGGTTCACACTCCATTTGACGCGGAAAGTCTCGTCGTCGCCATAACAGCGAAGCTGTGAAGTTGGTCTCCGGGGGAAATGAATTGATGTACGATTCAAACTACGCGCCGCCTAACCAGTGCGTTCGATCATCGAGGGACGTCATAAGAAAAAAAAAAGGTATAAAGGAGAGAAAGAAAAAAAAAAGACAAACGACGACATGCTAAGCCATTCTGCAGTGACGGCTTTCGAAATTAATCCTTTGAGGAGAGCAGATACATGTTAGTAAGAAGAGATGAAAAGTAAAATAGAAAGGAACGAACAGAAAGGAATGACCCGTTGTGAATGTGATTCGTGCTGGATATCAACTTCTTTTGTGGCTCAAGAGGCCATATTTCTCAGAGTGACGCCGTTGCTAAGGCATAACAAAGCATACTTTGGTTGCTTAGTCCGCATGGTTAACGATACGTCTGGTCGTTATTGCTTTAATTCATTATAATTATTCTTATCTTATTAAATGCGTGAAAAGAGGCGTTTACGCCTGTCGTGAGCACCTGCTACCTATCCACCCTGAGGTGCGAAAAAGAAGATAATGCGATGATTGAAGCCAGGCGAGAACTGGTGTTCTTGTTTCAGCGAACAAAAGCACAAAAGCACGAAAGGTTGCAGGTGCCTTGCGAACAAAACGAAGATAACACGATGACTAAAGCCATAGCGAAAACGGATGCTCTTGCTTCGGCGAACAATAGCAGAATAGGTAGCAGGTGCATTCTAAATAATATACCGAGCAGATAGTGCTAGCATATTGCCCTGGTTTTTTTTTTCCTTTTTCTTTTTCGTGATGTTCGAAACGAGTTATCAAAGTGCACCAATTATCAAAATGTTCATCCTTATTCTGTTTCTATACGCTCGAACTTTCGTGATGCTGCTAGGCGCTCAGCTGTATAAACCGACGCACTCGATATCTAGAAATGCTCTTGTTACGGTCGAATAGTTGGCCGGTGACTACCAGATGCGTTAGAAACCGAATAACGGATGCATTTGGCAGAAAGCTATCAAAATGCCCTTTGTGCGGTCCAGTAATTGGTGAGAGATTGGTGACAGTTGCGTTAGAGACCAAATAACCTGACACACTCGAAATATAAAGATTGCTCATGGTATAATCGAGTGATTGGCAGGTGATTATCGGTTGCATTAGAAACAGAATAACCCGACACGCTCGACATATCGAAATGCTCTTGATTAGGTCGAATGATTGGCGGGTGACAATCAGCTGCGTTAGAAACCAATTAATACGACGCACTCGAGATAGCGAACTGCTCATGGCACTATCGAGTGATTGGCGGGCGACTATCGCTTGCGCTAAAGACCGAATAACATGACACACTCAAGATGTCAAAACGCCCATCGGTAACTTTCCAAGCAGGAAATTTACCACATAACAGAGAGCTTTAGTCTAAACTGCAGCGAAAGGGAGGAGGAAAGGGAAAAGTAGAAGGCAGGGAGGTTAACCAGAATAACGTCCGGTTGGCTACCCTACACAGAGGGAATGGGAAAGGGGAAAGCAAAGATCACAGGGAGAGAGAGGAGGGAAGGAAAGAAGGAAATTGCGGCAAGTTCGCTGACGCGTGTGGTTTTACAGAAGTTGCATTAATAGTCACAGGTGGTTGCACAAACCCGTCGTCCTTAAAGCAGCGAAAGGGAAATGTTCACAGAACTGTAGGGACTGAAGAACTGTTGAGAAAATAAGGGACACCGTTTTAGTGAAGCAATTATTCAACAGCTGCGTCACTATGGTTCGGTAACTGAAGTTGAGCTCCTGATTGTGAAGTCGCGAATTCAATGATTGCCTACAGAGGCCTCGTTCCGATACAGGTGGAATGGAGTAAAAAGGTTCGGGTACGTGCTAAAGAGCTCGGGATGGTCAATTATAGTACGAAGCCCTCTGCTTCCCACTGCGAGGTCCGCGAATTTAAACATCCATAATCGATCAGAGCAACTATATTCCGGCGAATGCAACGGCGGCAATTTGCCTTGAGTGTCCCTATAATTGCGATCGCAATGAAATGCCTCGGAGGCGTTCATGCCGCTACAAGCAAGAACCGGACCCGCCATAAAGGTGGGAACTCGTAGAACAGGACAAAATGAAGCGCCTGCGGTTTAAAGAGAAATCTGGAGCACTACGCACAAGATGACAGAAAATAACAACGGTACAAGGAGAACGTTAATGGTCGTTGCTTGGTTGTTAGTTATCCCGGGAACGTACAGGAGAATGATTCCAAATAACTACTTCCCCGCTGTTTCTTTCTAAAAACGCGCCAATATATCGTGAATTTTAATTGCTTCTCCGACGACATGAAAAACGTCGTTATACGGCAAGCATAACAATAACACAAAATAAAGGAAAAGCAGCAAGGAATGTTATGGCCGCAGCCAGCAAGCATATCCGCGTTCAGATTTCCCTGCGAATGGCTCGTAATTTTTCCTTTTTTTCTCAAATTACCAGGTACTTCGATATACTGCAAACTCGTTCGCTTATACAGTGCAATTGTCTTTTTTTTTTTGTCTTGGTGCTGAAGAAATGTTCTTTGTTCTCGCATGGGACAGGCGGCAGTATATCCTGCTCTGTAAGTCGTATACGCTCCTCATTTGCTATTTAATTCCGTTCTTACATTATCACTTTGTAGTGTAGCCCGGCCTAGTGTACTTACAAAGAAAACGTAGGTGACTCGAGTCTTTCGAGGCAACTTTTCCTTGCGCGCAAACAAAACAAAAAAAAGAGAAAGAAAAATCTGATTATGTACACTGAGAGCCGCGAGCAAGAGCTCGAAGTTCGCGTTCGCGGCATTCTGCTCCTTCCTATAGCTTCGCAAAAATATATACCCTTGCCATGCGTTAGAAATCAATTCTGTCCTCTGTTCTTGTTTATCGTTCTTCCGCAACGTTAAAGTTATGAAGAACATTCAGAGAGTTCAATTTGTCATGTTTTTAACGCGGTGGAACTTTTATTCTGTTTAAGTTTGTCAGTTAGTTCTCTGCACCACTGGAAACAAACTTGTTTTCGCTGCTCCTGTAGTTGACAGAGTCTTGAACTTGACTCTCTTAAAAGGGGCTCCACGCAAGCGCTATTAGTGCCTGGATAATCACACACACTCTCTCTCACACACACACTCACTCACACACAAAACGCACACACCAAATAAAAAGAAAACTGATTACGTCACGATATCTGCGCTCATTGTATCGATACAGACGGGTTCCCATCCTCTCTCATACGTTCAAGGAACAAAAACACTACAGAATAGCGGCTAATCAAAGCTGAACTAACTAAAGCTGCATCCAGAAGGCGCTGTCTCTGCTTGAGAGGATTGAAGCTCACCATCACGGACCAGATTAGAAATTGCAGAGTTTTATGTACAATCCCCACAATCTGATTATGCCGTATAGTGCAGGAGTGATTTTGACCAACTGGGGTTCTTTAGCGTGCACCTAAATTTAAGTTCTCAAACCACACAACGCTCGTGACAAGTTCTACAAGCAGGCTATGATTACATTCATAAAAAAACTCGCCAACAAGTTTTCGCCCTTCACCCGCCGTGGTGGCTTATCGGCTATAGCGATGCGCTGCTAAGCACGAGATCGCTGGATTGAATCCCGGCCGCGGCGGCCGCATTTCGATAGGGGCGAAATTCAAAAAGGCCCGTGTACCTTTTTGTGCACGTTCAAGAAACCCCAGGTGGTCAGAATTAATCCGGAGAGACCTTTTTTTTTAAATACAATGCTTAAACAGTGCTCAATATCTAATAATTAGCCAACGTCCAAGGCAATACCGATGTTTAAAGCGGGCGATAAACTTAATCCCGGCATATGTAGACCTATTTCCCTAATGAGCACTTGTAAGCTCTTGGGGCGTATTATCGCTGCTCGCATATCTAACCACCTGGAAGCAAATCTTTTTTTGTTGATTATCAGCGTAATTTTCGTGCGAAATTTTCACCACCACAATTGCTGTCCGTCATACACGACTTTGCCAGTGCTATAGACAATCGCCTGCAAATTGATGCAATATTTCTTGACCTATCAAATGAATTGGACCATGTACCGCATGCTACCTTAAGTGAAACGCTTAAAATGCTTCGACTACCGGAAAATCTAGTGCGTTTGATTATGGCCTACTTAGAAAATCATAAGCAGGTTGTGGAAAATTTGTAGTGTGAAGTCTGAAAATTTGCGTGTTTTCTATCGTGTGCCACAGGGGTCAGTGTTGGGACCCCTGTTGTTTCTCATTTGTGTTAATAATATTGGTAAATATACGGATCCAAATGTCAAGGTGAAATTGTTTGCAGATGATTTTATCATTTATTCTGTTATCAAGAGTTCTTCAAGCCGGGACACACTCAACAACACTCTTTGTAGACTCGCGGGCTGGTGCGTCAAAGGAGGAATGCAAATAAACTTTTCATAAACAATTTCAATGATAATAACAACAAAACAAAAAGCAACTTCTTTATACTTATCACATCGGAGATGGAAACCTTAAATCTGTTACCTGTGTCAAATACTTAGGCTTAACAATTGCCAAGAGCCTCAGATGAGGCACTTATATCGATAAAGTATGCGAGAAAGAATTAAGAAAAAACTTTGATTCTTACGAAGAAACATCAACTGTTTCTACGTAACAGCTGATCAACATCAAATAGTTAACTTCAACTGCAAGCTTATCGCTCCCTACTTAAATAAGGAAATTGCCAAAGTGCAGCGAATCCAGCCCCTAGCTGCACGGTTTATCTTCTGAGGTCACAGAACGTCATCATCTGTTTCTGGTACGTTAGGCAAACTTGGACTGGATCCGTTCCAGATGAGTCGTGAAATCGCCAGACTCAAATTTTCTCACTTGATCTTCCACAAACAGACATGTTTGTCTAATTCTCATGCTCCACACAGGTCATCGCGTATTTTTCATTCGACAGTAATAGAATTATACCTTGCCCGCCGCAAAAACTCTAGCAGGCATGATTATTTCCTCTTAAGAGCGAAGAGTGGAATCAATTGTTTACTTGAAAGTTTGTTGTGTTGGACTGTGTATTACATGGCGAAAAAACAACTGGGTGAACAACACAACACCGAGATAGAAGAACAGACAGCGCTCGTCCAGTCTGTTCCTCTTTCTCAGTGTTATGTCACTCACACTGTTCCTTTTTTTTGTTTTTTTTTCCAAGTACAACGTCATCACCGCTTCAACTTCACTCAAAGACGAATGCGAGATTTGCCACATTGGAGATTGGCCATGCTCTCGTTGGCTACGTGTGGACTTGACATTGAATGACGTGTTTTCTTTGACGCTTAAATGATATACAGGCGTGCGCTGACGGGCGCTATAGCGGGGCACTCCGGATTAATTTTGGCCACATGCGGTTTTGGCCTCATTGCAGCCCTGGAAACTCTGTGCAAGCACGCGTTGTCCGATCAACGCTGCCGCTTTCTTTCCCTCCTCGCCGTTGGGCCCAAAACTATATACACAGCAGATTGTGGTGCATATGCGGGTTGTCATACGACATATAAAGTTAGTTAACTGAATGAATATAGTTGGCTTTACATCCTCCTTTTATACACATCTAAAAAAATTAATTGTGGGGTCTTACGTGCCAAAATCAAGGTCCGCATCAGGCACGCCATAGTGGGAGACTTCGAATTAGTTTTGACCACTTGGGTTTTCGTTAACGTGCACCTTGCGAGGTTCTTCGAGCGTTCTTGCGCGTATCCCCCATCGGAATGCGGCCGCTGCGACCGGGGTCGAACACGCGACCTCGAGAGCACTAGCTCAACGCCATGGCCACTGGGCACCGCGGCGGGCGTTCTCATCCGTATATACAAATTAAGAACACTTCTGTACGAGAGTCATATGCGAAAATGCGAATATAGGCAATGCCACGAAACTGCCATTGTAAGTATGCTCCTCGACCATCAGCCCGGAGCGAACGTTTCGACAAGGCGACAATTACTTTTAAGGGCCCTGACGAAGTACAGTCCCTGCGAATAGAAACGTTCGAAACGTTCGCTCAAGGCTGAAGTTTCCTCTGCTCGGCTACTTTTGGTTTTTTCAAGTCTTCGTCTTCCCGCGACCTCTCTATCTTGCCAGGATAAGTACTGCGACTTGTGCTATAAAAGAATCAATTTAGTAATCGTAAGTGAGTCTTGTGCAAACAAGATTCAAGCTCATCTCTAACTTCGCCCCCCCCCCCCCTCCCCTTGCTCCCTCTCACCTGCCGCCTTAACCTTCTTCCATAGGCGGTGAACTGTAACTACCGCAAGACAGCGAACTTTGTGCAAGGCAGTCGCCGCTATGGACGTGCGATTACAGATTCAGCGATAATCACATTTTGATCAATCTCGTCGCGACTGGCGCCTCTGCCACGGCATCTATAGGCAGATTTTTACGAGTCGAAGTCTCGTAAATGTTGTACACGTTACGAGGTTAGCGCAAAAACAAAAAACAAAAAAACAATAAAAACGATCGCCCATGTATACCGAATGGACCGGAGTGCTTTTCGGAGGAGCATTATTAACGTCAATAGCAGAACGGCCTTCAGCCGCATCTGGCGCCCCCTCGCGGTAGCGTACGTATACGTCCTGCCGGGGGTGTTTCCTGGGCGGCATTTACTGGCATCTAACGCGAAGCCCTTGTTGCTGTCGCGTCGAAGCGGCTCGAACGCGATATTATTGCCGGTTTGCGGGAGCAGGTATATTACACGTACACTCGGCGGGTACGTAGCACGTAGAACAGAAAGCGATCTAGAACCTAGGAGCGCTGATACCGAATTCAGGGCAAAGTGCCGGTTCCTCTAAATAAGCAACGCGCCGCGGACCTTTTATAGCCGGCGCGCTGTGTGGGAGGGCGGATGTGCCCGAGGGTGACGTTCCTCTACGCGACAGGCGATAAACAAGAGCGACGAGATTCCGACGGCGATATGGAATAATAAATCTCGTGCCGCTAATAACGACGACTTGCACCGCGTACAGGAAAGTGCTTAGACCCCTCACATACGGGATGATAACAGCCGTGTTTAAGCTTTGATGTTCTTGGCTGAGAACGATGCCACGCACAGGCTGTACGTACGTGGGAAACAGCTCATTTAAAGAATCAGTTTGTTAGAAGCGTTACAAAGTGCAGACAACATGAAAAGGGATGCCAGGGCTAACAATGATTTCTTACGCACTAGGCGCGCTGCCAATTAGGCTTCTATAGCGCCCGCTCCTTCGCTATAGCAGAGCAGATCAAAATTCTCCTTAGCATTCCATGACGTCGGCGCAGGGAGGTCGTAATTAGGTACTACATCGCAGACATTGTATCTTTATTTTATTTTTATTTTGACATGCATGCTGCCTATATGCGATAAACATTCAGCGATCAATGATAGCTGCTTGTTTTTAAAAACTCATATTGTACATATCACGTGCCGACTGGGTACTATGTATGTGATAGCAATGGCGCCTGGGTGCATCATTTTGTGTGTTAACGCCGTGCAACAGTAAACATTCACTTGTGGCTCGTGGAAAGCAGAATGAGCTGAGACCATCTTTAGTCGTAGTTATTCGCGGTAGCCTTGTAGTAGCAGTTCTTCATGTGCAGTCTTCGACGCTCGAGCAATAAACTAAGAGACTCTCTAGAGTCGTTCGCTTGGACAAAACTGACATTTCCCTTCACAGCTTCTTTGACGTTCTCGGCGGCATATAAACGTCGTTTCAAATCTATTTTCTTCATTGAGAAGAGAAGGCGCTCGGTAAGAGCCAAGACCAAGAAGTATAGCAAATGGTCCATCCTAACACACCTTGAGCTTGAGGAGCAACTCGGTCGCTAACAGTGCTTTGGCGGACCCTATGTTTCTATCGGCACGGGACGGTCTACCAGAAAGATACTGTCATTTGACAACTTGGGCATTAACAATAGGAAGGAGAGGAGACAAAAGAGAGGAAAGACAGGGAGGTTAGCCAGTGTAGGTACCGGCTGGCTACCCTGTGCTGGGGAAAGGGGTAAAGGGAATAAAAGGAGAAAGAAGAAGAAGAGGAAAAAAAAAAGAAAATTGACACAGTAACGCGAAACTACGCGCTACAACGTTCAGAGGCGGTCGCACAATTCACATGTCCTTAAAAACTTCAACAAAGCCCTTAAGGCCTTGAGTGCCGAAGCCCGTCTGGACCAGTGTCCTAGAGCTTTTTCCTCAGTAAAGGGGCGATTGTCCAGTTTTGCGAGAGCGGTCACGAGCACTTTTCTTCGCACTGCGTAACGGGGACAGTCACAAAGGAGGTGTTCAATCGTCTCCTCGCAGCCGCAGGTGTCACAAGTAGGGCTGTCGGCCATTCCAATGCGGAATGAATAGGAGTTTGTGAATGCCACGCCGAGCCACAGGCGGCACAGAAGTGTTGCTTCCGCTCGTGGCAACCCTGGTGGTAGGCGGAGTTGCAGACGGGGATCCAATTTGTGGAGACGTGCGTTCGTGAATGCACTGGTGTTCCACAGATTCTGTGTAAGCTCGCGGGCGAGGGAGCGAAGACTTGTGGCTGCATCTGTTCTTGACAGCGGTATGGGTGTAATCTGGGCACCATCATGAGCCGACCGGGCAGCGTCATCCGCACTGTCATTTCCTGAAATTCCACAGTGACCCGGTATCCACTGGTAGATGATGTTGTGTCCCTTGTTGATTGCGTGATGGTGGAGTAGTCGGATGTCTGCGACTAGTTGCTCATTTGGTCCATGGTTGAAAGGGGACATCAGACACTGAAGAGCTGCCTTTGAGTCACATAAGATGGACCATGAATGTGATGATTTGTGAACAATAAACTCCAGAGCAGCACGGATAGCTGCGAGTTCTGCAGCCGTCGATGATGTAATGTGAGATGTCTTGAACTTGAGTGTGACGCACTCTGCGGGAATCACCACTGCTCCAGCTGAACTATTAGAGGATACAGAACCGTCTGTGTAAACGTGGATGCGTCCTCTGTGCTGTTCATGTAGCACTGAAAGCACGGTTTGTTTGAGGGCGAAAGTTGACATCTCCGTTTTCCTTTTGATACCGGGAATAACAAGAAGAGCCTGGAGTGGATGGAGGCACCACAGCGGTTGAGATGGTCGTGCTGCAGGCGTGAAGTTCGACGGTAAAGTTCTATGGTTGGCGGCAATAATCTTGCTAAACGCTGAATGAGGTCGAGCGGCAGGAAGGGAGGCGAGATGATGCGATGGAAATCGGGCGAAGTGCCTGATATGCATCCTTAAGGTGTCGACTTGAAGATACGTATTGATGGGGTGGTCATGCGCGATGGCTACTGTTGCTGCCGTGGACGCACATCTGGGAAGACCAAGGCAAATTCGCAGAGCTTGAGCTTGTACAGATTGGAGGGCACGGAGGTTGGTCTTGCCGGTCCCACCCAGTACAGGTAAGCTATAGCGCAGGAGACCAAGGAACAGTGCGTTATAGAGTTGGAGCATCGCACTCACAGACGCACCCCATGACTTTCCCGCAAGAAATCTGAGCACGTGGGTTATCATGACTAATTTCCTTTTTAGGTAGGAGATATGAGTACTCCAGGAAAGGTCTCGATCGATTATCACTCCTAGAAAGCGGTGCGTCTTCTCGTAGGCAATTGGCTGTCCATTAATTCTGATAACGTACGGTTTCATTGCTTTACGCGTGAAAGCGACTATAGAGCACTTCTCGCAGGACAGCTCCAGACCTCGTGCTCGAAGATAACCTGATGTTAGTGTGGCCGCTTTTTGAAGTCTGGCGCGCACCTGAGGACGCGTCACTCCTGATGACCAAATGCATATATCGTCTGCATAGATCGACACATGGACGGATTCCGGAAGGGTATGAACCAGGTCGATGAGCACCAGGTTAAATAGAGTGGGGCTCAAGACTCCGCCTTGTGGTACGCCTCGGTAGGTGTTGCGTTGTGATGACGCACCGTCCTCTGTTTGCACAAAGAATGACCTGTCCTTCAAGAAGCTGGATATCCACAATAGGAAGATGGCTATAATGGTTAATACGTTCCACAGGTCTCTCTCTCTCTCTCTCTCTCCCACTGGCTGTTATTCAACGGCGTCACGGCAGCACATCACGAACGTTGCTTTCGCAATGTTGTCCTCACATGTGAATTGCCGTGCTATTATGTCGGGCATACGCCTTCTTTTGCAACATAAATATTGTAGTTTGTAAATGCCCAGCTATGGGCTAAGAAACTTGCCACTGTAAGTAATTTCGAGAAACGCTCCGTCATCGTTCGTTGACGATTTATCCTACGAATCGCGAAACTTCGTATTCCCTCGTTTTCATAAACAGCACCAGAACGAGGGAAGCCCATTCCTAAATTAAGGTTTCGAAAAGGTCACTTGTCTTCATCAGGGCAAGTCCCTGTCAGGGCGGGTACCCTCGTCGAAACGTTAGCTTCAGCCAGTAGACTCACTGGATACTCCCCCCCCCCCCCCCCCTCTTCTTCCCTGTTGACCAATTTTTGTCTCTTGATGCGATCTCCATGTCTAGTTTTGCATATCCGGAGCCTTCTGCTCCGCACCGCACTGTATTCACCTGGATTCAAGATCATTCACGCTGACAAAAGTAGCTGGTCCGTGTTCACATGCTTCACAAAACCCGAAAGAGACGCGTGCGTTATTGCAGTTCCTCAAGTCGACAGACCTCAGTGTTTTCTCTCTCTCTCTCTCTTTCTTTCATTATCTGCATCACCGAACCACCTTCCCCATGCAAAGGGTAGCAAACCGGACGGCCATCTGGTTTTTCTGGTGGCATGGTGCGTCCCTCCACCTTTTTTTTTCATCTCTCCCCCTCTCTCTATTTTTACTCAATGTTTCATTTGATGTTTTATGGCACCAGTAAGGGCGTACCTCCGATTAAACGCGTACAATACAGGATAACCCCGATTGTTGCATGGCCATGGAATATAAGGAAAGAGGTTAAAAATGTCGCAGCAACGGTTTGCAGCACACAACCTAATTTTACAACTATTATCAACAGGCGAACAGCAGCAATCTGAAAACTCAGCTGCCAAGCTTAGTGATGCGGGCGGTCTAGTTAGTTGAAATTAATCCTCACTGCTAATAAGCGAAACAAGAGGCAGACAGGTTTTGTGATTGTCATTGTGTTCCCACATCTTTTGGCACAACATGTTTTAAGGAACTGTATTGACATGTACAGAAATTCACGATTTCCTAAACAAAGTCTGGCCTTCAGCGTTTGAGAAACATGACTGTCAGTTAATTTACGTGTCGAATCACAAATCAGAACAATATGGCAACTACAGGTTCCCAGCTATGACTAGCTCAAAGGTAAATCGTAACTTCACGGACTCAAATAAATTACGTATATAGCAGTAATTTTCCTTAACATAAACCAGGCATAGCTTATATGTCATTAACACGCATTGTATTCAAGAATTACGAATACACTGTGCCGAGAAATATTGTAGACAATCCGATGTTATAAGCTAACGACGCACTAATATTTAATTTCATTATTTAAGAATATTTTGCAAAACTGCCTTAGGAGACATGGTAACACCTCCAAAGACAACTGTCTTGGGAGACATGAATGCTGAATCCAAATTTTCATACAAAACGTGGGGATGGCGCTTTCTGCACTCCGTTTAACAATAGCCTGGCAATGGAACAGCAGCGACAGTGCAGCTTTGGAACTTGGAACTGCGTTCCAGATTAAATAAATGACCCCCTGATGAAGAATGAATAACTGTTGCAGAAGAAAAATTCATATTCTTAGTTGTCCAAGAAGAACTGAACAAGAGCATAATCTTAAGAGCCGTAAAAAACTAGACTTACGCTGTCTTCCCCGCTACACTCACAAAGACGTTGAATGAGTTCATAACTGCAATGAAAACAGTCCCGTATTAATAGAAAAAAATAATAAAGAGAAGTAAAAAACAACTGTGGTTGTTATCCTTACTGCTCGCTCATTTCTGCCAGACAGACAAATGTTACAATTGGGAAGTGTGTCTTTCGTAATACGTTGGCCCACCGTCACGTCTGAAGCAGCCATTCGTAGTGATTGCCCAGAGATGAACGAATTTCCCTTGTTACATGTCTCGGGTAATGTTGCTCCTTCGGCACGCTTACAACCTCGAACGCGGCAGACACGCACCTCATTCGCTCTATCTCCGCGCCGAACAGCATTGGACCAGTAATAACGGCCGATAATCGGCCACATTGAGGAGCAAAATGCCAACGAACTGGGCCCGATATTGTTGATGAAGTGCGCACGCGAAAGTCTGTTGGCGGGGATAGTTAATAAGAGAGCACGAAGTAATCGAGATGGTAACCTCACCCTACAGGAACAGAGTCATTGTCCCATCTAGCAACGAAGTAGTAACTAGTGCCAATAATTTCACGCGCCAAAAACTGCGTAGAAGATTCCACACAAATTCAACGTGCTGTCTGCTCCTAAAATTTTTGAAATTGGAGTCGTTATAGTATACGAAATTATAAGGTGCCTGCAACAATTATCTCTTAAACGAACGTTTTTTTTTCTTCATTTCTGCTTTATCTTCCACCAAACCGGTGCTGGCCGAACGCCTTGGTTCTTCCACTGCCCTCTGGATCCCCTAGTCGGGGAGACTATGGGGGCCACGGCGCCGCCTCCTTCTTCAGACATTATTACTACCCCTCTACCCCCTTCCATCTTATACCAACTTGTTCCATACGTCTGCAGCAAAGATGAATACCACCCCTTTACCCCTCCATCTTGCCTTCATGTTATCATGGATCCCCCCCCCCCCCCCCTGTCCTTTCACCACCCAATTCTGCGATAACGAATATCTCATATGCCTAGAAAAAAACAAATGGGAGATATAGACATTCTCATTTCCGATTCAGGTGCAGCGCAAGTGCGTAGATTACTTCACCATCACAACGACAATGTATCGATAGGACGTTGTCCATTTTGCGAATGCTACTTGGCACACACACATTACTAACAACTCCTTAACAGCCTCACAAACGCGATTCCACCGCCTTGCTGGTTTGGCAGTAAGCTGCTGTGGCCCTCGCTGAGCCGGTGCTTCTTCGCGCCGGCGAGCAAGGAAACTCCATTAGAGAGCCCAGTGTACGTGTGCAAGCGGTGATCGGATGATTAGGGGTCCGGGCAGAAGACCTCTTCCCTTTCGTGGTAGGCCGAAAGGCAGATGTGACAGGGCGGCAATCGCGGAGGATGTGCTCGGCGTTATTCGCGGCCCACGTGGTGAGCTGATTCTGGCAGCGCTAAGCAAGAAGAGAACGGATTACGCCTACACCGGCCCTCTAGATGTAACGCTTTGTAATGCTGTGTACTGTCCGATATATTTTTTCCCCGCGCCTCCGCGTTCTACTTTATGATGCGAAACACTTTACAGGGTTGTCCATCACGCGGTTCGTGGTGGTTACACAAGGCAACAGTGTCCAGACGCAAAAAAGAAAAAGCAGTGAACGGGCGCAGGACAGGCTGAACTTTGAGTTGATTGAACGACTGCTAAAGCACGCGCACGCACGTGTACAGGATGAGAGAGGACGTAGGATAAATGAAAGCCTAGGAGGTTAACCACGACTGAGCTTAGTTGGCTATTTGCACCGGGAGAAAGAAAAAGGGAAGGAAAAGTTTCAGAGAAGGAAAGCAAGAGCTTATGTGAACTGGAGTCGTCGATGGTAACGTACGTGTGCACACACACACACACGCACACGCACACGCACACACACACACACACACACACACGCACACACACACACACACACACACACACACACACACACACACACACACACACACACACACACACACACACACACACAGCGCGCCAGCGCAGCCCAGATACTGGTGCAAAGCGCCTCGACGCAACCTGGAGGTTTAGGATACACCAGCCGCGATAAGGTACACACAGTCGGAAAACTGGGCAACATAACCAGTGCACGGCCGTTGTTAATATTCAGTTTCCCTTAAACCCGTTCTTTCTCGATTCTCTTTCGGTATACCCTATCTGCAACACGTGTATACCGGCGGTTCTGTTGCCTCTCAAGGAAGCAGCACAAACATTCGCGAGCTTGGGAAGCTGTAGAAACAAACCCTCGTGGCAAGCATCGCTACCGCCGCGAAAGAAGTCGAACTTCAATTATTCATGGTACCGGGAAAAAACGAAAAATAAAGAAAAAGCCCGATTCCGAGTGAGCAGTCGTGCGCGAAGAGCAGGCACATAACGCGGTTTTGTTTTGCTCTGGACGATTACGCTCCGTCCGGGTGCTGCGACACGACGGGCCGTTGCCTACGAGCGCGGGCAGAGCCCGATGTGTGCGCTTGCGGGGCTGCTGGTTGGTCGTCAGCGAAAAGAATCTCACACTTCTGTCTTATTTAGTTCTCTTCTCAACCTTCACGACGCGTTGCCTATGTTATACGTATTGATTTGCTTTGCGCAGCCTCCAGGAAATCCTAACGTGCATGGTGCTGATGAGCGCGGTGTCGGATCAAATAATTTCTTTCTTTTTTTATTTTTTATCCATCTTCGTCATCCAGATCACGTCGGTATGGAAAACGCCTCCGGTATATGTGCAGGCACAGTTGACAGCTGTTGTTGTAAAAATAATAAAGCGAAAGAAGCCTTCCTTTTTCTCGCCTTTTCTTTTTTTGCGTGTTTGTATGTCTGGATCACTCGTCTAGCCCCAAGCAGACAGTAGTTCTCCCCGTGGCCGTACGTGAAATGGAGTTTTCTTTACTCTCGCTTTTCTTTTTCTTTGTTTGCTGCACGTTATTCTTCCTCGGTTTGTTTTCAAGCAATCAAGAAGAAGGAGTCCCCCGTCCACGTTACGACTCCAGCAGTTGAACGGGTATACAAGGCGGATGCTCCTGCATATGTAAGCTCATCGGTTGTACGGGCGGCGAGTGGTTCTTGTCGACTTCTTCCTGCTCGACGAGCACAACTCGCCATCGCTAAGGTCTGCGTGCCTCAACTGTGTGCGCTGGGCTTCACGACGAAGACGAGGCGTTGGGCACGTCTCCCGCTGCACCAAGTTCATTACGCCAGAAGTGCAACTCTGAGGCCAGCCTTTAAGTATAAGAAGACCTCTCAGGGACCGCCTCGCCTTTCCTTAGGTTTCTCGCGCGCAGCGGCGCATCTCGCCACTAGACAACCACCCCAGAAATAAAAGGCAAAGTTATAATGCTGCGTATTGCAGCGCGGAGTATCCCTTCTCACGATGGCCGCGCACGCTTGCATATCTTGTATGTGCACCGACGTGTAGGAAGTGAACGATCAAAGCAAGTAAGTATAACAGTGTATAGTTGTTTCGCCTCTGCAGAGTTATTAACGTGGCACAAAACATCATCTCCCGTTTCTCATTCTTTATATTTCGTTTGATTCATCGCTAAGGTAAACGTTGCTACTGCTATCTGAGTGAACAAAGTCGCACGCTGTTGTTTCGATTACTTCGTTCTGTAGCTCCCTCTCCGCTCTTGGACGGTGAGGGTTTTTAATAGATAACCCTAGTCAAGGACGTCACGTTCAACTGGCTTCATGGGACCGGTGCAAAAAAGGAAAAGAAAAGAAAAAGAAATACTTCAAGAGTACAATGTGCGGCGCAGCATTTCTCTTTCAAAGTAGGAACTCGTCGTTTTCTTCTTCGGCATGAGCGCGTCGGTTCGGCGAGGCGTTACCCGTCTCGTTTCAGCCGGCGAAAGCTTAGTAAACGGCGTCGGTGTCTCGCCATTCATTGCGCGATTACCTCATCTCTATCCCTGCTTCGCTTTAACCGCATGCTGTACGCGCTTGGGCAAACGTCCCACCAACGAACAGTCCACACACACGCCAACCAACAGGTCCATGCAACTCGCGTTGCTTACCCATTAAAAAAAAAGGGGGGGGGGGGGGAAGAAAAAGAAGGAAAAAGGGTGGGAGGGGAGGAGGAGTCAGCGTTGAAGTCCTTCTAGAGAGCGCATGGAACTGCTGGCAGCCGTTTTCGGCGGAACCGAGACGGAATTCAAATGGCGCCACTTTCCGCGAAAGAGCGCGTTTCTTTCGCAGGGTCACCTCCCGCACTTCGGCCATCGGCGCGCTCTTCGTCTCGATTGAAAGAGAGATGCCGACCGTATATCGCAAGACTCGATCTGTCCTATAGCCCGCCACTTTGGCGTCGCGCTGGAAGGGAAGTTATGGCCCTTCTAAAAGGCGCGCGCGCGATGGCGAAGAAAACAAAAAAGAGAGAGAGAAAGAAAGTGTGGGAGTACGTATCCCGCGCACAAGACTAGCATCTCGTCTCGACCGCAGTGATAAACCGCCAGACATACGGCGGTGTACACGGAGTCACGTAGGCCTGCCGGAGCGTTAAAAAAATGACGAAAAATAAGTACTTCGTACAGTGCCCGCTTTCCCGTCCTGCCTGCGTCTGCGTTTGCGTTTATGCGTTTTGCGTCCCGCAGCAGTGGCGGAGTTCGGCGTAACGGATTTAATAGGCGCGGCTTCAGGGGAGCACGTACGACACAAACCGTGAACGTCGCTCGCAGTGGCATTCGAAGCCCACAAGTCCGCCGCGCGCGCGGCATAGCGTGAAGTAAGGTTTCGAAGAGGAGCACGGGGAGAGCGATGTATACAGGCGCGGTTCGTTGGTCCTTTTATGCGACCACGTTCGAAGTAAACACGCGGTAGCACGCAGGCGCGCAAAACGCACACAGTGGACGCACAGGTCAGTTACCGAATTTTCTCGGCGACCGGAGCGAACCAGATTTGCTAATTTTTCGAGAGTTGTTTAAATAAACTCAGTTGGAGCAACGAACGTGACTTCTCTCACTTTGGATTTTATATTTCTTTTTCTTAAAATATAGTTTCCTTTTAATAGTCTCTCCCGAAAACGCATATAGGGTTAAACCACGGCGAATGCCCAACGAGTGTGTCTCAGGAGGTCTATAGTGACGCGGCTAAAAGTTGTACATGGGACTGTACTGTTCTTAAAGCTCAATATTGGCTACAACCGCGCCTCTGTGATCTCTCACAAGGACGCCCATTGTGGTCGCAGCCGGCTGATGATTTTTTTTTCTGAAACTGACAGCCTTTACCGGTGCGCTTCAGCTATGGCAACTTTCGTTAGGCCGCCAACCCGTACGCCCCATTCTCTTTCGTGATCGTATTCTATTATCGATCGACGATTTACAATGGCTAAAATACTCCTTGTCTTTTTACGGGGACATCTGCACGCGCAGTTGGTGCGTATCACTGGCGTAACGTGCGTGTGTTGCCTGTGGATGCGTGTGTTGCCTGTGGATACATCAACGTATCTATGGAGATAGATGGATGGATAGATAGATAGATGGAGAATATATCTATGGAGATAGATATATTCAAATAATGTTGCTAGGTGAGTAGGAAAGTCGAGTATCCATGTATACTGTGGGTTCCCTATATTTAAACGTGAGTAGTCAGACGAAGCAAAACGCCTGTATATACCAGTAACTCTTCCGCTACCGCCGGAGATAAATATGTATACAAGTGGCACCGTATACAAAGTTACTTCACCGATGTAGTAGGTGCACTACAGCTACAGTTTCCACCACCTCGATGTCATGTAGTCAATTATTCATCATCACAATCATCGTCATGATCTTCACCGTCATCGTCGTCCTATAGTCATCTTTGCTGCCGTCGTCTATCCCGTGAATCGCAGCTCGACGGACTCTCCCGGTAATCTCTAGTTACGCCTGTATTGCGTCAGCAGACTGAGCTGCTGAATGTTAAAAAAAAGATATTCTTTTTTGCATTCTAGAATGAACGCACACTTAACATAAGATCATTGAGCCTTTCCAGAACAGAGATAGAAAAACGTGCGATAACAGCAAAGCTCACGATGTCACCATAATATCAAGGAAATAGCAGTATATGGGCTTCTAATTATAAACAGCAACATTCGCTTCCGTTTTCACTGCTTATAAGCAATTCAGTATACGCATGCTGAAGCGGGGCTTATTGGAAGTGATACACTGTAAGCAGCGCGCCTGTGTTATTCCTCTTTATGACTTTACGCGCTGCTCAGAAATGAACTAGTCCTTTGACGTTCAAGAAAATGCAGATCGCATACTGGGCGAGTATAGTCTTGAATAAAAACTGAATTAGCGTTTGTTTTTAGCATCCCTCTAACAGAAATTAAAGCACCATTCGTGTCCCGCGTTAATTACATTCATGCCTGCCGCTTTTAGATGCTGCGAATTCCCCCACAGCTGAGGTTAGATATTGCCAGTCAGGCACGGATTGAAGCATTTAACTTAGACCGCAGCACCCCATGTGCTCGGGACGTTCGGGTTTGGAACTTCACCGAGACGAGTACGCGGGCTAGCTCGCGAAATTTGGATTCCCGCTTCATAGCGAAAAAAAAAAGAAGCTTTTATGTGTTTTTTTTTACGATACATCGACATCTCCAACGAACGCGGTAATGAGCCCGCGCGTAACCCCCTGTTTTAAACGCAGCCACGTCCCTTTTCTTTTATCTTTCTTTTCTTGTTTTTTTGCACTTCTGTCATTTTCTTTTTTGCACTTCTGTCATTGTAGTATGAGTTCGGCTGCACAGATCAGTACCGACATCGTGATGAATTCTACGGAGAGGAGCATTACGGGAAATGAATGACCCAGACGAGCCGTGGTGATGAGATGCACATCCGATCTATATCCGCCGCTCGTCAGCGCTCCAGAGCGAAGTTGTGGAGGCTAACTTTGCAGAAATGAATGCCGCGCGGACTATTTCTGCAAACTATTTGGTTCTTTCTTGCCCATAAAAAGGGTCGAATGTGTCGGCTGTTCTAATGAAAATCGAGACGGCGGCAGACAGCCGGGGCTTGTAACGGGAGCTACGCGACTGGTGCGATTGAAAATATAAGAAAGAAAAAGAAAATACTCGCGCGGATTCAGTGAACACGTTGGAAGTTATGTGGAGCAAAGCTTAAGTAAAGCGCTCAATTAAATGCCTTACAGTAACGGTGATGCATAAGATTTGGTAATGATAGCTGTGTGTACACAGAAGCACGACATGCTTCAAGCAACATTTAGGGACTCGGCACTTCTTGTGTCATACTGGGACGTACCCATTCTGGAGGATTGGCCAAGAACTGGCGAGACCCTGCAGTGGCACTCACTGAATGTGCGAAATCAAAGAAAGTAGAGTAAATAAAAGAATTCCTTAAATATAATTTACCATTGTAGTCACAGGTCGGTGTGCTTTAGGTATATGTGCGAGCCGACATTATACCTTCACGTTTTTATGCACGAATAATGCATGGTGGGACACGCCCATTCTGGAGGACTGGTCAAGAACCTACAATGGCACATGATGTGTGGCTAAATCAAAAGAAAATAAAGAAAATCAAAGCATCCGTCGAATGCAACTCACCATTCAATTAACAAACAGGCGTGCTTTAGAGCTGCTTGTAAGCAGGCACTGTATGTTCAGGTTTTTACCTAGGAAGTTAATTTTTTGTTTATGTATGTTACGCAGAACAGAGCTTAACATAGGTAGTCAGAGCACAATGTTTACATAAGCCACTTTATCGGCAACGCCATGTAACCTTTGTATATAACATCGACAAGTATATTAGGCGGGACAGCAGTTACGTTAAGGAAAGTTTGGGAGGGTGAGCAAAGAAAGCTCCACTTTAAAAATTGCTGTAACTCGAGGCACCTTCTCTTCCATGACGCGTGCACTTCTTTGACTTTCACATTTGCGGTATATATACTTTATCGTAGCTGAGCGAGTCACCTAACGATAAGCAGCACAATCCGTGCGGCGCGTCAGGTAACAAACCGCAGGTCTCGTACCCGGCCCAGTGACTACAGGTATGAAGGCAAGCTACCCTATCATCAAAATCAAAGCTATTATGGTCACGCAGTTGGGGAACGTAATCAAACAGAAAGCTTTCGGTCTGTTTCACGAGAGCGCAAAAGTGGACAACATCGAAAGAACGAGCACCGCTGTTTTTTGTTTTGGTTGTCCTTACTGTTGTCTTTACTTCAATTTCTGCTCTAGCTGACAATGCGCGTTACTGTCTATGTCTCTACCACGGCCAATTACATCCCTGCAACGCCTTTATTCTGCTTGTTTGGCAGGAAGAGTGGTATACTACCAGAGTAGCGCTCCCACAGATTGCTTTCACAGAGATGCTGCAGGCCTAAGTCAGACATGGGGAGTTTCATATTCGCGCAACGCTTTCGTTCGCCACCGTCTTTATCACGCAGGTAGTGTTAATCATGACAGTGATCAAGGCCAAAATTATCTGTTGCAAACGGCGCTAGATAACACGAAGAACAATGTCTCCGTGATTGTCCTTCGTGTTCTCTGGCGCCGCACGCAAGCCACGAAAAAAAAAAAGAAAGTTAACCAACCCAACAATGCGCTTTGACCAAAATTATACTTTTTAACGCGTGAAACTCGAAGAGACCCGCCGCAGTTGCTGGGCTGTCACGGTGTTCTGTTGCTGAACACGAGGTGGCAGGTTCGATTCCCACTCGCAGCAGCCGCATTCTGACAGAAGCGAAGTATCTTTTTTAAAAAAGAAACAGTCCATGTATTTAGACATAGGTGCACGTTAGCTAAATAACTTCCAGTGGTCGAAATTAATTCAGATCCCCCCATTACGCCATCTCTCGATCATAGCCCAAAAGTTGCTTCGAGACGTTTCCCCCTTTATTTTTTTTCTTTAGCTTTAAACGTGGAAAATAAGAACAAGTTACCCTGTAATTGCTACCTCCACAAACACTTCTGAAATGTCTGTAAGGCTACCGTGAGCGTATGTGTTGGGACGTAGTCCCGCAACGCCGCCCCCACTTGCTGACCAATAACACACTTCGAAATACAAAGCTCAAGTCTTTATTATAAGAGTTTTCTCTCAAACAGTTCTTTGAAGAACGTCAACGTCGCAGGGGAAGGGGGGGGGGGGGGGGGGGCTGGCACACGATTCTCGTGTGAACGGTGTGCACGAATCGGAGTGCGATCGGTGTATAGCCTAAATCAAATTTGCTTGCTTGTGGAGAGTGAAATCACGCTCTAGCCTGCAATCTTCGATCACGCCTAGTGACTCATTCTAAGCAGCAGTGAACATTGACGAGTAAGGACGAGGTCGACTGTTAATGCTCGTCCTACGTGTTCTCCTTTATACGGAGAGACACAGAGAAGTCATAGTGGAAAGACAGGAGGTTAATCAGGCTGAGCCCGGTAGGATACCCTGCACTGGAGAAGGGGGAAAGGGGATTGAAAAAGGAGAAGGAAGAAAGAAGTTCGCAGTTTGCACTGTTACGCACACAAGCGTGTACCACTGAATCAGTCACAGGCGGTCATACAGGATGGTGCATTTCAAGAAACGCACCGGTGCCTTTGTGGCCTTGCACATAGCAGACGCACGAGGACACGGGCCCAAGATTTTCTCCTCTGTGAAAAGACGGTCGTCTAAGTGCTTCAACGCTGTACGAAGGGCACTCCTCTCGTCTTCGTACGTAGGGCAGTCACACATGCGATGTTTGGTCGTTTCTTCGACACCACATCTTCTGCGATTGGGACTGTCCGCCATTCCAATTAGGAATGAGTAGGCGTTTGTGAAAGAAACTCCTACTCGCAAGCGGCACTGCAGCGTTTACAGTGTAACTGAGGTTAAGTCACCGTTGTCCGTTTGTGGGCTGCTTACAACAGATCGCTTCTAACTTGCCCGCTTCGCCATCCATCTACACGTATAACGACGTACCGTGCGGTGGCATCACACGTGAAGTGGCCTCTCCACTACGCTGCCAACAAACTGCCTGTTGGGAACTGGGCCATAATATTCTTCTCCTGATACGCATCATAATTGCGAGTTCTTGATCCTTCTTTAACGTTGCAACGACTCCAAGGCCTCGCTCGCACTTCCCCCATTGTGTCGCTTGTGCCTGGTTATGACGCTCAGAAGTGGCCATTCGTTCCTCATTGGGATGGGCGGTACACTTTTATGTGGCAGTTACGGGCGTGAGTACTATATCAAACGTCTCCTAAGCAGCTGTGCCCGACACGACGATCAGCGCCTTCCACTGTTGAGCACCTAGACTCAAGATTGCTGCTGGTGACGAAGGTCCTTGGACCATGACAATTTAAGACGCAAGCACAGAAAGCGCCACATGCTTTGATTAAGTTCTTGAAGTCGGCAGACATCTGTGACCAATGTGCACCTCCGAACGAACGTCTTTCTTTCTTTCTTTCTTTCTTTCTTTCTTTCTTTCTTTCTCTTTCTTTCTTTCTTCCTTTCTTTCTTTCTTTCTTTCTTCCTTTCCTTTCTTTCTTTCTTTCTTTCTTTCCATCACTTACCCTCTTTCGCCTTCGTATCCCTCAAATCTCCAACGCAGGTCCGTAGTCTCAACGACGCCCACAACTATTGAGAGCACAATGAAAAGATTAAATGAAAATGTTAGTGATGGCGTAACAGGTCATCAAGGGCTTCACGATGGTCGCAGTCGCAGTGAAATGGACCTTACAGCACGTGCGATTAACCTCACGCTGGCGCGTTATCGTCGGAGGCTGATGTCTCGCATTCGCTGACCGACGGCATGACGGTGATTGCATATACTGAGATAATGAGTCGGCTCTGCTTACACGCCACCATCTCCGAGCACTACGGCCTCATCCGGACCATGGCGATCCTGTGATTAATCCGTCCCGGTGCCTTCAACGCTCTTTTAAGCGCTCCGACAGGGGACTCCTCGGCTTGGTTTTTCAGAACACATTCGAAGTCGTTGCGGGCCGTGAGCACGCAGGAGTCCATTTGCACGAGCCGCCAACTCATTACCGAACTATAGCGCTAATGACGCCGTGAAGAGTACGGGCTCAAAAAACCCTGGAAGCTGCTTCCACCATGAACAAGTTGGTTATAGTTTGAGAAAATTTCCTCGGATCAATTTATTTTTACACTGCCGCTCATATATGCGCAGTGTTTGTAAAAAACAAAAAAGAACTATTGAAGGCACTCCGCGCGTGACTAGACCCGTCAGCGGGCCGCCTACTGGTGCATCTTCAAGAGCGCTTAGTCCACCAGCGACTCCCCCCCCCCCCTCCCCCTCCCCATTCCCAGCCTGTTCAGCTCCGAAGCATAAGGCCTACTCTTGACTTCTGAAGAAAGGCCCAAAGACCGCTCTGGTCAGTTGCAGAGTGGCTTCGAATCTTTTGTGGAAAAGATGCCTTTGTAGAGTACAAAAAGTCATTCATTTATGCTCTTCGCGCATTCCGCTGCTATAGTGGGATTAGTTATTCCGCTAGGACACTGACTTAGAAGTACGGAATGCTGGGCAAGTTGGTATTCTATATTGACGAACAATAGCGCGGTAAACGAGGGACGAGAAAGAAATAAACATCTGCGCTCGTATCCTGTTTCTTTCTTGTGTTTTGTTTTTCGCGCTATTCTTCGTCAAACACTGACGATAGCTGCGTCTAGTTGAGTTGTTGAGTTGAGTTGTTGTAGGCTACTGGTGGGATTAGCCTTGCAGTTGCTGCCGGCAATTGCTCTACCGTAGCGACACTTAAAATAAGTAAATCACATAATCAGACACAGTTCCTGCGCTTGTTCCTTGCATAGGCCACGTTGAACAGAAATTTTTCCATGAAAGAAAGTAACGAAAGGCTTTGGTTTCGCCGCCCAGATACGCAATTGGAAGCTAATTACATCGTGCCCCCTGGTTTGGGCCACGGGCAGCTGGTATAGACGACACGCGTTTCACGCGCATCGTTTTCCTCCGTTCTCAACCCGGACACACATTTGCGCCAGAACGTGCCCTTTGATAGGATACGGTTTTGATATAACGATAACTTATTTCGCAGTTGCCGGATTCTTCTCCGTTTGTTCACGCATACTGAAAGGGAAGGGAGCGAACGGCTTTACAACAGACGCTGAACTCCCCGACTGGCCGCCTAATGTCTCAGAGAGCCACGTAATGTAAGGCGACCCGTAGGACTCTCGCTGGCCGTGATGCAAAGATAGGGCACCGTAGCGCTTGAACACGTCGGCACAGTCAGCCCTACGTGTGGGCTTTGGGCTGGGGAAAGCACGGCTCGTAACACCCAGGCGAGTGATCAAGCGTCGGCGCGTCTCTTTGCGTTTAAAACGTTTCACGTTGTTCGTGACCCTAGCGGCCACTGTTGGCGGTACTGGTGTGATAAATACAAAATTCACCGAGCGCGCCTCTACACGTGTTTTCACTTCGCGATATACGCGTACTGGCTGGCACGGACAATCTGTCTCGTGCTGCACGTTTCAGACGGAATGAAGTGTCGCGCGACGGCCTCATTAATCTGGAGATCGCGAGAGCCAGCACGTGGGCGACGCGTGGGCCGCCGACAGACATCCCAGACGACGCGCGCTACTGTGACGCCATCTCGTAGTCATCGATCGTCACCGCACTACGCTTTTCCTTCTCACCCATTCGCCACACCCTCGTTCTCCGCTTTCCACCTTGCGTCTTTCATTCGCCGCTGCCGCTCCACGTTCGCTCTTCATCTTTCGATGTGCTCATTCGCTCGGTTACGCCGATGCTCGGCGGAAGAGCTGCGCTCTAAAATGTCATCGCGCTTTCTCGCCGATGCAGGGTATCTAGATTGCGCCCTATGGGACTAATCCATACACAGTGTTCCGTACCTACAGTTGTCATATACAGTTGCGTCTATCATATTACCCACGTCTCGTTTCATACACTAGAGAAATTTAGTTTAGGGGACGCACGCGGCTTGCGTGCGCAAGAACTAGAGACGACGGTACTGCGCATGCGCAGACTCAGACGGGGGTGTCTGCGCATGCGCAGTACCGTCGCCCCTGGTTCTTGCGTACGCAAGCCGTTTGCGTCTCCTAAACTAAAGCTCTCTATTATTTTCCGTTCTCAATGGGGCTCAGCGGGCGTCCTGTCTTCTTTCACTCCAGTTCAAGTGTTCCAATTTGCGATGGCAACCTTTAACATACGCAGATGCGCTGGAAAGAGATAAGTTGCAAGGAGGACTCGTGGTACGCTTCAAACGTTGTTTTCTTGTGTGCTTAACGGAAAATTGATTGATTTAAAAAGAAAGATGAGTAAATTGTTATAATTTACGCCCACGCTCCCTCAAGCAATGGAATGATCGATGATGAGCGCGTATCTAGCGAACTTCATTTGCAACCTCAATTGGTTTGTAAATGTTGTAACCTACAGCATACAATTAGCGCAGAGCATTCTTTCTACATACTTTACAGAGAACTAATCAGCACCTTGGTGTGCACAGTGTCAGTCTTGTTCTTTTTATAGTTATCATGCGCGCACATCATTAAGTTGTTCTTTCATCACCAGGACGATCAAACATTGCGCAAAGGACGGTTAAGAGAGAGTCCATTTGCAATATACTCAAGTTTACACAACAAGTCATCCTACACCAACTACAACCACCATTACCAGCAGAAATAAAATAAGAACAACTTCCAGAGCCAGAACGGCGCGTGCCCTGCTTTTTTACGAATGTGGTGCTACCGAAAAAATTTGTTCCCTGTGGACCGGGAATCGACAGTCGGTATTGCACTAAAGTTTTTCTGACGCCACGAGGTAGCGCTGACGTCGCACGCGTCCTCCCCCCCCCCTCCTTCTTTTTAATGCAGCAAGCGTCGCCTCTGTCACGCCACATGAATATTCAAGAACTGGGATTCTCTGCAATTTTCTCGGAAGCCGAATGCAAGAATGTAAACATGGCGCTAAATATAAGACTCACTAAACAGGCAACATCTTCAATTGAACCGAAAACGCCGTCACCGGCCCACTGTTGCGCGAGGTGTTATCCAGGAAAGCAAACTACACAATAAACAACAAAAAGCAAGAATATCCTTTTACTTGACGAGCAAGGCCTGTTCGGAACAGATCTGCTTTCACTGCCGCACGCGCCCTGCTTCTAACAGATGCTCGAATGTTGACGGTGTCCTTTTGAATGGATTCAACGGAGCACGTCGCTGTACAGCAGAAACCTCTGCGCAAGCCACTAGATCACTCTAGCCTGATTTCTATTTGATGCCGCGGCTATTAGAACATCCTTTTATATATATATATATATATATATATATATATATATATATATATATATATATATACATATCTTAATAATTTTCGTTACTAACCTTGTTCTTACTAAATGATACTAGTTCAGCCGAAGCACTTTCGATCCCACAGGATCTCGCAAAGGCTTAATTTATTATCATTTCTGTTTAACCAACCTCTATTTGTCCGGTTAATGTAAATGTTGTATTAAAAAAATTGCAGGTTTTTTTATAATGACAGCACGGGTGAATAAGGACGGTAAGTGGATTTGAAACAAAGACGTTAGAATTCACGCAAAAAAGAAATTGTTTGAGACGAGGAATACACCTGCGCAACGTTCTCCACTATCGCTGCACACTGTTCACTGGTTGGCGCAAACGATGAGCTACAAAAATAAGTTCAAAACTAGGGATCACTCTTTTTCGTCACTGATTTTAAACAAGGTGTTTCAAAGTGTTAGAAATAGAGAAAGCTCAATTTGCAACTCATTATTTACCCTTTTCCGAATCAAATAATTATCCCCGATATACGTGTATTCTGTACTTTTGTTAACGTATCGTTCCTGGAAAACATTTCGGGAACTTTTTTTTTTGACAAGAACGTCATGCATATCTCTACGGCTAAGGCATATCTCTACGGCTCTACGGCTAAAGTTTCTTGATCTGCTGAAAAGTAACAACTATCAATGACTTTCGATCCATATCTAAAGACCCTAACAACGCGACTAACAAAGCAACGTAAGGTACATTCACTTACCCCTTCCCGCGCTAAGAGCGAACGTATTTAAGTATTCCTTCTACCGCAGAATAGTAACCGACTGGAACCAGCTACCTCGAAACTTACTAACCGATACTGAGAGCTTTCATAATTTGCTATCATGATATTGTTATATTTGTGCTCTAAATATCTTTTCTTGGTTTAGTTCATTGTATTGTATTACTCCCTTCCTTTTTTTTTCTTTTTTCTTTTTGATAGATCTCTCATAACTTGTGGCGATTTTTGGGTTATTGTTGCGTGCTAAATATGTTTCTTGATTTCGTTCATTGTGTATTGCCCCTCTTGCCTGGGCCTGATGAAGGCCGGCAGTACTGTACAAATAAATTAAATAAATAAATTGCGTTTCTAAATGTCATCGTAAGTTGCTTCCCGAACAACTAAAGTTAAAGGTGAATCAAGATGTACGGATTTGTTTTTGTTTGTTCGTAGTTGAGCAACAGCCTGTCTTTTAGCAATATGCACTCATTCATGTTCCATTGAACATGTTCCTATGGGTGGGCAGCGCAACCCGGACGAAAGACGAGAGGAAATACACAATACGAGCGCAGACTAACAACTGTTTTTTTTTTCAAACAAGGGACTAAAATATACAGAAAATGTAACACGTGTAAAGTGACACTTACAAGGGTGAAAGGGTGTTAGCCTATCTTGCCATTCAAGAACTCACCCTTGTAAGCGTCACTTTCACTTGTTTACATTGTCTGTATATTTTAGTCACTTTCTTGAAAAAGTAAACCAGTTGTTAGTCTGCGCTCGTATTGTGTACTTCCTCTCGTCTTTCATCCGGGTTGCGCTGCGCACCCATAGGAACATGTTTAATCTCCAACTCGCCCAGCTTGCCGTGTTAATTCATGTTCCATTATTGCATAATTCTTTATCGTATTAAATGTAAAGTTCGTATCACGCCCTTTTTTTCTCTCTTCTTACTTTCCTGAATTTATTCGCGTTATACCGCCTCTAATAAGGCGGCGAGAACCGCTTGCTGTTCGCTAAACGTAATTTGTTACTGTAGAATCCTGAACACGACAACGCGGGAGTACGCTGCAACTAAAAAAAAAAAAAGGTTGTTTTCCTTCGAAAAAAAAAAGAAAGAAAGAAAGCTTCACCGTCACCGTGCAAAGAATGTTATTAGTACTGTTTATTATTGTTTCTTTTTCCGTTGCCGCATTGAAAGGCACGCGTTCTGACTCACATTCACAAAGGGGCTAAGCAGGCCTACGGTAGCCCAGTGGATTATGGCATTCTCGAGGTGGCAAGTTCGAATCCCGTCCGTGGCGGCCTGCTTGCCCAAACCGTCACTTAAATGCGATCGCATGTTTTCTATTATCCGAAAAGAAAGTTTCTTTGCGTCAGATACCATACTATACAGCTGAATCATAAAAATAAAAAGCTACGTGGAGATGAATGTTACGAACGCATCCATACTCTCTTTTACTGCTCAGGGCTAAAAGTCTTTTTTCGGGGCCTCCTAAACATAGGCGATAAAATGGTAACTCAATGAACCTCCGTGGTCCCACAATTTCTTCGAAAAAGAAGGGGAAAGAACGAAAGAACTCTGGTTACACTTCCAAGTAAACGATGACAAATTCCACTGTCTCTGCCGGAGAAGTAGGCAAAGCGCATGGGACGTACGGCTATGACGTAGCCTGCGACGACAAGAAGCTCGTATTTTGCGCCGATATCTCGTTGAAGAGATACACGTAAACTTAAAAAGAAGGAATAGGAAACCAGTGACGTATGGCCTGTTATATAATAATCAGGTTCTGTCGTTCGCACCTTTGTTCGCCTACTGTCAAGCCGGTTGATTAGATTTTTATTTTGATAGGTTGGTTTTGTTAGCCACGATTTTCGGACGGCAGGCTCTTCCGTAGCCAAATGTTCCATAATGCCGCAGCTAACGTCGACAACCGTGAAAAATAATACATTCCAACGGTATGGTTTTCCTTTATGCTGTTTCCTACTTAGTGGTGAAAGAAGCTTAACAGAGGCGTTATGAGCTTCTTCGTCAAGCCTCTGCAGCAGAGAGTTAACTGTGAATTTTACTCTTTGACACGAAGGAACATTTTGCTTCCTGTTTTGCAGAAGAGAACGTAAGTTTCTCTGGTCGATACGACGTAAGGTTTGCATATTTACATCGGAGACTGGGAACGATTCAATTTTAAGCTACCGGAGAAGAGTGAGATCTCGCGTGTAGTCAACAGTACGGCTGTGCCCACCTCTACTCCTAAGGACAATAACTTCCTTTAAGTAAACCAGTGGAGACTGCCAAATGCGATGCATGGTGTCTACTTTTGGTAGTTTGCTGGCGCGTGCGCGTGCGTGCGTGCGTGCGCCAATTGACGCTGAGTAATGCGCTGAAGTCAGGCAGATCTGCACAAGAACAAGAACTTTCGGTTTCCTCTCCGGAAGCGAAACGTAGATATGCAAAGCAAATGGAAAACGCGACTCTCATGCCGCGGACGAACTTCGGTGTTGCCGCGCACTGTGCCGATCGCTGGCTCTCGCACGAGTCGCTGCGCAAAATTTATATTCAGACGAAACAAGTGCTCCTTGAAAACGTTCACTCAGCAACTTTTACACTTATGCGCGGATACTTTCGAAGTTTCCGCCAGATGCTGGTGTGCCATGCATCCATTTCGCACGTGTTTCTTGCTCCCAAGTAACAGGCGCCTTATTGGAAGACGTTTTCCTCGCGTGCTGCCAGTGTTGACGTAGTAGTTTTTTTTTTTCATCAAATGACAATATCAGCGCGAAATGACAAGGGACCAAATTCACAAAGCTTTTCGTTCACGTGTATTCTCTTTATTTTTTTTGTTTCTTCGATTTCCAAAGCAGCTTACTGTGGCGTCACAGATTTCAGAAACCACTAACCGAGGCTTTTAATTGCCGTTCGTAAAAAATTAAGAAAAGCGGTCAGTTGTAGCTCAAAATGTGTGATAAATTCTTCTGGAAGCTCCCGTACCCATTATCTGCCATAAAAAAGGTCAAAGTAATAAAAGAAGATGACCAAATATGGGTCGAGACAGCGAAAGAGCTTTATCCCGAATCACTTTTACAGCTAAACTGTTCACTTGTAGCACCCGTATGCATCCCCTTCATGCATTCCCAGAGGAGGTACCCTGGACGGCTTGCGTCCGTGTACTGGAGAGGAATGCGCGCGCAGCCGACCATTTAGAACGGGGATGAAGCGTGGAGACGGCGCCTGTACACGTGGCCTGCGCTTCTGTGGTTATGACGTCACGCGCGTCGGAGGTGCCGGCGCGGCTGCAGCAGCGGTTGCGGCAGATGCGTGGGACGTGCGGTGACCACGGCGGCACTTGTGTCGGCGTAGCGTGGTGCCGTATGAAAAAACAAAATTTTTGATTTCATAATGTATGCGGCCCATGTATGCAGTCTAAACAGCTTCGCTGGTACCCCGTCCCCTTATGAATGTTGCGGCCCCGCGAATTTTTGTCTTTGTTCCTCTTTTTTTCAGCGCATAGTAGGCTGTCTGAACGGTGCTCCGTTGCCAGCGTTATGACCAAAACCGGGTTACCGTGATCCACGGACGATTAGAAATGAATAAAATCGGGCAAGAGGAATTGTTACGTTATGTACCGTCCCTGTGACATCACATAAATAGGTTTATCTGTGTCGCCGTTTGGTCTAGGGATATGTTTTGAAAGGCGACTTCAACCTGCAATCAGGATTTTCTTCCATGGTTGGTCATATTCTTCTGTTGAATGAACGCGCATAGAGAGAATCAAAGCAGTAACTTGTGATTCTATCTCGTTTTCTTTTATTTACTTAATGACCCTTAGTAACTTGTAAGGGCCACAACAATTTTAGCCATAGATATGTTTACATGAATCATAGTGTAATCTCATGAACGCCACAGCTGACGCGCATAAGAAGGATGAGAGAACACACAATAATAGATCAGGATAGTACTTCTCCCTAAAATAAACAAAAGGAGCAAGAGGAAGAACGAATAAAGGAGAGAGAAGGCGAAGAACGAAAACAAAAGTATAAGGAAGAAAACAACGAAGAGATGAAAAATTGACACAGAAATAAAAGGGAGAACGCGAAAAACGAGAAGAATAATACGCTACTCGCTCGGGGTAAACGTAGTGTAACAAGGCAGGCTGTTTGTTCTCAGCGTAAGAGACGGGACATCTGGAACAGCTCTGAAAGTGGAGTCAGGAGAAGTGCCTAGACGCGCCCACCTCCCCCTTCGAGACCTCCGGCCGGACACTATTACCTTACGGCGCGACATCGATAGGGGCGCCGGATATTTAGACGACGAGGAGGAGGGGCGAGCGGTGCATGCTGTGACTGCACCGCGGTCATGACCTTTGAGAGTGCGGTCGCGACGTTGCTCCGTGACGTCACGCGCGTACGCCGGTCGCTTGCCGATTTTGGCGTGCTCGTATCTTTTTGTCTTCCTTCCTTTTTTCTTCTTCCTTTTTTTTCAAGCTCTTCTTAGTTTGCGAGATAGTTTTGATTGCAAAGCCATTTTTCGACGGCAACAAACACGCACGCACAAATAGCGTAATCGGCTTGGATTGTATTGCTACGGTGTAATAGTATGCCGTGTCGTTGGTATTGTTGTTGTTGTTTATTAACTGCAACAATACGAGAAGTTTGGCAGGTAAAGAGCAAGCTATACCAAAATCGTAGCTAAACACACGTACACATTAAAAATAGTAAACGAGAGAACAGTATAAATCGGAAAAGATGCAAGTACTCACAAGCTTTCACAATCTATTAGAGTGAGAAAAAGTTATCTACATCCACTTTACAAATATAAAAGCAACTCGATATAAAGTTTAAGGCTATACAAGTGATGCGTCATTCGGGGTCAGCGTATGACCTGTGAAAAGCACGGATAGTCTCTACTCATGCCGAAGTAGATCAGTTCAAAGCAAAGCGCATAATATGTCACTAACGTGAAACAATATTATAATGGTTATAAAATGAGATGAAAAGGGAACAAGACACCAAACAACGCCAAAATATTATTGATACGAACAAAGCCGTCACAACGTTCTCGTGAGACAGAAAGTACGTCAATCAAATAACATAATTCGTAAGGCATTATTGGTCTCTGTCCACATCAAAATCACGCAATGCTTGAAAAGGCTGCGGTAGTTTTCTTACGTTTAGTATACATTTTCACCTGTGCGTGACTCAGCGATGAACGCTTGTGTTGTGTAACAGTGCAAATTGCGAACTTCTCTCTTACGTCTCCTCTTTCAATCCCGTTCTTCCCTCCCCCGTGCAGGGTAGCCTATCGGGCTCAGCCTGGTTAAGCTCCCCGCCTTTCCCTTATTACTTCTCTCTTTCTCTCTCTCTCACATTGTCACCTTTCCTGTACTCCAGCAAGCTGGTTTATCTATTTTTGGTCTTGGCAATTACTCATCATTTTTATGTTGTCTCTATATATGTCTCTTCTCATACTTCATGGCTTTGCATCATAAATAAAAGACCGCGCGCGGGTTGTTCGATTGCTCGTAGGCGCATTACAAGCTAATGAGTAACCACCTCTAATTAAACTCTAAGTATAATGAGCACGCACTGAACTTCCTTTCTTCGTTAATTTTCTTATTCTTCTTCCTAAATGTATCCCGCCGAGGCAAGTGTCTACCTTAACTAACCGAACTAGCAGTGGTCGCTATAACTTTTAAGGCTTCGTCGTAAATCTTATTTCGATACTTTTCAACAACGCAAATACAACAATAATAAAAATAAGATCTCGATTTTGACACCGAAATGATTGTTCGGTTCTCTCGCTAGCTGACACTTGCACAAGTTACTGTAAAATAATTCGACAAATTTCACAAGTTCAGCGTGTTTCATTGGTTAGTGCCAAAAAGCCACAGCCGCCCCGCCTCCGCTACAGCCACCCACCCATCTATACATCTCCCAAAAAGTTCAAAAAAAGAAGATCGCAGAAGAGATGAAAATGTCCATCACGCAGAAGAAAGCACACGAAGATGAGCGCTCACCTACAGATGCCTATTGTAAGAATGAAAAACCGTTCTAAATACAAACTGCTGCCAGTGAGCGATCGTCTCCAGCTTTCAGAGCTGATGTGCTTTCTTTCATTATTTTTTCCGTGTTCACTTTTCTGGAGTATAATGATCAAGCAACTCACCCAACATGCCAGTTTTCTTTGAAAAAGCGAAACGTCAAAGTGTCAGCAGCTATCTTCATCTTCTGTCAACAATGAGTCCGCATCCACGAATCAATACTTTGAGAGAAGAAAACTGTCAATTTTCGCGCCCACTCCCCGAAACTCTGGGACAAAAAGATGCGCCTTCACTGTGTACAGCTTTGATATCGAATTTTTCGAGTCCTATATGGGCGCGCAAAGCGAAAGGGCTCAGTCGGAGGTCGTTTAAAACTAGCATCTGACAAAATGTGATTGCTGTTCTGTGCTTAAACAAAGAGTTGACAATGGGAACTTCGTTATCAACAAAATACCAAAAAGGGAAAGCATGCCCTTTAAACGAAGAAGCCGTATTTGCACGTTCTATGGTTGTATACGAAACTACCGATCTTAAAAAACATTAAAAAAAATCGATTGACGCGGCATTTATTCACAAATGACGACCCGGTCAATACTACCGATGCATGATTAGCCGGCATTAGTAGCGGACGTATATTTAGGGGGAACGGGAGGAGAGACGACTCTGGGTTCTGCATAGATTTCCTTCATTGCTTCTCTAAGGAGGTCGCATACAGCAAGATAAATTAACATCATCCGGATAGGGAACATCCGCTTATTGCAGTCGATGACTTTTTTTTTCTATTTGAAAAGCATTAAGGAGACATGAGCGCTTTTCTTTCATAATATTTCTTATGCAGAGTGACGGTTCGAGGCGTCCAACAAACTGCACTTCACTTGGTGATATTGACGTAGCTTGCCAGACATGATTAAGATTGTGAATGCGAAACAAAAACGTGAAAAGGAAATACCAGCGCTAAAACTGCAAACAAATATTAGAAATCCCTTGAGGCTGATTTTGACGATGACGGCTAAAATAAAAGTAACGATGTACTGAGTGATTGCACGCGCACTTCTCAAATTATCCATCTTTTCACCCTACCGTAATATTTATCTATTACTCTGTAGCGATACGAGGGAGAAAGCAAAACAGGTAAAAAAATTCAGTGATTTCCACCCTGTGAACGTGGATCACTAGCGAAGCTGTGTATGTGGGCCCCTTAATAGCGAACTGTCCATTGCCTTGCGTCAAACGTCGCATGCACATAAATGTAAGGCGAATTGAATTGAATTGAATTGTGGGGTTTTACGTGCCAAAACCACTTTCTGATTATGAGGCACGCCGTAGTGCAGGACTCCGGAAATTTCGACCACCTGGGGTTCTTTAACGTGCACCTAAATCTAAGTACACGGGTGTTTTCGCATTTCGCCCCCATCTAAATGCGGCCGCCGTGGCCGGGATTCGATCCCACGACCTCGTGCTCAGCAGCCTAACACCATAGCCACTGAGCAACCAGGGCGGGTCAATGTAAGGCGAGGCGCGACTAGTCACTCCTCCACGATGCTGAGCCTCGGAAGATGATGAGGCACCGGGGGGGGGGGGGGGGGGGGGGGGGGGGGGGTATACAAACCTATGTATTGCTGCAAAACGCGGCACGACACCTTTTACTAACGAATTCCGGCATGTAAAACAGACACGCACCTCACCGCACACCTACACTGCTTCACCGTAGCCAAGGCGATCGTGCGTTGGTCGACGCCCCGCAGTGCAGTAATGGTTGTGAGGTCACTCGAAAGCCACAAGCGGCCACACACAACACAGGCCACACAAGATTGGTTCCCCGCAAGCTCCCTCTGGTACCTGGTCGTTGCTCCGGTGAAACGTTCCACGTTTGCGGTATCGGGGCCACATGGACGGTGCGCAATTCTTTCCGCCTCGCGGTACTGGCTGGTAGCACGCTTACGGGACCGCCATCGCGGGAGAACGGAAGGAAGATAAAGGAGACACGCAAGCACTTGGAACGCCGACAAAGAGAGGGTGGTGGGAACGTAGATATGGCCGACGCAGGTCAAAGTGTAGTATCTGTTCTTATCAGCTTAATATCTGATACGGGTTGTATTCGAAAGCAGCCATCCAGAGCTTGCGAGGTTTACGACGTGGCAATTATGAACAGCTGGTGTCTAAAATCCCCGAAACTTGCCATTGCGCTTCTGAACGAGGACATGATATCATCTTTCAGTGGCTTCCGGGACATTGAGGCATCGTTGGTAATCACCTCGCCGATGACGCTGCCCGACGTGCCCAGGCTGGCGCACCGACACTCCTTATACCTTTATCAAGAGTGGACGCTGCAAGAGAGCTCCGCAGTCTCGCTCGTACCATTACGTTAAGTTACTGGCATACACCACAGAACTCTAGGCGTCGTTTATACAGCCTCGACCCATCATTGAAACTTAAATTACCAGCAAGCCTTTCACGACGTCACGCTACACTGTTCTGTCGGCTGTGGGTAGAAGTAGCATTCACTAACTCCTACAGCTATCGTATCGGAATGGCGGACTCACCAATGTGCGCTAAGTGCAAGTGTGAAGAGACCATCAATCATCTTCTGTGTCACTGTTCTAGCTTTGATAACCAACCTCAGACTCGCCAGTGTGCCTTGAATAGACTGGACGACAGGCCATTTACAGAAGCAAAGGTCTTGGGAGCCTGGCCTAACAGTTCATTAGCCCAGAAAGCAGCTCGGGCGCTTCTTCACTACCTGAAGGCAACAGACTTGAGTGCCCGACTATAGACATCCTGCACCTAACTTAGTGCATGTGAAAGTGCGGTATAGACTCATGTTTTCCCTCTCCCTCGTTCACTCCCCATTCCCCTCCCCACGTGTAGGGTAGCAAACTGGACTCAGTCTGGTTAACCTCCCTGCCCTTCCTCCTTCCTCTCCCTCTCTCTATTTGGACTTAAGATATTAAACTTATTTTTGCGAGTTGGCGGAATGCTTAAAGCCTGCTTCGCTTCCGAACGTTGAAACTCGCACGTAAGCAAGCTTTCACGAGAAGAAAAGTTTTCCGGTGTCCTACATTATATCGCACACCCATTCGAATCAATTGGTAGTCCTGAACTGGCTATAATCGCAGTGAGGCCTTGCTTGCACAAGCAGTTCCTTTTCACAACTTTCGTTTCCTCTCTCCTAGCCGTTTTCTACCCATTCCATGTTCAGGGTGGCTACCTGGACATTGGTTCTAGCTAACGTCGAACTCCTCATTTGCTGGTTCCCCATTTCCTGATGATCTGCAGTTCTTGACCGCTTAGATCGAATGTGCAACGATGCGAGTGGCCAGAGAGCCCCGTGATCGAGTTCTTAAAAAGTTCTAATTAACGATGTTAAACTTACTGATGTCCTCATTAAAAGGCTTCGAGGTTGGGCTCTTTGATTCGTCGTTTTTACCTCGTAATGAATTCTCGTGGGTGTGCTTGTGTCCGTACTACAGTATCGTGCACTGTTCCCGCACCTTACTCTGAAACTCATTAAATCATATTAGATAACTTCTCTCTTTTTTTACCCACCGTTTCTCTTACTATATTGACTAAGAATTCACCGGATCTTCCCTCCATTAAACGCCAGTTGTTACACCATCCCCACTATACGGTTGAGCACGAAGCCGAGGGCTCGCATTCTCGCCACGGCGGTCTCAATCCGCTGAGATTGCAATGCCAACACTCTCAAGTGCGTTGATTTAAAGAAAATGCATATTAACGAACCTTACAGGTAGCCAAATCAATCCGGCAACCTATTCAGCGGAGTCTGTCCTTGTCACAGTGTTGATTTGAGACTTTGAACTTCGCCGACCAATCAATTAATTGCGAACCAGAAATCGTGCCATGTGGGTTCCGCGTATAACAATGCTGGCAGAACGGACGCGATGCGGCGATTTCGAGGGATGTGACCGATTGTGATTGTGTGTCTATGCTCCCTCCTTTCCTTATCTCTACTTTGTTACCACTTTACCTCCCCCTCCCCTCTCTCCCCAGCGTAGGGTAGCCAACCGGATCTTTTTCTCTGGTTAACCTCCCTGCCTTTCCCCTTTCCTCTCTCTCTCTCTCTCGAGGGATGTGCGTCTTAATTTCAAACGCGGAGGCGGCGGCAGTGTTTCCGCCTGCAACTATCCACGTATAGGCACTCGGGCCCGTGAATTATTATCGACAGTCGAGGCTGCATGCGCGCACTCGTACGCGTCAACATTAAAACCTCCTCGAACACGCATGCGGGTTGCCCCGCAAACGAAAGGAAACCGCATTTACTGAGCCGTGCTGCTCCTGTGTGTACTTGCAGTGCATCTGCAGGTCACAACAGCGGAATTTCTCGCGTCCGTTCTGCCGCCCTAGTCTCTAATTACTTTCCCGCTTACGACGGATGTTACGGGATGTGTTACAGATACACGCGGGTTCTATCGTGTACACACGTGAGCGGTGCGTTCAACAGTGAAAGGGCGCAAATAAGACGGGACAAGCAATCGCAGCGTCGCGGTTTAACGGTTTTCCTGAGAATAGCCCGCCCGCAGCATTGAGAACGCACGTCTTATGATGCTTACCTTTCGTTTTTATTTTATTTTTTTCTTTGGGTCGCCTAGTCTTTGTAATCGGGATGAGGCTGGGAGGAGGCACTGCGCACCGAAAAATAATTTGTAAAACTTAATTATGGGGTTTTACGCACTAAAACCACTTTCTGATTATGAGGCACGCCGTAGTGGAGGACTCCGGAAACTTCGACCACCTGGGGTTCTTTAACGTGCACCTAAATCTAAGTACACTGGTGCTTTCGCCTTTAGCCCCCATCGAAATGCGGCCGCCGTGGCCGGGATTCGATCCCGCGACCTCGTGCTCAGCAGCCCAACACCATAACCGCTGAGCAATCACGGCGGGTTGCGTTACTAATCGACTAGCTGCGTATTTGTTACTCTATAACCGATCTCCCTCAAGTGCATCGGCGTTCGATTTCAGCTATCTGAAGCATATTGTACGAAAGAAAAAAAAGAAAGCTGAAGAGACGCAGTGTACACTAAAGAAACAAAAATCAAGTTGTATGCAGTCGCACTGTGGTTATGTGCAGTACGTTGGGAGCGACTCTCACGTCCGCGAATAGGCAACGAAGTCCCGCGCACCTGTTCGTTTTCTTACATTGCACCGGCAGCCTCGTCGGACCGTGTTATACCTACTGTCGCAGATGGGTGAGTTTGCAAACCATACCATGCTAGCGAATGCACGCATCAGTGATTTAGCTCACGGTTTCTAAAATCCCTCATCCTTGCAGACCCCTTGCTTTTTCATACACCTCTCCAATACCAAAAAATTACTGCACTGGAAGCGAGAAATAAACATGCTGAGCAAGCAGCCAGCGGGCTGTTGATGAAGGCGAGACAATTTGACTGTCAATCGAGCTTGTTTCCTTTTAACAACACTTTTTGCTGAGCTACTTGGTTCATGGCTTAAGGACAAAGGGTACGGCGCTAAGCAGACGAGGAGGAAGTGAGACACAAACGGTGGCCGTATGTGTCGTTTGTGTCTCACTTCCTCCTCGCCTGTTTCCTTCTTCATTTTTCTCTATCTCCTTTCTTTCTTTTTTTTTCCCTTTACGTTTTACTTTTCTTTCCGAACTGTAGTTCGTATCTGAGGCTAGAAAGAGAGTATTGAGCAAAGAGAGAGGCCCAGCCAGTTGTCGCTTCTGATGTCACCTGTAGAGCCGATCTCCCTCAAGTGCATCGGGATGCGAGTGGATGACAGACCGCTCTTGATTCAGGAAATATTCGAGCGTGGACTTCGCTTCTCACCGACCCACAAGGCATTCAGTGCGCGTCTGTGTATTCTTGACACTGTTCTGTCCTTGCGAAAGCCTTCAATTGCCTGACGCTGTTCCGCTTGCTGCTTTATCAATCGATTCCTGAAGTCAATGCTGTCGCATCCTTTCTGAAGTAGAGTTAAGCTTTTGCGGAAGGCGCCGCGTAATGAACGTAACGAGGAAAAAAACAAGGAAATGCGAAAATCTGTATCGGTAACAATGGGGGAACGACTAACGTCATGCTGGCAAACAGAATCTCTCGCTCTTTTGGATAGTGAAGACGAGGTCTTCTTGGGCGAGCTCGTATCGATGTGGGGTTCAAGAAATCTGGTTGTCTGGCCACTTTCGTCTCGTCAAATTAAACCATTTGAGGCCTCCTGGTACACGTAGGACAACGAAATAGGCGTCAAAATGAAGTTCTGAACGAAACAGAGGCGTCAAGTTAGCGTAGAGCTATGTAAGGAGCAGTAATAACACGTAATTAGCGCAAAAAAAGGCCGAAATGAAACTCTGATGCGCTCGTTAAACTACACGCGCTGGAAACCAGAACCGGCAGTTTGGATTTACTAAACATTAAATATGGGCCGATCACAGACATTGTGCAGTCTATCTACAAGTGTGGACCGTTCCCGAAGGTAGTAAAGTCTAAAAAGAAAGAAAAAAGGATTAAGTTAAGAGGTTTTACGTGCCACAACCACGATCTCAATATGAGTCACCTCGTAGTCGGGGGGTAACGATCCGATATAATTTTGACCACCTGGAGTTGTTTAACGAGCACCTAAATGTAAGTACACGGGTGTTCTTGGCCCTGTCGAAATGGGGCCGCCGTTGCCGGGATTCGATTCCACGACCTTGTGCTTGCTTAGCAGTCCAACACCATAGCCACTAACCAACCACGGTGAGTTGAAAAGAAAATAAGTAAGGGATAAGTAAATGGTTCTATGTGAGAGTAGACCACGTAGTATACTTATGCGCCCTGGAATACCTTCTATTTCTTCGACGTCAACCACTGTTAAGTCGCCTGTTTAGCCTTCCAGACAAAGCGAAACATGTCAAAAAGAAAAAAAATGACCCTGGCATATTCACGCGATAGATGGATTTCTTGCCGTTTGCGATCGAACGCATACGTGCGCACAATTTTCTTGTCAACAGAGCTTCAAACGGTAAGCAACTACGGGAACCTTCTTAACCAACCTTATCTCAGACAAGGAACAGAGTCATCATCTAAAAAGCGCTTACGCGTTATTTCCCCCTTCGCGTTTAGTAGAAGACCAAACATTCCTGGGCTAGAAAAAAAATTTATGAAGAAAAAAAAAACCGGAGCCAGTTTTACCCGCAAGCTGTTTGCCCTGTTCGGTACTCGAATCCCTTGATCGAGCGTTCGCCAAAAGAAAAAGAAAAGAGAGTTTCTCAAAATTTACTGTTTCGACAACACTGTCAAAAGACAGGAGGACCAGAATAATACGGCAATCCTATTCGGTTTCAGCGCATCGAAAATGTTCTCTGTGCCATTTATCATTGAATAGAGAGGTGCGAAGCTTATGTTATCACTGGAAGCAGATAGCCTGCGGCGGCGGACGATGCGGCTGGTATGGAATCGATTGAAATGGGTACGCCAGTCGAGCACAACACCTGTCCCACACTACCTATATAGGCCTAGGAATCATACTATTATAGCAAGCGTGGCCTAATGTGTCGTCTCTCTGGGAGCCTTTAAGAAATGCGATACATAGAAGCCGGGCACCTTCGAGAGTCCGATAGAATCTTCGTCGAGTAGACCTATCAGGCTGAAATTATGTTGAAGAGAATCACGCAAACTAACTAATCGGATTGAGGGAGACATGCATGCCAAAGGCATAGAACTAAACATACAAGGAAATTGAGAAATGTTTATGCACTCTCTTTCAATCCGCATGGATCGAAGGAGCGACAGCTGCGTCCATGATTTTTATAAACGTACTTTACGTGCATCTTCAGCTACCATAGTTTTACGCTTAGCGCCTTCGATCGACGCAAGCGCTGACGATTGCCGCACTACAGTGCACAAAAAAAAAGTTTGCACGTGTTCCCGACCTAAGGCAACGGAGCTACAGTTTTGTTGGACTATAAGCATATATATCCCTACATGAGTCAGCAAAATACGTCTGGGTTCCATCAGCTTGAAAGCAAAGATTGTTGTGGAGGCAGTGAAGCACACATCCCGAGTTATGATAAGTGTTTCCGGCTACTGCAGAACAGCCTACTAGGTAAAAAAAGTACTGTAACGGATTCCAGTTCACAATACAGAAAACATTCGTTCACAGAACTACACGTCTAGACAGTAGAGCAGTGCGTTTGTTGAGTCTGTACTGCATGCGCACACTTAGGTCAAAACCTTCACTCTCCGAGCCTCGCCCTCCGTTCCCTCGGGTGTATACTCTGCATTACACGCATTGCAAGAACTGGTATGAGAGCCATCAATCTAAAATATAATTTTCCTAGAAAGAAAACGACAGTCTAGCTATCATAAAGTAGCAAGACAATCAGGTGCAAGCGAGACGAGTTCAGGTTTTTTTTTTTAGAGGGCCCGCGAGGTTCCGTCATCTCGATGGCCCCTTTTTCCGAAACCGGACTCATTGCAACACACACTCGCAACTGCACTGCCCTGCCGAACCGCAGACACCGAACGCTGCAGACGAAGAGGGTGATGTCGCCGCGCTCTAGTAGGCAGGATACGCGAAAGTTGCCACGGCTTTTTTTTTTTCTTTTCGAATCACATACGTCGATGCACGCCAACCTGTCTACAACGGGGAAAGGCCTAACGCGCAGTTTTCAGCGGCCCATCGCTGGTCGCGCAATCAGATCGCGAAGTGAGAGCGAGAGCGCAGCTCGCGCGCGCGCGGAGGTTAGAAATAAATCTGACAGGCCGGGCGCTGACGTACAAACACGGCTCTGTCAATACGCTTCCCGGCCTCGCGAGCCGGCGCCGAACCTGCCCGCAGGCTGGACTCTATACATAAAGGGGAAAATTTCGAGAGAGAACTGAACAGCACAACGCACAGTACTTGACTTCAAGCCGTAGACATCCGTCCGCAGCCTTGAGTCCCCATTTTCTACCTGCGATTCTTTATAGAATGTGCGCGTACATTTCGTTGACTATACTTTGAGGGCTCGTGAATTTTTCAATTGGGAAGCTGTCTTTTGCAGCACTTGACGTCGATGCTTACCCACTTGGCATCTGCAAATCGAGAACACTCTCCCGTCCGCCCGTCAGTCAATGCAAAGCTTCGCCGAATGTGGTACGAAAACGCCTTGCGGCGCCTTCACTACTCGCCGCACTAAGGAGGGCACATCAGGAAATTGGAAACCAGCAATTATTTGTAATAAGTTCAGCACTACAGGTAGAGCTTCTCGCTACGATGTCTACGAATCGCTTACGATACTGCATTGCCAAGGCCCCCCAGTTATCTTTTACCCACACAAGTCTAGTTCGGCGCCGTATCTGCAATTGTCTTGTCTTTAATAAGAGTGAGTCTCTAGAACATATCCCTTATTAACATGGCGCAGTTTCTTTAGTTCAAAGGAAACTGATTTTGTAGGATCTCTTACCAAGCTCAGCATGCACTGGACTTCTCCGGTGTTCCTTTTCGTCTGGGGCTACAGCTGTAGGTTTGCACCACAGAAAAATCTATGATGAAATTTTCGATTTTCTGAGCTAGGAAAGAAAGACCGCATGCTGGGTTTATGCTCTTTTTTTACGCTGTTTATTTGCAGAAATATTTGTTTATTTATATTACTGAATGTATATCTGTAGCTGGTAACTACTGTGCGTTTTTCTACCTTCGGCGAAGCTTCGAAAGGCCTGACTGGAGAGTGTTTTCGATCTATAAATAAAAGAAGGATAGCATCGACGCCTACTGTTCCAAAAAACAGCTTCTCAATTCGAAATTCACAAGGAGTCAAAGTAGTCCACCACTTTGGTGTTGGGCTGCTAAGCACGAGGTCGCGGGATCGAATCCCGGCCACGGCGGCCGCATTTCGATGGGGGCGTAATGCGAAAACACCCGTTTTCTGTAGATTTAAGTGCAGGTTAAAGAACCCCAGGTGGTCCAAATTTCCGGAGTCCCCCACTACGGCGTGCCTCATAATCAGATGTTAGTTATGGCACGTAAAACCCCATAATTTAAAGTAGTTCACCAAATGTATATGCACAGTCTATGAAGCACAAGAAATAGAAAATGGATACTCAAGACTTAATCATCCACCTCGCGGCTGATGATCCACAGTGGACTGCGCAGATCACCCCAAACATTTATTTTTGGTTACACATAATAAGACTTCCTAAGCAATATTTGCTTAAGAACGTGCAGTCGTAAGTATAGAGACTATATTCCAACAAAATTCACGCAATTGCAGCTATAAGTAGGTTTATATCCATAAGCAATGTGTGCTGAAATCTTTAGCAGGAGCTCTAAATACCGTACTGATAAATGCCTATAACACGTTATGTTTATATGTCGGAACAATAGGTTCCCTGATGTCGTCAAACACAAACCGGGCCGAGTTTTATTCTGCGTTTTATTAGTTCCGCAAAGCAGCATACCGACTGCTGTCGTAATTGTATATTTCCTGCGGCTTTAAGAAAGACGGAAGCAGAAAGGGGGAGCACGATTATTCCATACAGATGTTTGTTGTACGCTGTCCAGGATTTCCTCATGAATTATAACTTACTGAGCTCATAAATTTATGGACATCTGTCGTTTCTACTTTACAATAAACTGAGCCCCAACTGTTTTCCTTTCTTGTTGTTACAGTCGTTCGCATGTTAGCATGTACTTTGGCTCGTTTCGCACAGGCTACTTTTTGTCAGCGGCAGAATTTTATTTGCTGCTGTCATTTTGATTGGTAAATCCGATTCTTGGTCAATCCCCGTCCACATCGTGTGTATGAGCCATAGGTTTCCTGGGTACCAACAACTACGCTAGTCTTTGTAACAGACTGTACTTAAAAAAAAATTATATTTCATTATGTGACAGAATGCAAAAAAAAACAGTATGCCGTCCGAAAATATGTCTGTCAGGTGTACTGATCGCGAGCGCGCAGCACGTATTGTCGATGTCAAAAATATTCGACGTCTTTCGGGACAGAAAGGAAAAGCGGGGAGGTTAACGAGATTACAGTTTCCGGTTTGCTACCCTGCACCGTGGCGGCGGCAGAGGTGTTTGGAAAGAGTAAAAAGAAAGGGAGATTACTTGACAGTGCGTTAGACGGGGCGCCACACAGCTGTCAGCTTCCTTTTTTCTTTTTTCTCGAAATGCGAAAAGCTTCTTTCTAAAACGCGCGAGAAAATAGTCAATGGAGTCAGGTTCCCAACCAGCCTTATACTGTCTGGATTAACTGACGATACTGTCACCGGCCGCCTTTGTAAGGGGGGCGTCGCCCCGCTTCAATCACACGTGCACGGCAGGCTTCTGACCTATACCTGGACGTGTTTGTCATTTCGCGACGCCGTGCGGCCATTGTGGCTGCGCGCAGTTCATTTCCCCTTTGGCGAAAACGTAATTTCCGAGCAGCGTCGCACGCTGGCGCGCAATCGCTCGCGAATCTCGGGTCGGGATATTAATCGAACGTTCGCCCGGCTGACACGTGAATCCGACTTCGCCGCAAAAGCGCGTGATTATTTGTGACCTCCGCGCGCGCGTGTTCGAGGCACAGAATGCGTACAGTGATTCGACGGGCGTTGTTGACACAATGGCTTGAACAGGACTAAATAATTCGTTATTAACCCTTTGGGCTTAAGTGAAGATCGAGATAACCACGGAACAATTGCGGGGTCAAAGCCCAACGACGTCCTCTGGTTCTTCGAAGCTTCTGGAAAGAACCCGTGGTGCCAGTTTATCGCATAAGAACTCAAGCAAAAAGAAGAAAGAAAGAACGCAGGAGTTAACCCGAAGGCACACAGTGTATGGTGTTTAAATTAAATTTAACGATCGGCAGTCTGGTTACGAAAGGTCCTGCATTTCAGCTAAACCGTTGACAATCGCGAAAACCTAATGAAGGGGAATCAGTAGAGAGGTCGTCAGTGTCGGTGCAGATTTGGCTTCACGTATCTGCGCGAGTATAAAAAACTGCTTCGAAGGCCTAGCAATCAATCAATAATTATATATATATATATATATATATATATATATATATATATATATATATATATATATATATATCTTAAACTCAAAAGGCAATCTTTTTATCTCCCTCTAACGCTCAGGCGTCACTTCACTGTCTTAGCAACGTCAATTGAAGGTGAAAACGTATCAAGTTCATAGAGAGAAGTAAACAGCAGAGAGGTTAATCAGACACACGTCCGTTTCGCTGCCCTGCACTGTGGGTGAGGAGACATAGGGAAGAAATGAGATAAGGAAGGGAAGAGCGAGAGCTTTAGTCGCGCGCGCACTTAAATGCGCACGCCAGGTCAATAAACGGTCGCAGAGGCCTGTCGACTTGAAGTAGTGCAGCAGTCCTCGTTGCAATCTGCGCCATCGGCGACCACAGTCCAACTCGCAGCGTGACATATACGCAAGGCATCACAAGGTTCATTATAACACAGTCAAAGGAGATAACTTTGAGGCCATAAGATCAGCGCCCTGTGAGGTAGCATAATACTCAGGCGTTGAATTATTAAAAAAAAATGCCGTTTCTCATTGACTAGAGGGCTTTCACGATGATGTGGTAGCTTCCGCTATCGGCTGGCGGCCGCTCGTACGAACTGATTTTGCTAGCGTACGAAAATCTTCGCAAATGCGGGTACAAATTTTTCCTGCTATTGTCCTTCTTATTCCGTAAACAAAAGAACAAAATCCGGAAGTAGGGAACTCGCATAGCAGCGAGACATCGAGGTGAAGGTAATGCGACAGCCGACTCTTAAAAGTCACCATCAGAAGTGCAAAAAAGAAAAAGAAGATAATGGAAGATCGCTTTCTTTTTTTTTTAATTCGACGCTTGAAAGAAAAGGGGGCCGTCGGAACAAAAGGCTGAAACGTAATCCATTCATTCCCTTGTAAATGAGACGCTGCCAATGAGCGAAGCTTGGCGGCGGCGACCCATCCAAATGCACTGCAAATGGAATAAGCTCCAGTGTACAATAAGTCAGCTAAAGAAAGAAAGAACAGGGGGGGGGGGGGGGGGAGAGAGAAAGTTAGTTTCTAATTTGAACGGCGGATTATGCAGGCTTATCGGCGTATAGGGTCCTTACCGTTCCACGCGTAACATGGAATCGCGTGCTTGCGGGTAAAGTTTGCGCAGAAACGACACGGAGAGCAACATCAATCGGTGAAACGCTTTCTTCACGAATCGTTTCAGCGCAGAAACTGCAAGTCACTATTGAAGCGTCGACGGTGTATGGTGCAGGAGGGAGCGGCTACATTTTCACCTGCTCACAAAGAAAGTTTAACATTCCAAAACTAAGACGAGAGCAGAGAAGACCAGACACCAAGCGCAAAATTTTTCCAAAAACGTTTCTTGAAAACAATATAGGCAATATAGTATAATCATGATATTTCCCTGCCCCTATATTGTTTCCAATAAGCATACGTTGAAAGTTAAGCTTCGTGTATCTCGTTTTCTCTGTCCCCGTCCTGGTTTCGCACTGGTAATTACGAAAAGAAAAAGAAAAACAAGAATAAATAACGGAATAAAGACGTTTTCAAACAAACTACTTTTCGAGGTGTACCAACACACCAAGTCTGCTCACGTTAAGTTCACGTGCGCGTTCACCTTTACGCTAACTTCAAGAAACAACCCTGCCAAAACAGGCATTCCTAATTTTTAAGCATTCCGCCGGCACTTTTGCATTGCGTGCATAAGAAGGCGAATAGTTTCACTTGCTGCAACGTTATGCTTTAAATTCGCTCACTATATATTTTTTTTTTTTTGTATAATGTTGTGCGGTGTAATGTCCCGAAACTGTGCAGTGCGTTATGAGCGTCGCCGCGGTGGTTGACTTCGGTGTAATTTTCACCATCTCAGGTTCTTTAAGTTCTTTAACGTGCACCTAAATCTCGTTCTCGTGCACCTAAATATCTAAATCTCGTTCTCGCGAGTGTTTTTCTTTTTCTTTTCATTTTTTTTTGCGTTCTGCCTGCTTCGAGATGCAGCCGCCGCTGCCACTTGGGATCGAACTCGTGACAGGTGGTTCACTGAAAGTAAATGCGCAACTCGGAAGTCGCGAAGACAGACTCGATTCCGTCGCCACGTAGACGCGTTGTCTGGAATTTAAACCACAACTGTACGCAATGCATGCGAACACGTGCCCTATGTGGTCCTCGTACACGTGCCTTTGTTCTTAAGCTGCTACTACATCTGGCTTGCTTTCCTTACTCATTTCTCTTTTTCCTTTTTTCGGGACTACGTGATCTGAAAACATTGGTAACCGCGGCTCCGCACTTGCGTTCTTCTCGTCTTTTCAGAGCCTCCGTCACCACTGTCTGGAACGTGCGGTCGTTGCCAATTCGAGAAAGGAGCGTGGGTGGAGGGGAGAATGTTGAGAGAAGAGGCGCTCTTTTACTGTCATTTAAGAAGAGTGCAGTTATCAAGGCGTATCTTGCGTGTCTAATATGCGTCGTTCACTGTGGTGAATGAATAAAGGTGAAGACGTGCGGCGGTGGTGGTCCTGGTGCTTCCTCGGGCGGATTTAAAGAGGGAGGTACAACGTCTAACGTAGACATTAACATACAGGCTTGACACGCCCGTGCCTGCAATTAGTCAACTTCAGCGCCTGTTTTCCGAACGAAACACGCAGAGACACGCGAGAATGCGATAAAGAGGCCTTTCACGCTATTTCGTAACCTTTCATTATTTCATCCTTTCACATGTCATTATTTTCATAGCCTTTCACGCTATTCGTGACTCTTCTGTGCAAGTTTCTAAATAATCACCTTCATTAGTGACATATCTACAGTCGCGTTAAATATGAGGTGCAACACGGTGTCCGTCGTCAAAGACGCCGGCGTCGCACAGCACGCGAAAAATTGGGGAACTTAAAAACATCCCAACCAGTGCTATTTATCGAACCACTTTTTCGCATGTCAGCGCCTCTGTGCATTCTTGGGAGCTCCTTCGACCACGGGCACCGTGTGGCTGCTTATAGTGGACGCAACTGTAAACGAGGGAGCAAACATATGGTGTCAAGCATCACCCAGATCAGTAGATTGCGTATGTAGGGAGAAAACCCTAAAACCCATGACAACATGGCCACCTTTCCTCACATGGATCTAGGGTGCCTGTCCTATGATTTCGAGCAACGAACGTATAACCACATCCCCATCAGGGCAACTGAAGAGCAGTCTCACTCCGCTATCATCATCTGTCCATGCACGTATATGATGCAACCTGAAAGCGCGCTTTCCATCCCCTTATAGGTTGGAGGACGAAAAGTCTAGAGCGGAAGTGTTCATTAAGAAGCACAATGAAGATTTTTTTTAGAAAAAGAAAAGGACATTTCATGTGGAGCGAAGACAGAGCTTCGCTTGAAAATAAGTAAGAGTTAGATAACGAGAGGCTGCATTGTGCATTTAATAGCGGCCTGTTACACAACGACCCGTAATGCGGCGTGCGAAAATTCCAAGAAGACTTGGTTGTTAGCCTTGCAGTTGCAATGTCGGGCTATGGCCAAAGAAGAGTGTGAACTCTTAGCGGTCACTTACCGCTGCTGACTGCGAAATCGCCCAGCGTCCTTCTCTTATAAGGCTCAAGTGCCGGACAACCGCATTACATGCGTTAACTACGCGTCAGGCACTTGGCAGTGTTCGCATTAAGGACTGTCAAGGCAGTCAGTGCCGACACAGCAGCGTGCTGTTGTCAAGAGCTAATGCAACGTGACCACTCCGGTTACTTGCTCGACCTACAGCATTGGAACACTGGAATGGAGCGAAAATTTTCAACTGCCATGGACGCTCCCTAGAGCCTTCGTTGTGTCGTCCGGTGCCACATGGTCTGTCTCATTGCGAGGCAACTTTACAATGTCGCTTGTGGCTGAAGCGCGATATGCTCAAAAGATTAATGTTTTCTTATCAACAGGATAGAAAGTGCCTCGCGTAACTTTCGCCGCTGCGGCGAGACCAGGCAACACGTCCTCTGCCCCTTCCCATTTTTTTTTTTTTAAGGGAACGCTATACGGGATTCCCGACTCGAGCGCCATCGTGACAGAAAGCAAGTAGAAACACTGCTGCGCGTTCGAAAGATGGCTATACTGTACGAGCACGCTTGAATGCACAGTGAACGCTGCTGTGTGCGCGCCACCGCTTAGCTCTCTCATTTCTTTCTTTCCTTTCGCCTTACTTTTCCTCACTACAATGTAGCAGATCGTCGGAGTCAACACGGTTTCCTGTCTTTGGGTTCCTTTCTGTCTACCTAAGGACTTGATGTTCCTCTGAATCTTAGCGAGAGCGTTAGAAACGCAGCATTCACTCACCAATTCGTGATAGTATCGTATTTTGACGATGAAGGATAAAAGTGAGGCAATGTGTTGCGGTCACAATATATATATATATATATATATATATATATATATATATATATATATATATATATACGTATATACGTATATATTCTACAATGCGTGCTTGGTCTTTCTTGCCGCATTTGTCGATAGTATTCCGTTTCCGTACAGTAATTCTGCGTGAAGGTGCCATCGTTTGCGAATAAAGCCGAAACTCGAAACAAACTTGCGCGCGTGAAAGAGCCAAGACGAAGACACGGCAACTAGCTTACCGTCTAACGTCGTTCTCTCGCGTACACCTCCGCGCTTGGGATCAACGTACCGCTCACAGTTTAATTAAAGTTTAATAGGCACCAGGGCTACGCCGGAAGGCCCAGAGCTGCGAAGATATGCGGTTTCGCACGCGCAAGTGTTTATCCAAGGGGGTAATGGAGAAGCGAGAGCAGCCGGGCAAAGTGTATGGGGCCAAGCATTAGGTAAATACGAAGATGTCTCACTCAAGACCCGGGGCTGAGTCGGCGATCGAAGCGTGCTACGATTGCGAGTCTTCCCGGCGCCGGTAAAGGATGGCGAGGAAAAGTAAAAAGAGAGCGCTGGTACGATGACAACACAGCAGGCTAAAGTGAACGAGGGGGAACAGCGTAGAAGGAAGCATTTCTTTCCGGCACGCGAAGCACGTCTTTGCTAGGCGGTCGCGCGGGACCCATTCGTAACAATCGCGGCAGCGAGAGGACTGGGCCTACAACATCGGACGTCGAAGTAATGAGCGATACAAACGATATTTTTCATAGTTCTCGCGCAATAGCAAGAGGTGACGTTCTCGTTGCATTTCGTAAGAGCAGTATAATTGATGCATCCGTTTTCACGTTGCGAAGGGGCACCTATTTCGAAATGCAAATCGAGAGAGACATGTAGTAGGTGTTATTTTTATAGCGCTGCTGTTCGTATAACTGATTTTGAGAACGTATGCTCACCAAAGTTTTGTTTGAAGAGTTCATAAGATAAACACTAAGCGCTGCCGGTAGTAACGTTATTCTGTATCAACAACTTCATACTTTTAATGAGATTTTAGGAATCAGAACTTCATTTATGGTGGAAGTAGCTGAACAGTTATGTCAACATATACGTAATTAAAGAAGACAGGTTACGACAAATAAAGTTACTACACGATTGCAGTTCAAACAAGTGTACGAACAGTTCTGCGTCTTGCGAAAATGATACGTGTGCCAATGTTTAAACAAAAACAAAACGACGCGTACAATTGTTTCTTCTCTGCTCCTAAGGTGTTCTGTTCTTCGTAAAGGCAAATGTTAACTATTAGAGCTGTTTACACGTCCGAGACAATGTCCCAAACAAATATTCTAGAGATTTCTTGCACTTTCATGCGCGGGTAAAGTGACTGCACGAGTCATATGTAAATGACTAAGTGTTTACCAAAGTGAACGGCACATTGTGAAGCTGCACGCGTTCAGTAAAGAAGTAGCTGCCTCACCGTGCGTTTGTCACATGATCCTCGCGACTTGCATTCGATTGGTATGACAAGGAGGTGCGCGCATTGAAAGTGGAAGCGTGCGTCACTTCGCTGAGTGAGATAGAGAGAGAGAGAGAGAGAGAGAGAGAGAAATAGAAGACAGGAAAGGCAGGGATGTTAACCTGACGCACGTCTGATTTGCTACCCTGAACTGGGGGAAGGGGGCAAGGGAAGGGGGAAGGCAATGAGCATAAGTGTAGCCCATGCGAAATGAATCACGTTACGTTGTTCTTTCTGTACCGTGGTATTGAAGTACGCCTCGAGGGAATTACCAAGTTGGAGGCATACTTAACGTAAGAAAAAGTGGTCAATCACTTGCCACATCTTTTAACCATAGATGTTGGGTTAATGTCTATGACGACCAGCTGCTGAGCACCAAATCCTACGTCTAGCTCCAGGTAGCGGCTACCAGGTTCCGATGTAGAGAAATAAAAACAAATCAAAAAAGAAAAGAAAAATACGTCTACTTATACTTGGGCATGCATTAAATAATTCTGTTTGAGCAAACTAACGAGACGGAATCCTCCGCTACGGTGCCCCTCACACACTCAGTGCAGTTTAGGGGACACGAAATTCCATCTATTCGATCCTCGATTCTATCTTCGAGCTCCTTTAGCTGACGAATATTATGTTTTTGTGGTGCCAACTTCTAGTTTTCTGGTTAGTGAAGTTGATACTAGAGGGAGGCTGCCACACTAAGGCAGTGGTTCTGGGCTTGATTCCACGGAGAAGTAAGGACTTGTCTTGACAACCAACTTTTCAAACCGATAGTTTTCGAAGCAACTCGCATCTTCGCAAAGCAATCACATCTGGTTGCTTCGTATACCACAAGGCTATACTCAAGTATACAGATGATAATGTCCGTGACAGTAACGCTCATTGAATGGCACGAAACGCAATGATCTCGACATGCAATATTGTGATTCCAAGGATAACACTAGACGCGCATAATTCACAGCGAGGAATAATAATCAAACCGCTGTGAACTCATTTGTCAATAACGTTTAAGGAAAGAGCAGAAAAAAGTGGGGGAGGGGGCTTCCGTAGTTACATGTCTCAAATCAAGATTCTTTGTCGGCTGCTGTCAAGTTTTGCTTTGCATTCAAGTAAGTATGCCTGCTCAACCTAACCTACGACAACGTCTGAGTTTGCATTCGCTCAAGAGAGAGAGAGAGAGTGAGAGAGCAAATGATAAATGAAAGGTAGGGAGGTTAGCCAGGACTGAGCCCGGTTGGCTATCCTACACTGGGGAAAGGGAAAGGGGGACGGAAAGATCAACCGGTCACTCGGTCCGGATCACAGACGCTGACTCAATCCGATAGCTTTCAAATATCGCAGCAGCGCTTTTGTGATTCGCTCAAAATATTGCTACATCCTTCGTGCTAAGGCGATGGGAGCTTAACGCAGCAGTTAAACCAGCACTGACAGTAAATGTCGAGGCAGTTGGTCATATCTTGCGAAGGCACCAGGAAAATGTGAGAAATGTAGTCCACGTTATTGCAATTATAGTAGTCAGTACTTACTATTTATGCACGTATACTAGACTACTTGTACTTATACACTTACTTATATACATATACACTTAGACTACTTATACACGAGCTTGGTAGTCATTGTTCCGTATTGGCCAGAACTCGGATAAGTCGCCATCTTGCCAACGAGGCGCATTTTACCGAACTATAGAATACAGCCATTATTGCGAGCCGTTTTAGTTGCTGACAGTTCCGTTTTTGTGTAGCAAGGAAACATGGATTTCCAACTCATTCGAACGGCGATTACCAGCAGCGCAATTACTATATGCGAGGATAAAACTAAAAAGCAAGAGGCGTGGTTTCAGCAATGCTGTACCAGAGCGCAAGCAGCGCGCAGAGTGCTTTCCGTGAGAGTTTTTATGCGGACCTCGCACGGTGTTCTTGTTGGATTTGCGGCGGGAACAAATAACAGGAGCGTAGACATGTTTCAATCGTTTGCCCTACGTTTCTCCATATATTTATGCACCACTCCCATTCATAATTTGCAGATAACAAACAAGACATCATTTTTTTTTCTTTACCACCCTGATTCGTCTTTCGAATAAACTTCTACAGTAGTCTGAACGCGCGTCAATGCCTTTTTAATTATACTATTACAACGACTGAATTTTTTAGGTCGTTTAATATGAAGTCTATTGATTTACTCGTAGAGCAAAATAATTTATTTCAATCAGGGAAACTGAAATTCTCATTTGAGCATATCCATATTGAAAACCCCGGGAACATTTGAATTTGATTAAGCTAGTCGAAGCAGTTCACTCAAACTCGGCCGCGTCAAGAAGAATACGCTGGTCGGGTCAAAGCGGATAAGCAGGATTTGGTTCCGGCAGTGCTTGACATGGGGACTACATGAAAGGGTGGAGTGCCGGCGGCTCATATTCTGTTGAAGGTGCATCTTCGCAACCCGAAGGCGCCACCACCTCTTAGGTGCTTTGGGATGTCGTGAGAGAAATCGCCGCTATGAAAGGGGCCAGGATGCCCCTTTTTTACACTGTCTTGTGGCCAGAGGTTTTTGATGTGATGTGAGTTCGACAGGATCTTTTCTCAGGACTTGTCGCTCCTGGAGGAAACCGAGTGTGAGGCCGAGGGACACCTGCATCCAATTTTAACCAATAGATAGCCACCGGCAGCGAGGTTTTTGACCCACGACCTCTCACGGCCCGAAGCGGACGCTCAACCAGGGGGTCATCGCTGCAAGTTCCCTTGACCAGGACAGTTACGGTGTATGTGGCAATATATTTCCGCCTCATCGACACCCTAAACAACACCGTTAATGCGAAAGGAAGCAATGAATAAAAGCTGTTGATTTACTTCTACACCTCTACGCATTGCGATGAGCGAGTCGCGATTAAGCTTTACTCCGGCGTCGCGTCATCCTTTCTTTTACCATTTTTTAAGAGAAAGAACAGCTCACTCGGTTTCTCAAACATGCAATGTCAAAAGGGTCACTCGTCCGTAGCTCCAACTCACGTTGGGTCCACAAGGATGCTTTGACGGAGGCCTTGGGGCACGCTGTGTCGCGGGCTCTTCCTTGCGCGGCGGACTCCCGGGCCAATTGCGCGGTTCCCTCCTCTCTTCGGTCGAAGTCGCTGCTCAACACGCGGCAAACTTTCCCGCGTGGTGAGTATTTATAACGTGAGCGGGCGCCACAAGCGGGCGCGCAGCGCAGCTGCACCTCGTCCCGGGCGCAGATGGGAGGAAGAGGAAGAGGAGAAAGGAGGAGAGAGGTGGGCAGCGCACTCGGCCTCCTCTGCCACGGATCGACGCAAACCAATCGCTGCCGCTGACGTCGACTTGCCACGTGACTGCCGCGGACCAATGAGAGAGGTGCGGGGGCTTGAGGCCGAAACAAAAGAAAAGAAACGTCACGCGTAGGAAGAGGGGGGGGCGGGAGGGGGAGGTGAAAACAGAGCGCGGTTCATTGCTGTGTTCGGTACGCGAGCGTGTACATACATGCCTTGGAGGACAGGACGGACGTTTAAGTAAAAGTGACGCATACACGTGAGAAGAAAGAATGACAACCATCCCAGGTCGAGCCGAAATTGTTTCGGAAATGAAACTTGCCCTCAAAAGTGAGATATACCCTGAATGCCTTAAAAGCTTTCGTGAAAAAGAAATACACTATTGCACGGAAGTATGCCCGAAGGACGCACGAAGTATGCTCGAACTTCATGAGGAAGAATACAACTTCGTTAACATTCATTCTTACCTAATAGTTCATGAAATACCTATGGTAGAGAAATAATTAGAAAGGTGGCCGTGACAATGACTTTCTCTTCCTAATGCATTCCAAGCGTGCCGGAAAACCCGTGAGATCTGTTCACTGAGCGTTAAAATAGTTTATTCTGGCTTTGAAATTTTCTTTTCACATTCAGTCGCGTCGCATTCCGTTTCAGACTGCCTTGTTCATATTCTTGATCAGACTTGTCCGGATACTACTTTCCGCATTGCTCTGTCTCCGTATTCATTTGTATTTATACATTTATCTGCCTTTCCGTCCTTATCTTCTTGCTTTCTTTATCTCACCTCTCGAGAAATAAGGTGAGCGGGACCATAGCACAAGCTCGCTTCGTCTCTGGGGTCCATGTTCTTGGGAATGGGAGCCACTTTGATTGTGTTTAGTATTTTGTCCGGGATAGTCACGGTTCTTTGGGTTTCTTGCGAAGAACACAGGAAGGCGAGAGCCGAATACATCCAAAAGTCACTAGCTTCCCAGGCAACAACGGTATACGTGGACGCAGCCACATACACCAGAAGGGCGAGACAAACCAACCCCAACGCAGTAGCGGCGGTGATAAACTCGGATATGCGAGAAATCGTCAGCGCATCTCTACGGGACTGCACGGTAGTCGAGGCTGAAGAAGCGGCCGTCGCTCTAGCGGCAGCGGAGGGCTATCGGACTAGGCGGTGCTTAACAATACTAACCGACTCCCGAACAGCATGCCGAAACTACATGTTAGGCAGAATAGGTCACAGAGCGCTCCGCATACTCCGCTCTGAAGATCCCCACACACAAAACCCAGAAAAAGAACAACCAATTAGAGACACGATAATGTTGACGCCGGGTCATACGGGCGTGGAAGGCAACCGTGAGGTCGACAGGGTAGCTCGAGGATACACTGCATACCGAGCACCCTCCGCCAATGACCTCGAGGAAACTGAGCCAGTACCCAGAGAATACTCGGCTATCCTAAACCACTATAAGGGCAGAAGGAAGGGGTACCCCCCGCCGCATAGCTCTCTCACTAGAGAGGACTCCGTAGCTTGGAGGCTGCTACAGACGGGTGCATATCCGAACTTAAACACCCTCAGTAAAATACAACCCGCACAGTACACTGACAAATGCCCATGGTCCAGGAAACACCCACGCTCTACCATATCACGTTGGCCTGCCAGAAAACAAATGCGGCACCAATAATATCAAACCCGAGTGCGGAGCAATCGGAAGGAATGCTCTCCAGCGACCGTCAGGACGTCCAACTAGGGCTGATCCGACGGGCCCAGCTGGCAGCGGCATCCAGCGGAGCCCTGGACTAGGGGCAGACGGCCATTGCTAAGAAGATGGAAGACACCATCTGACTCCGCGAAATTCATTAAATTCTCTAGAGCTCAATAAACGTTTGTCCTCCTCCTCCTCCTTGCTTCGTCTCTTGCAAGTGAAATTTCTGTCTATAGTTACCTGCAGGTAAAGTCCTGTTTCGTAAGTACGTCTTCTTTCCTTTTTGTGTGTTTTTCAGTCATTATGGTTACATGGTCCTAAAATTTTGCGCGCTATAAACTGATCTACACGATGGCCTTTCTCTGCAGTGCTTACTTTTACCTCGGAACATTTCAATATATATATATATATATATATATATATATATAGAATACTGCACGGAGCCGTTCTAAGTGAACCAATCAATCAGCAAATAAAAAAAAAAGCTCGCCGTAAGGCGCATGTATTCGATAATCGTGGTCTTGCCCATTACCACTCCAGGAAAATTAGAAAAAAAGAAAGATCGACTAGAGGGACCACGTGATCTTCTGACGCACAAGTATCGCGGCCTGTCTTCGTGTTTTGTTTGTCTTCGTTCTTGCACAGCAAGCATTGCGGTCTGAATGAACCGCTCCCAAACTGAAAGGCGGATGCCCAGCTGGGGGGGGGGGGGGGGGGGGCGGAGTCTGACTGTACCCGTCTTTTAAACCAGCGGGTGTCCGGCGGTAGGGATCGGACCATGCACCTGCCGCAGCCGAGCCAGACGTTCTAGTCGCTTCTCGAAGAGGAAGCCCGTGTGTCGAGTGAGCTCCTGAACACTTTGCAATACGACGAACAGGGTTTGAATCATGTATGCGAACCTCAAAGAGGTGCCACGTAATGCCAAGGCATTTCTCTCGAATTTACCGCTAACTCACCACTGATATTTTTTTTCAACCTCAGATGGCATGCTGGCATATTTAGATGGAACGTTTGGTAAGTTGTTACGTATTCAGGTTGGCTAGAGATATTCGTATATCAAAATTTCAGAATCGAATAGAACACGAATAGCGGAGAAAAGTAACATTTGAACATAGAAACGAACGCCGAATCACTTGTAATTTCTAAACAAAATGACAGAAAAGGTTGCTGGGAGTCCGTGTACTAGAGATGCTTATTTACGCTATTAGAAACTTGTAATGCTCCTTCCTGTCCCCCAGAGTACGGTAGCAACAAGACGCATTTCTAGTTAACATCCCTGCCTTCCCTATTTCTTTCCTGCTGCTCCTGTAATGCCGTTCGCGTCTGGAGGTCCGGTCAACAGAGCAGCTTGTATTATACTGGCCGTTTTGAAACAAAAGAGGAGCTAATCACCAGATCTAAATGGAGTACTTGACCACATGACCTACTTCTTTGCTGTTTTTGTATAGTAACCCTATCAATATAATCATAAGAGGTCCACCTGGTAGTTTTTTCAAAACTCTGGGACTTCCTACTGTAATACTATTACCATGTAACTCCATCATGACTGTTGCAATAAACTTGACTTGAGTTTTGTCCTCGCTGAGGAAGCTAAGTGTAATACTGTGCCAACGCACATCGTTTGGATGGATGCAGACACGGTAAGATTGAGCCTATTTTAAAAATTGATTTGCCCAAATCCAGACCGCTTTCTAGGCAGCCTAAAGGCGAATGATCCTCGTTGAACAACTGTTAATTAATGAGTTAAAGTTAGCTGCTACATGTGTCTGCTCAGGAACTGGTGCCGAATTCACAAAGAAGCTCGCTCGTAAGTGCTCTTTGCCCATTGGCAGGTAGTCTTTGCTATTGGCAAGTCCAGCGTAATGATTCGCTGAAATTTTCTCTTACGAACAATTTCATCGTAAGGGCCTTATTTTGTGAATACGGGCCCTGGTCTCTCTGCGCAACAACTTCGCCTCTCCTACAGCAGAACCACGCGGAAGATTTAACACGTGTCTGGTCTTTCTCCCTGAAGACTCTAATTAAATTACGGGGTTCTACGCGCCAAAACCACTTTCTGATTATGAGGCACGCTGTAGTGGAGGACTCCGGAAATTTTGACCACCTGAGGTACTTTAACGTGCACCTAAATCTAAGTACACGGGTGTTTTCGCACTTCGCCCCCATCGAAATGCGGCCGCCGTGGGCGGGATTCGCTCCCACGACCTCGTGCTCAGCAGCCGAACACCATAGCCACTGAGCAACCAGGGCGGGTCCTGAAGACTCTAAAAGCGTTGTCTTTACACTGTAAGCAAATCCGTATATTTGAACACACATACGGCTCTTTCGACGAGGGAATTCGCGGACAGAATACAACACGAACAGTAAGGGCTATTTCATGCGTACCCGAATTTTCGAATAATCACGCACCACCTAATGTTGGCACAGTGCATTCGTGCAGAGTAGAAAGTGCTGTGACAGCGCTTGCCGTGCCTTTCTACGGTTATCTGCTTTTGTCTGTCGTTCTTTTTTTCGCGATAAAACTTGCTAATATAGGGACTGGCATAACCGTGTAATGCCCCATGTATCATCTATGCTACGCTGAGCATATTGCCTCAAATCACTGATTGAAGCATAGGAAACATAACAAAAAGACCATAGTTGCGTTTTTGAGGCAATATATTGAAGGTTCAGCTGTAGATATCTTAAGAAATCAATTACTAATTAAATAATTAGTAGAGTAATTAAGGTATAACTAAAAAAAACATTCTTTTTTTTTCTACAAGTGTGCTCTCCATGGCCAGAAAGAAATGCCAACGGTTAGTTTCAATTTTCCTTGATGTGTAACTGTGTTTGATCATTACAGGAACAAATTCATCTTACCCTTCTTTCCGCACTGAAAATACATTCTACGTGTGCGTGAGCGCACAAGGCAAGACAGTTAAGTGAAACGAGTGGTCATTCTATGCCTCTTCAAACAGTAGGCGCATAGCCGAATCCATAGCCGTCAACAGCCGTCTTTCGCCTAATTGATAAATGTATCTCCCTCCCTTCGGTCTTACTTCTCCGCAAGTACTAATCGAGCTTTCCATATATACGACAAAAAAAAAAAAAAAAAAAAACTGCGAAAATACACCGACGTCCATTACCCCAACAAAGAGATAAAGAAAGCGTAACAATCGTTATGGCCAGACCTGCCCCGCTGCGCACTTTCAGCGACTATAGCCACGAAAGACTGGCCGTGGTGCGCATATTAGGTATAAAACGCCAACGAACTCGTGGTAATTTGATCGTGATGCCATAATTCGAACTTTATTGCGCAGATTTTACTTTCTTCTTCCTTTCTTAACAATCTCTCGCTCATTTATTTAGTTTTGCGGCTGCAAAATAAGTGGGCGTACTGCCGTAGCTCGCTTAGAAAAGCCTCCCCGCAAGGAACCCCATTATAAAAGCGCAATAGAATTTCGATAATTTGATCGAAATGCGGTATAATTCGGACCGCTTCCTAATTCCGAGAACATTTCCGGGCTCCCCCGCCACTAACGTCGAGCCGCGGAGCACACAAACAGGCGTTGCGGCAAGGCGTGGAACGCAGTTAAAGAAATGCATACCGCATAGACCCTGGTATAGTACACGTGGTTTTACCGCCAAGATTATATTCATCCACATATATTTTTTTTCTCATTAGGATACCATACTCACGGAATGAAACACATCAAGTTAAGGCTACCTAATATGTGTACCTATGCTTCTGCCGTCTCCAGTGTAAATGACACCAGCATGGTTTTGGCTTTTACGCTTTGATCTGAGTTCCTGTTTTTTAGCCACAAGCGTGGCGACGTGACGCGGAACTAGAAGAATTAACGGTTGGGCTAGTGTGTCTTGCACTGCCTATGAGAAATATTAGCGGAACGAGGAGACAACTCCCACTTATGTGTTCTTTTTTTTTCCTCGCAAATTCTCCTCATCAGCGACGTCACACTGTGGAGTATTTGTGCTTATACGGTGTTAAGCTATAAAATTTCCCTGTCCAGTTTCATTCCAAGAGTATATAGTGCGATGTACAAAAGAGACCGAAGAAAAAGTTGTTGGATTATGGCTTCAGCATCCCTTCTCCCTTACTCGAACAAAAATATAAAGGGGATATATAGGCATACGATATTCATAAGTGCAGCTAAAGCTGAACGAGTGGCCCCCACGCTGCATACCACAGCCTGCGTAGCCACCGTAGCCTGTGTGCCACTACGGCTGCGGTTCGGCTAGGCTTGGTTCCGTTTGTTGCTGCCTTCGAAGAAAAATTGTTGTAAAGAAATATTTACAGCTATTAGAGGTTACATTAAAGACGGGCAAAACCTTTACTTCGTTTTTTTTTTCTAAGGACACTTCTTGCCTTTATTTTAGATATGTATAAATTTAGGGTGCGTCAAGTCCACTACTGTGGCTATTAAACACGTATATTTGGTATGAATTGCTTCACACGCCGAAAAGCCGGCAAGTTATAGCAGACGACACATAACTTTTCTTTTTCGGTGTCTTTTCTTCTGTTTTCCACGTAACACTTTCGCTTTATGTTCTGTCTGTGAAACGCTTTATTTTCCTTCCTGCTTTTCAGATTATGAAAAAAATAAAAAAGAAACAGGCGTTCTTGTGTAAGTAATGCCACATATTTATTCGCGAAACAAAGGAAAAAAACTGCTCTTTATTGTAAAGCAGCGTTTAGCTGTCGTACATTCACGGATATGCTACTCTGCAGAGAACGGGAAGGAGAGGAAAAAAGGCCATAGATAAACGTGGGCATTGGTATTGAAAAAAAAAAAAGAACGAGAGTTAAAAGTCGTGCTGTTTTCCACGCGATCTTTCATGTTCGTTTGAACGGCAGAGCACATCCTCTAAGTAATAAGTATGGGGACTCGCTGGGCGAATCGGTGCATAGTGAAGGTGCGACGGTTCTAGCAAGGTGACACGGGACGAATTCTTTCGTCCCGGGTTCATCCAGCGGTCATCGCATATCCTCCTCCTGATTGTGCTTGAGACTATTCACCTCGCTGGAAAAAAACATGCCTCCGCTGTTCCAGGGCACGAACGCAAGTTATCTTGGTAAATCGGGAATGAATCGGGAGCGGAAGTTGCGTTCCTGGCCTTGCCTATATCGAAACAGCCCTGAATTATTTTTTGTCGGTAATTACAACCTGCATTTTCCCGTGCTGTGCTACGCAGGCTGTTATATGTCGGACTATTGCGGGACGTACAGCAGATCGCTAAAGTTATCGGAGCACGGAAGTCGCAATAAAGAAAGAAAGAAAGAAAGAAAGAAAGGAAGAAAGAAAGAAAGCTCAATTTTTTCGGTATCTGCCACTCAGTCAAAAATGTAAGGTTACAGTGCTGTGTTCCCAAAAGAGAACCATAAACTGCAGATTTTTTTATTATTATTTTTAAGGTGCACGCACTGAAGCATAAATTTTTCGTTTCTTTTCTTTTTCCGGTTTCCAAGCTTCAAAATATTTTGCGGACAGCAGTACTTCCGCACCCGTCGGACAATCCGTCGTACATTCTACTGTTACTCCTTATGCCTAAAAAATACGTGTTCATATTTAAAAATTTTCATTGAATATACTTTGTTTTATTTTTAAGCAAGGACGTGTGGTCATCGCCGACAACAATGACGAGACCTCCTACAATTAGCAACTTGTTTTAGTAACTACATTTACTAAAGTTACTAAGTGTGACAGACTCAGCATCCCCGAGTATGTACCAGCGCTAAGCAACTTCATTGCAATGTACCCATTCACATGACCTAGCAACCACGATCACACAACAAAACGATTGCTTACACAAGCAATACTCACGATTGGTCCTCCCTTGATTGCCGCTGTGCACTGCTGTCACTTTGTGTTCCTGTAAGGGGCCAAATTCACCTTAACTTTTATTTTCATTTTATTTTACTTATTTCTGAAAGTGTCTAATAACAGCTATATGCCTTAGTCAGGCAAAGAACAGAAAAGAGAAAACAAAACAGAAAACCTGAAAGAACAGTGGTACAAGATGCAACGAAAAAATTGAATTAATTCAAAGACAGAAGTCTTCGTTTCCGAGGCTTTGAACATGACGTCACGCGGAGCCCCGATGCTGCAAGCACCTATGATGCTGCAAACTTACAGTGAACAACGGTGTTAGAAGGAGCCGTGATGTTACAAGTGGCCGTGATACTACAAAGACCCGCCGTGGTTGCTTAGTGGCTATGGTGTTAGTCTGCTAAGCACAAGGTCTTGGAATCGAATGCCTGCCACGGCGGCCGCATTTAGATGGTGGCGAAATTCAAAAGCACCCGTGTACTTTGAGTTTAGTGCACGTTAAAGAACCCCAGGTGGTCTAAATTATTCCGGAGTCCCCCTTCTACGGCATGCCTCATAATCAGCTCGTGGTTTTGCCACGTAAAACCTAATAATGTGATTTCGTGTTACAAGTAACCATGACGTAACAGGGATATCCCGATGCTTATAGGTCATAACAGCATGGCGCAATAAAACCGATAATGCACTACTTCGGTTTAATTTCAGCAGAAAGCGCTTTTGTTTCTTTTGATTCAGGAATCTCACTTTTCTTACGACGACGAAATCGAAACGCGCACAGTGCGAAGTCCGAACGTTTCATCCCGACGAACCATAATTGTGTATTTTTTTACTGCACGTTAGGCGAATTAAAGCCCACGAATTCCACAAAAGAAACCTAGTTTGCTTAAAAGAATCATAAGCGTTTTATCAACTTTTCCAATAACTTCGTAGTTAGCCGAGCGCAGCAATGCTGGCGCTCTTCGCAGTAAAGTTCGCGTTAGGCAATACCCCGTCGAAGTACCTACAGCTGATTCGACGATTACGTGATCGGGCGTGCCAGCTGTGTCTCTTTTCCGCAATTCCGACAGGCTCGCAGAAAGTTTATCAAATTCGCCGATAATTTCGTAGCTAGAACAGTGTCGTCTCTGACAGACAGAATTGGGAGAGCCATTCAATGTCTACGCAAGACTCAGCCATGGTAGCTACGAAGACCATGTAGGAATCATTCTCAGCCGCCCGTCCCCATCCACGATCTTGGGTTTATCAAGGAAAATTTTTTCTCCGTCTAATAAATACGCATATATCTCTTTCGGCTCGCGAAGGAACCATACGCCGCGACGCGATACATTAGTATATAAGTTCGCGTCGGGTAATACTTTGCTGCATTCCTATGGAAAATTGGACGAAGTTGGTGTGCGTGCGTGTGAGTCTTTGTCACGTGGGCGTTTTCACCCGCCTGCGAGGTTTGAAGATGAAGTCTCCACGGTGTTACGATCGGCCTGCGGGAGTACTGCTCTGCAAAGCTATCTCAGCCCGCTGCAGGTGCATCGATCGACCCGCGGTGGTGGCGCCCTTCAGAGAACCGGGGAAGACTACAGCCCTAACCGACCATGAACTTCCTTCGGAGAATTGGAGACCACGGCAGCGTTAATCCACCATACGCCTTCTTCGCAGAGTCGGAGACGGCAGCAGGGCTGGCCATGTTTGGCGGACCGTGTATTGTTGGTTGATTGGCCATGGCCTTCATGGTCTATTTGCAGCAAGAAGAGCTTCTCTAACAAAAGGGTGCTTTGCGGTACGTTTTTCCTCGGGCCCCAGGATTCTTCACAGTCTGCTGACTGTGACGAATCGACTGTGACTGTGACGGGTCGACTACGCCACAACGACTGTGGACTCGTCCGATTGGACGGAGGTTGGACAGCAGTTTTCCCTCCCCTAGGGATCTAGGGAGGACAGAGACTTTTTAAGCAGCAGTTTGTCGGCTGCTAGAGTGTGCTCGTGCTAGTGAGCAGTGTGCTGGGTGTGTTTGGAGCTTCGTGCTCGTCTGCTGTATGCTTCGTCTCGCGTGCTCCATTTGGGAGTCACGCTAGACTGTCGAAATGTATCTCTTGTTTTAATGTCCCGTACGCCTAGTTCCTCCCTACAACCTCCAACTCTTACAACGGGTGGAGCCGCACGGTCTGCAACTAGTACTCTACTCTGTATACTGGCGAACATTCTTATGCACGTACTGGGACCGCAGCGCCTAAGCGTCGCCAACGAGAAAGAATTACGAGGACAGCGAGTTTCTTACATTCTTTCATATACGCGTTCTCTTAAGCGTTGTGGTTCCAGAGCATGTATCAAATCAACTAACCCGAAAGCATGCACTTCCACACGATATTAACTGTCGCTCTTTCTGCGTTTCCGCCTTGCTCATTTCGCTCACCACGAATACGCACGCTCGGAGAGACACTATGGACCCGTATTAAGAAAGAGCTGTTATGCTAAAGCAGCTCGCAAGAGCAGTTACAAGCCAATCGCGATGTTGGACATGCTATAGGCGAAGGCGGCCGCCCAATAATAATGAGCACTTACGAATAAACTGCCTTGTAAACTTGGCCGCAGATCGAGACCTCTAAAAAGCAGAAAACTCACGAATGTTTTGGCTAAAGAATATATATAGGAACATAAAATCGCTCCACAACCACGTGACGGGACATGTGTTATTCTTCAAACGTATCAGGTCTACATCTGCATTTCCGACAAATGTTCAGCTATTTCTCAAAAATGCGACGCTGGAATTTTTTTCTTAGGTTTTACGCGCCAAAACCACGATTTAATTATGACGCACACCATAGTGGGGGACTCCAGATTCATTTTGACCACCATGGGATCTTTAACGCGCCCCCAATGCACGGGACACGGGCGTTTTTGCATTTCGCCCCCATTGGAGGAAAATTTCTTATACACAAAGAAAGCAGGACACTCGAAGCAAATGAATGCCGGGTTCACAAACTACACACAGGCACTTGCACGTTCCACTTCATGCATTATTTTGCTCACAAGTCATAATATTCTACTTAAAATTTGGAGATTTCAATGCAAAGCATGAAGTTACAATTTTGCATGCCTTGAGGCAAGAAGAAGATAGTTTCGGCCCACCAAACAACACCACTTGACGCGTGATGCGAGGTTAGGCGTGTCGAATCAATTACTACTTCGACTATTCATTCGAGTAATTTTCTTACTTGGACAGATGTTGGACCGCTCAGAAATCATCTGCACTATACCGTCTGTCTTTGAAGTACGCTAGGCCGACTGGATGGTCTATCCTTGTGCAGATTCAATGGTCTTGGGTATATGGCTTCATTGCTGACCAACCCAGAAAGCTACGCGCTACGATGTCTTTTCTGAAGTCAACGAACCTGTGAAGACGTTTTTAGGCGCCCTGTGTCTGCTACTGTGTAGGCGGACTCTCTCTCTCTCTTCTCTCTCTCTCTCTCTTTCTCTCATTTTGCTTTTGTCGTTTTCTTCTTTCTTTCAATATCTCATCGCTTTTCACCCGTGCAGGATAGACAACCGGACCTCCATGTGGTTTCTTCCTGCGGTTCTCTCCATCTCTCTTTCTCTCTCAATTTACACTACCGAGCCTGAGAAGTGCGACATCAGCAGGGGCCGTTCGTGTTACACTGCAATTTTATAAAGCTTCACTGACCAGCTAAGCAACTCCCTTCCTCACTTACTCCAAGCCGGTTATTTATTCTCCAACATAAGTGTACTATAGTGGATAAATAAAACGGGGAAAAGGTAGGGCTAGCTATACTCTAGCATTATTTTGTTTCGCCTTTAACGACTTCACTTGATGACAGCATAATCTCGGCTCGTATGCATACCTTGAAGCTTGGACCACGACTGCATCGACTAAACCCCTCCCTGCAACTCCGACCTCCACTCGGACTTTCTCGACGTGAAGCTACGCTTCTCTGTCGCCTTTGGTTAGGAGTTGCCTTCACAAAGGCATGCTCTACATTAACTGGAGTGACTGACAGTGCAGCATGCGAGGTCTGTGGCACCGAAGAAAACATCGACCACCTGCTGTGCCACTGGCCACGATACACCCCAGAGAGACAAGAACTTGCCAAAGCTTTCCAAAAACTGGACAATCGGCCGCTTTCTGTGCAGGTGCTGCTGGAACACCGCACCCATCGCCTGTCGGCCCATACAGCGGTGAAGGCGCTTTTGTGCTTCTTAATGACGACGGGCTTGTGCCTATCTGTGACTATTAATGCAATTTCTGTAAGACCACACACGTCAGCGAACTCATCGCAATTTACTTCTTTCCTTCTCTCCTCTCTCTCCCTGTTATCTTTGTTTTCCCCCTTTCCCATTCCCCCGGTGTAGTGTAGCCAACCGGACGTTATTCTGGTTAACCTCCCTGCCTTCTACTTATCTATTTCCCTTCTTTCCTGGACCACCACTGCACACAGAATCGTAGCGGTACAAAACGTAGCTCTCGCGTTATTGTTTGCAAGAGGTGATCTGCCTTACAATTTCCTGCACACGTTTAGTTTGCCCAGGATAGTTATATGGGGACGCTTGTATATCAGATGGACATTAAAGACATACTACACTTGTTTATGAGCGTCAAACATGGTACGTAACCGCTATGAACGACCTGCCAAAAACCAGGTGGTGGGAAAAATTAATAAATATGAACAAATACAATCAAATTAAGAAAAAAACTTAGGACAGGAAAATTTGCTAACAAGGAATATTGAGAAACTGAGTGATCAGACCGCATGAACACACAAATAAAAGAGGCTGAAAAAGAGCGCCATGCTCCAGTGAGCATTTTGGCGAACAAGTTTAGACGACATATAACTAAGATATGAGAAACTGAATATAGCATGGAAAATTTTGTAGCTTACAGTACACCGTCATACATAAACATTAAGCTATAACATAGAACCGATGGTCAGTGTGAGAGTACAAGCAAAACGCTTAGATCCAGTGCAGGATGACGAAGCAGACCTTTTGGGAACATTTCTCGTTGAAATATATATCCGCAACAAACTGAAATACGCTGGTCAATAGATTCAATTTCGTTTCAGAAATGACACGGATGAGAGATAACTAGATAATGGATAACCAGCGAAGAAATGATTGAAGAATAATTGCCCAACTATATTTTTCGTCAAGACGCGGTTCTCATTTAATTTTTTCGCCTTCTGCTGAGAATGGAATGCCTCTCTACAATAGTTTCCTCGTCAGGCGTTTCAATTCGAGGCCGAAAATCCGTTTCTAACGTCGACTACCAGCTAGCTCACGCAAATGAAATACTTGCGCCTTAGCGATGAGGGCACTGCTTATTAAGCTCCCGCACGCCTCACGTCATGCACTAAGCAGAGCCCCTCAAACTCGGACGATTGCTCAATGGTTATCCCGTACACCCTTGCAAAAGTATACTTCATTCAATGTAAGTTTGTAAAAGCACTCTATCTGTGCGAGTAAAAGGAGCGTACAGTGGTAATAAATGTAGCGATATTTTGTAAGCGTACGACGCGCAGTAGAGCTCTTTGTCAAAGACAATGGTTTTTCGAATCAATTTGCTGGGTAGAAAATTTCAAGAAATAGCTTCCTGCGTGGTGTGCTAGCTCACGTCATTACTGTCAAATCAGCGGTCTCCTTGTCGTATGCACGCATTAACTCATCTCATATGCGGTTAATGCTTCAAAGCGGCGTCTCAGCGCCTGTTACCAGCCTGCGGCCGTTGGAGGTGCTGTTCATTTATGTGCAATGTCTACGAAATTGAATTGATACTCCAGCATCACTGATGTTACCACCCACACGCTGAACTTAAATAATACTTTGGAGCCATAGCCAGAGTAGACTCGAGGGACGCAAGGTGGTATCATGCTTATACGTCATAATAATTGTGAGTAGCGTGGGTGGCAAATTTGCGGAAGAGCTGCGCTGGCCGGCTTCACTGCAGTTTTGACATTACAGTTGAACATGGTGCTTGATGAGCGACAGCTTGCCGATATTCCTCTTTGAGAAATGTCGTGCTCTCCCATTTATTGCGCAGTGAATTGACCGATCGGTAGATAATGCAAGAAATGTCAGTGAAATTTAGAGAAACGCTTTTTTGGCAGCATCTTAACGTTGCACCGTTCAACGAAAGCAACACACCAGAAAAAAGAAACGCACCATTGCATAAATTATTAACATGCTTGATTGCTAAATACAAAGTGGGCGATTACTTAATGCAGGAAGAGTAAACTTGAAAATCGAGAATAATGCCGAAGACGACGGGCTGACTCAATAGGCAAGTAGACAGTAAACTATCAGCTTGTCACAAACAGACCCCAATTACTTAGAGGGACACTTGAGAAATACTGGATCAGTTTAGATTGATAAAGCATTATTGAAGAACTTTGTTTTCATTGATCTCGCGTTAATAGGTTGATTACTATAAAAGGCAGTGATGGTCAAATTGTCATTTTTGAATTTTGCATCGAAACCCTCTCTTTAGTGCGTCAGTGTGACGTCACGAATTGCAAAGCATTTTTTTTTTTCTCGCATTTCGGCTGGGGTCTGGTTCCATAAAGCTTCAGTCTTTAGTTCTTTTCGAATTCGGTGGAGTTCATTTGTACCGATAAAAGTATAACTAGGCCCGAGCAGGCGGAGTCAAAATCCATGTCGTCAGGCGAAGTTGATGCGGGAACTTCAAGGCGTCACCGCCACCCGTCTTTCCATTTTGCGTCTTCTCTGTGGCGTACCGAGCGTCTTCTCGCGGTAAGAGCGCCATTTTTTTTTTGGTATTGTGGAAGTGTAATATACTAACAGAGCTCAAGTCATTTTTTCCCTTTTTAGTGCCTCTTCAGTGAACCCGATACTCCAAGCTGTTAGTGGCGAGAAGCTGGAGTACAAACGGAAACGTACGGGCGTACAAACGGAAACGCTGCAGGAGGAACCTGGACACCGCTCGAACTGTAGCAGACGACAGTCGCTAGTCCATGCCCTGACGTCACACGACCAGAGCTCGCAGCGCCCCTGTAGGTCGCTCTCAGGGCTAATAACCTCTGCAACTGTGATTAGATGGTAATAGATACAGTATCGACATCTTTTGACGTGAAAATTAAGGCTGGCGAAGCGGTTCTTCCGCGTTGATGAGCAATTTCCCGGTCCAGTCACCTTTTGTGCATCAAGGTAATGCTTATAAAGGCGACTCAGCGTCTGCCTGAAGTGCTTTTTTTTTCTTTTTTATGTGTGTGACTCGGCAAGTCTGCTCTTGTATGTGAGACGCGGCGCGGAGGTGCAGCACACGAGGAAGTATTCTGCGCCACTGAGATTTTGCGTTTATCTCTGTACTTGAGTTTTCAATGCGGGATACCGTGCTTTTGAACCGGGTCTTACGTCGGGGAGCTAATATTTGCGAGCTCATCAGGAGGAGCTTGTGAAACGTCGGCGGTGTGACAAGATGTCCACACTATTTATTTCTCTTATACTTCCAGCACTACCATTTCTCCTGTCACTGGCTGTTGACTTGAGTGCTTCTCTGTGATGGCAAGGCTATCAACGCGGCTAGTATATGATCCTTCACGACTTGTCCGTCGCATACCGCAAGGCACAAGAAACCGCCAATTCCTTCGTTTTACGTTGAACCTACTTCCTTGTGTTCTCATCGTGACATTTTGTAATTACCCTTCGTCTATGCTTCCCTTATTCTAGGACATAATATGATCAATTCGATCTACCATAACATAATAATTTGATCGGTCATGACAAAGCTAAAGCTCCCCGGCTTTTATTGAAACAAAAATAATGACAAACGACAAAAGCATTTGCCTTCTTTTCACAGTGGAAGACAAAGAGGTCTTAAAATACCACATATATATTACAGTTATTGCTTCCTATGCAACACATAAAAACCCCTAACAATTACATAAAAGAATAAAGCCTGGGAGAACTCCTGCTATTATTAGCCTTGTTACAGCATCAGTTGAATTTTTTACTTTTGTTGTCGTCTAACCAGTCACGCCGGCCGAATCGCATTTCTTATCAATGTTGCAAGTTTATTTCTTTAAAGCGTGCTTTGCCTCGTAAGCACTGTTATTGAGACAAAGCCACCTTTACGTTAGAGTCGAAGGGTTTGAAGGTTTGTAAGTAGGCAAGATGATATCGTTATTGTTTGTTAATGTTAATGTGTGTGTGCGTGTGTGTGTCCGTGTACGCGCACGTGCGTGCGTGTGGTGGAACCATCCTAGAGAGATCCGAAATGGCTAGAAAGCTGGCATTGGCACAATCCGAAAGAAATGCATGTCAGCACAACACCCTCGAAATAGGGGCAGGCTGAAATATAACGTTGCTTCTTTTTCTTATAAGTACGTCAATTGGCGGTAAGAAGCAATTCGCTGGCTCGGAAAAAAAGAAAAAGAAACAGAAAATCTCATTATATTTGGATTAAGCTTAAAAGGTTCGAAGTGTTGCTAGTAAGCAAAAGTACTTATTCTTACACTTCCTAATGAATGTACCATCAATCATCATTGTACCTCCTCATTGTCTTCATTGTGAGCTTCAGGTGTTTTCTTGTCTACGTTACGGAAGATACACACGATTGCTGACGCCCTCTTTCTGTTACGTCGCAATGCAATTAATTGGAAATGAGTTCCACGTATTTATTACAGCCAAAACGCTCAGGATCTATTTCTAATGCCCGAAGATTAAGATAGGTTGCGCCTGAATGAACCTTGGTCTCGCCAAGCCGTTTTAACACGTAATCGTTTAAAAATAATTACAGCCGTATTAAACTAAGAGATGATAAAAAAATTTTGTCGGCGTTAGAAAAACAGGAGAGAGGGCATAAAAAAAGGGGGGGGGAGGGCATGGAAGATATCCATGAAAGTATCCGACTGGCTACCCTACGCAGGGGAAAGGGGAATTGTAGCATAGAAATATAGAAGGGATAAAAGTAAGGTTACTTGGACCCGAGTGCGCTTGAGGAGAGCGTCACGTGTTCAAAAATGATCACACAGGCAGATTTATTTTAAGAGGCGTTGCTCGACAGATAACAACCAACGTCAGGCAGCTAAATTAACTGTTCAAAGCATCAACTTCATATAGCCTGACCAAGTACGTCGTTTTCTTTTGTTCTTCAAAATCTGGAACACCCCCCCTACCCCCCCCCCCCCCCCCAAACAAAAAATGAAGTATAGATACCTTCAGCGCTCGCAAACCTAGGCTACAAGTACGCCGAGTTGAGTTCCGAAGCTACGTCTGCTCAAGCCGCTGCTCACGGGGCACAAACCGACAGGAAGTTTACGAAGGGCAATTGATAGCAACGTTATTGTACTCCGCTTTCGTATACGGATTTCTGTTTCTTATACAACAACAGTACGTGCTGGAACGAAGTATATCGAAAGAGAGTTCGTTGTTGAGATGTCGCCTCGGAGGAGTGCTCCCGATAAACGCTCTTGATACAAGGAAGCCCTCTCGTGCCGGAGCAGAGAAACTCATGGGCACTAGGCGTGAGACAACAGAGTCGGAAACGCCGCCGGGGGCTTTCGACAGTTCCTCGGAGAGGGGAAAGACAAACACTCCGCGTCTGGTACTCGTTAAACGAGCCGCTTCAAATAGAGCCTAAAAAGAAAACTCTCCGCACTCCGGACTGAATGATCTTGGTGAAAAAAGAAAAGAAATATAAAGCTAAAGGAAATGAGAATCGCTTACTCGTGTACAAGCTCGTTAGAGAGCTCGCAAAACATTCCAACCCGGACTACAATGAAAGACACTTCCTGGGCGACCCACGCGCGACATTAAAAGAAGGTAACTAAATATACGCGCGTAGTGTAAACATTATCCTTCAGCGAGTGTAGTGAAAACGCCGAACGTCTTTCGTTCAAGCCATGGTGTGAGAATGGCTTCGAAAGAAATCGTTCTTATGTAGGCGAGCGTTACTGACGTATGTTGTGGGAAACTGAAGCACCTTGAGTGCCATTGGCTGAGCCATCGCCCTGCTCGATTTGTGTGACGTCCTAAAATTTGTCCTTCGAACGCTTGTGTCACAGTGATACAAGCATTGGAAGTGAGTTGTCGACCACGTGCATACGCGAGTAGCTCAGACACCGCACATATCTTTTATTCATTTCTTTTTATTTTGGTACTGTCAACCGCATTCTCTGGGTAAATACGGGGAGGGTACTGTTCCAATAACACTGGTACACAATACAGTGTGATAGCGCACATTCACTGTTACGCAATGAGCATTCAAAGAAAAATGCTCGTGACAGAGCTTTATCGTATTACTTTAGCGTAAGCTTTAGCGCCGACCACTCAAGACGACGGAGACTTCAGCAAAACATGAAGACCTCTGTTAGCCGCTGAAAGCTGTAAACAGAGCATTAAAGTCTTTCCTTCCTTCCTTCTTTCCTTCCTTCCTTCCTTCCTTGTCTCACATTATGCTGCAACATTTGTTAATACTTCTCTGCGGCAATGCATTAACAAGTTAAATTTGTCACAGATACGACCACAGGCGGAGATTTCATTCCCCCCACCTCCCCACCCCGGGAGGGGAAGAGGGAGTGGGGGTGCTTCATGCATAAAACAGCATTTTCTTATTAAAAGTAACTGGAACGCCAATGCATTTCACTGAACATTTTGAAGAGTAATATCTCATAACTGGTGCGGTCCTAAGAATCCGTTCTAAGTGGATGAGCGTTGCAAACTCACTAGCTACAATTCGTACACTTAGATATGCGCTGTAACGTAAATAATTAAAATGTGAATTGGCGTAATTATGATAATTATTCAATGAAGCAATCTTATTTCTAGGAGAAGTAATGACCGCCTCATCGAGTAATATAGAACAAGGGCTAAAATTGTGCAATCTCTTACAGGCATTTCTTTTAATTTGGTGAAGCTCAAAATAAAACATCCTATATATAACAAGCCTAGTCAATCAAAAATTTTAACTAGTGAAAAGTTGAAAAATTTTATGGCAACTTAAATATAACCTCAGGTGTGAGCGACAGAAGCCTTGCGATAGTGGATTAGGGAGAGAACAGGGAGGGGGAGGGACATTACGATGTGCCTCATAATGCGACCATGGCTTTGGACCCACATAACGTTTTTTTTTAATAAGTGCTGCTTATATCTTTGGTTTTTTTCAGCCCACTGAGCACTACATCTCCCATTGATTTCTGCCTTCCTTTCAAAGCTTAAATAACGTAGCAACGTGTCAAGCGTTGAGTACCATGTTATGAAGAAATTGTTAAATTGTATGGATGCACCATGGTACTCTGGCCACCCACGCCACAAAAAAAGAAAAGGCAAAAACTAGTTACCAGCTCTTAATCTTTAATTTTTTTATATCATAGCCAGCATTTATCGGTGATAGCTAGAAAACTAGTGTTTTTATAAGTGCTTTTCCACTTCTTTCTTTGCCTATGAACTCACGGAGGAAAGTAACTCACTGTTTTCAATACTTCGCTGAAAGCGTCGGCTTTGGCCAAACGCGTTGACGAGACGCAAGTTCACCGCGATATATATAAAGCACAAGGTGTTTATGAACGTTCCTTGACGAAATAGGAGCACAAGTCCAAGATGATATTCACTCCGCTTATACGCGCTGGAATATGTGACAAGAAAAACCAGTGTGAAGAAAACAAACAAAGAACGTGTAAAAGTCACGAGAGCGACTAAAAAGCCACAAGAAACACGAACAGAGAGCCAAATGACTGCAAGATGGGGGTTAATAAGTATAATTGGGCGCAAGAAGACGCCCACCCGGCAGCCGCAAGGCATCTATGCAAATGTGCAGACTAACCCGAGGCGACAATACGTTTATATAGACAAGGGGTACTTTGGGAAAGACTTGGGAAAATTAGGAAGACGACGCTTTATCTCGTTCGTCTTTCTTTATTGTCGAGGCTGACGGCCCAGAATTTTGACCGCGCCTCCTGAGTGAGGAGACCTGCGGTGTAAGGGATGGGGGGGAGGGCTAGGTAAGGTGCGAGATTAGAGCCTCATATTTTTTGTTCCCTGTTCTTTCTTTTTTCCTTCCTTTCCCTTTCCTTGTGTTTTCTGAACCTTTCTATCGCAGCGCGTTCCTTTTTTGTCTCTTGATTTCTTAGCCGTTCCTTACGCTTTTTTTTTCTTTCGTCAACGAACTTGACGCTTGAGCGTTCTCGTCACCTCGGTGGATTAAAGATCATTCAAAGCAAAACCCCGCCCCCCTCCAACATCCCCCCTCATCGCCCGCCGGCCTTCTCAAGCTTTTTTTTTTGTATTTTGCACAGCCCCCGTATTTAAACAGCTGTTCTCGTGTGCTTCCCGCATATCGCGCGCGTTATACAGTGAATACGTAGTTCAGGCGGAGGTCTAAGCAAATGAGGTTCGCGCCATCTTTGCCCTGTGTGGGTCTGCCTTTGTGTCCTCGGGCTCTTCTTCTTCTTCTTCGTTGTTTTTGTTAGATCACCGCCGCTTTCACTTCGCTCATGAAAATTAATGAGTGATGATAAAAGCTTACTTTTGACCCCGCAGTGGTTCATGGGGTCTCATTTCCCGCGGGCAACACTGCAAGAAGCACGCCTGAAATAAATGTGAGTAGGAGTGAGGCCCCTATTTTTTTTTCAGTGTTGCTAGGCCAGTGTGCGCGGGCGATCTCAACTTACTCCGGACAGTTTAATAGAGCTCCTACTTCGTAGAGAGTCCTTGCTGAAGTGATTCAGCACTTCTAGCACGCCGCCACTGAACACTGACTCGAAGGTTCGACACTCAGCTGTCGTGGTGGCGCCGATATGAAACTTCTTTTGGCGCGCGTTAAGGTACCTCGTGCGGCAAAAAATAATCTGAAGCAATCTCGCGCGACGTCTCTCAAAGCCCGAGTGTAGCTTCAAGCCTTCATTTAGGTTCAATATGGCGATGACCGGAGCTGGATGGTGTTGCACGCCATAATTCGTGCGTCCGTTTTTTTTTTCTGTCTGTCTTTTCGTACTACACACCGCAAGAAGTATGTTCTGTTAGGCCCATGGCCAAAATATTCCGCGTGCCAGGCCATTGTGGATATTGAGAGACAGTGAACTGGATATGCAACTGTACCAAATGGTTCCTGTTTTTTTTTTTCTTCGTGCGTCTTCTTTTCGCGTATACACCATCATAACATTCTTCCATTTTTACCCTTCTTCTTCGCCCTAACGTTGTGCAGCAAGCTAGAACACGGTAATTCAAGCCGACCTCTCAGCTTTTATTTTATGATAAATCTTCTACGGGCGTGTATTCCCCTGACTCGTCATTATCCTACCATACCGATTCCTATTATTTGCACAGCAGTCCTAGCAACCGAAATCAGTGCAAGGTGAGAACTCCCGCCTCCAAACTCTGCCGCTCAGGTTTGATGGAACGCCCCACAAGCTAAACCACGTGATAGAGTAGCAACTCTGCTTGATCACGTGTCTGGACAACATTACCTTTATTTTACTGCAACTGCATATCAAGAGAGTCATCCGCTGCTCCAGAACATGTCATTCTAAGAATAAAGTCACAAGCCTACAAAGCACACGCGTCACAGTCACAGTGTAAGCTCGAGCAGCGGCTCCAGAGGAGCTCCATTTTCGGCCGTAGAGGGTCTTCGCGGCGAAGTCTTTTCGTGGCGAAGTCTTTTCGCGGCGAAGTCTCTTCGCGTCGTTTTCACGAGAACGATCTGAACTGTACGCCCTGCGTCGACGGCGAGCTGCGGCTTCTCCTCCTCTCAGCGCAGCGTTCTGCTGAGTCCGACGTTGCCTGACTACAACCACGCGCGTTTCAGTGCACGATTCATCTCTTCAGCAGCAGTTCGTACCTTGTGACGAGACGCCATGATGTGCACAGAAGAGTAAACACAGTTATCCAGACTACGCGGCGGATATGCCACAGCTCTTGACCCGTGGCACGATACGATGCTGTTGTTGATGACGATGACGATGATGATTTATTGGCATCCCCATCAAAACGGGGTGGTGATAAACAGTCACCTAGCCTGCTTGAGTTGACCAGGCCCAGCTACGTACAGCGTGTAACTGCTACATACAGCTGCTACATGTCGGGGCACCCGGTGGAATACAACGCAACTACAATGCAAAGTTTGCACGTATTAACGTTACGCGACGCGCATATCACATCGCGTCACAAACGGCACGATACCATGCTAATGCTGATGATTTTTTTGGCATTGCTTCTGAAACGACAGGTGACAAGCGGTCCCCTAGCCTTCTTGATTTAATCAGGTATACAATACCCATATATATATATATATATATATATATATATATATATATATATATATTAATTCTAGTATTTCTGCATACATCTCCTTAACCTATTTTTTTCTTCCCGAAACATTCTATATCCACCTTGTACTGCTACCTATGCTGGATGGATGGATGGATGGATGGATGGATGGATGGATGGATGGATGGATGGATGGATATTATGAGCGTCCCCTTTGGAACGAGGCGGTGGGTTGCGCCACCAAGCTCTTGCTACTATACTGCCTAATATCCTACATAGGTTAAACAATGAAAAAAGCCAAAAAAACACTCCGAACTACCACGCCCAAATTTTCTGATCCCCTATTGCGAACTGTGCTTATTGCGAACTATGCAAACGTAGTGTTCCTGTATATGCTCCCGCAGGGAGCATATACAGGAACACTATGCGAACGCTACGTGGCGTGCCACCTCGTGTAATAATATGCAACTGCAATGCAACGTGTGCACGTATCGACGCGACGCGCATGTCACATCGCGTGTCTCTCCTCACGCGCTAGGCCGCGTTTATGTGACTTGTTTCCGCTGCAAGCTAGCAAGTGCTGGCGTGAAACTACCCATGATTCTATGCAATAAAAAAAGCTGGCTCAGTGGTAGAGTAGCTGAATCCGGAGCAGCAAGCCCGGGTTCGATACCGGCGACAACTGGTTTTTTTTTCCTCAGAGTTAATTCTTTAGCGCACAAAAAAGAACACAAGACTGAAAGCAACGACGCAAACACGGCGATAAATTCCAGCCTTTGATTTATTTTTCGTATCAGTACATGTATATATGCAAAACAGATAGCAGCACACGCAGGCGCATTTGCACTAGTTTGGTATTTTAAAAAGAGCAAAGATGCATGTGTGTCGAGAGTCAAAATAAAATGAAGAAGTGATATATTGGTCGCAAGATTAAGAGACCAGTTTGTTTTGCCATCACCGTCGAACCACTATCTGCGTGTCGTTTAGAAAATAAGACTTTTCTTTTTTTGAGCGCACGATTGAAGGTGCATTAACACACGTGTCCCCCTAACTAGCAGCTTTCGCCGCTTCAATTATTTCACGAGTTGTTTGCGTCGGACCTCTTCCTATCACGCTGCATTGCGTGAATATGGGACCACGCCCACAGTGCCTGAAGTGAAAGGCCAGATGGCCCGTGCCTGCAATTCGCACAAGGTTTACGAGCTCACGTAGCCTATCAGTCCCGTCTGGCCAATGTATTCTTTTTTTTTGCCACAGAAAAACGGCAACCCATACAAAATTTTACTCTTATATTTAACAAAGCTTTCATTGTGCTTTTTCTGGCAACCGGGCTTCTTGGAACCGCAGTAACTGGCCTTCCACAGCCTAGAAAGCTTGCTTGGAGCTGAAAAGACGACTCTTACATTCGCGTTATTTCCGACCTTCAACCTGTGTGAGACGTCGTGTACGTACAATATTACTATCGAGAAACATATTGGTAATGAGCAAACACTCCCGTAGGACCCTGCGGCCGAACTGCGGCCCCAGGCGGCTGGTCAGACCGCCAATGTTGTCTTCCGATAATTTGGACGCGTGGGTCAGCTCTGCTTTGGTTTCGGTTTCGATAACAGTGCTTTCGATTTTGGTTTACCTTTGGCCGCAAAATTGTCCAATACGTCGTCTCTAGGGGAGCGCAAGAGCTTTAATTTTTCATTTTGAAGCATACCGTACAAATGGACGTAATAAACTCTTGGATCGCAAACTTTTTACTGAGAAAGCCGCCGAGCTTCTCGAAGAACCAGCAAGGCTGAATCAGCTCATGCAGATTGGAAAAATAATGCGATCAGAGCTCTTTTTTTTTCTGCAATTCCTTTGCCGTTTCTTAGCCGCTTTTCTCAGTTGCACACAATAGGAAGGAGTGGCTTCATAGAAAAAAAAAACGTTTTTTTTTGCTGTTTACAATGTGAATTGGCGAAAATAAATGCTGGATCACACACTTGATAAAGCCACAAACTACAAGAATGTTTTAGCCATGACAAGCAACGCGTCAAGTGGCAGTGTGAACCGGGCCAGGCGCATGCAGCGTGCACTTGCAGTGAGGTAAACACCCTTCACAACACGATCCCAAATGCGCATTAGGCTGCTCGAGCCGCGCCAAATGAAACGTTTGTGTGATGGCACGGGTGAGCCACATATAAAAAGTTCTGTGCTTTAAACCGAAGGTCTTGCGAGTGACTTTTGGAAAATTACGCGTTGGAAGTAATGCAAATGCTCATCCGGAAAAGATGGGTCCAAAAACAAAAGGGTGGATGCACGGTAAACGAGTGCCACGGCTCAGATTCTATGCCACACGCCCAAAATACGCTAACCCTGCAAAGCAAACGTCTTGCTAACAATGTTCTTAACGCAAGAATCAGCAAAATTATCTGCGCAGAGAAAAGCAAACACCTTACCGCAGGAGCGAGGCGACGCGTGGAAAAGCGCGGTGAGGTGGGCGTATAGCCAGCGGCACATGACCGGCGCAGCATCAACGTCTCTATGGAAACAGGATGCGTGGACGTAACCCCGTAAACGTATGATAAGCTGTCTACCTTTGAGGTAATGTGGAAGTGCACATCGCTGCGCCGCCTGGCGGGTGGTCAGACCCTTATTTGCTCGGCCGCAAAACGGCCCGAGCGTCCGCTCTTTACGTAGGTATGTTTCTCTATGGTACTACTGCGCACTTCTGCTTCACTCGACCCGTTTCCGGCCTAGCATATTGGGCACCCTTTCGAGCGTAGTTTGCGGTATTAAGCAAACTTTCGGTCGCAGCTGTGACAACATCCTGGGGAACTTCGACGTTTTTTAAGCAACCTGCTTGTGCCAAGAAACTGTTGCAGCACTTGTGAAAACACGAACGGCGAAGCGCGTTCATTAAGGCTAACTTGCATGTGAAGCACCTCTTTATCAACTTCGAGTGGCCCGACTTAAATTGCAGTAGTGGCTTCTTGCCCTTACAACCAGCGTACAACCAGCACACATGGTCTTCTTCTAAAAATATATTTAGGTCAAGGAATCGCGAAGTCCTGTCATTTGGCAGTACACGTGTGACTGTGAGCGGTTGTAAGCACTTATATAGTGAAAATATCTAGCATGTTTGAAGCGTCATGACGAAGCCTGGCTGAAGTTGATTAAAAAAACACTAGGCACTCCTCAACATACCTGAATCCATTATTTACATTTATATTATCTTCTCTCGGCCTTAAGTTTCTTGTTTACACGAGCTAAATAAAGGTGGCCTAAAATTGGCGCGATGCAGGAAACAATGCATACTCCTTGTTTTTGGGAAAAAAAAAATATCATCCCACTTGGAAAATGTGGCACGCAGATAAAAAGAGAACAGTTCAAGAAACCCTCGTACAGATATGCTGACGAAATTTACAACTTAACTCCATCGTAGACATCAATAGCCCCTTGGAAGTCTCCCACATCATTTGAAGTTTCTTTTGAGGTGCCTCTACCTTTTCACTTAAAATATTATTGTGTCAATTGCTTGCTGCATCATTGTTGGCGCGGACATGCACGGCTTTTACTTCACATTTTCGCTTTATTTCTGCAAGTCGTGACAATAGGAGGACAAGCACATTAGAAGCCCCAGCGGCGGCTGCTTCATCCGTATTGCATTACTTCATCATCCTCAACATCATCATCAGCTTACTTTGATGTCAGCTGCGGGACGAAGGCCTCGCTCTGCGATCTCAAATCATCCTTTTCCTGCGTCAACTGATTCAAGCTTGCGCTTGCAAATTTCCTAATTTCGTTCCCCAACGTAGTGTTCTGCCGTCCTCGATTGCGCTTCCCTTTTCTTGGCACCCATTCTGTAACTCCAATGGTCCATCGGTTATCCATCCTACACGTTACTTGGCCTGCCTAATGCTTCTTATTTCAACATTGTTTAAAATTTCAACTGTAAACACCATGTACACACAATATGTATTTAGATACATATACAGGACAATGTTTATTATATTTTTGAAAGAGATGGAGGTAGCCAATTAACAATTATTTCTAAATGTATGGATAGCTTATGCCTAGAGAATGAATATGTCGCTGTGTGCTCACCTCGTTTCAAATTGCTTGGCGTGCTTTTTTGACCCTGAAAAAAAAAAAAACCTGCAAACGTCAGTGACCCCTTCGGCAGGGTCTTTTATCAACGGCGTGTGAAATGCACGTGAATGATAGGCGTCTCAAATTGCTTCTCTTTCCAGTAAGGAATGCTAACATTTATTAAGGATAGCAACATCGCTACTTGCTTGCAGAGCTCATAAATATATACAGGGTATCCCAACTAGCATGGACTAAGATTTAAAAAAGAGCAATAGCGTTATTCCAGGAAAGCCTCGTGTATATTGTTTTCAGGAGAGTGGAGTAGCCGCCAATAATTTTTTCGTTACTGAGATTTAATTAGGTAACTGTAATTAATTACCTAACTCGAGACGTACTGTCCTAATTATCAAAGTGTCAACGAAGCATTTGTAGGCACAGCCAAAGGACATCTAACTACGGTATTTACAGCGATGTACTAATTGCGTACTAATTTTTCTGACTAATACATAAACACCGCGAAATATGAAAAATACCACGTGACTGAGTTCACCGTTCTCCTGTGGCAAAGGAATAGATTGGCCAGACGGGACTTTGAGCAAATGATAGGCCACGTGAGCTTGCAAATCTTGTGCGAATTGGAGGCACAGGGCATCTGGCCTTTCACTTAAGCACTGTGGGTGTCATCCCATATTCACGCAATGCAGCGTGATGGGAAGGAGTCCGACGCAAACAACTCGTGAAATAATTGAAGCGATGAAGATTGCTAGTTTAGGGGACATGTGTGTTAGCGTACCTTCAATCGAATTCGAAGAAAAAAAGAGTCTGATTTTCAAAACAAGACGCAGAGAGTGGTTCGACGGGGATGGCAAGACAGACTGGTCTCTTAATCTTGCAACCAATATTTCACTTCTTCATTTTATCCTAACTCTCGGCACACATGCATCTTTGCTCTTTTTAAAATACCAAACTAGGGCAAGTGTGCCTGTGTGTGCCGGTATTTGTTTTCTGTATATACATGCGCCGCTTCGAAAAATAAAACAAACGTTGGAAGTTAGCGCTGTTTCTGCGTCGTTGCTTCCAGTCAGGTGTTCTTTTTTGTGCGCTAAATAAGTTGTTACTATGGATTACCAACATGCCCAAGCATACGCTCCTTTTTTTTTCTCATTCCAGGCTATAACTGCGACGTACACCGGGGGTGGCAGCGGATAACATTGCGAACCGAAAGGGCTATTGCAATGAGCTCATAACAGCTTACACCGTAAAGTGTAATGACATCTTTCGAACAAACGCAACCGAAGTGCAACTTAAGTTACGAATGGACGCTTGTATACCTCCTAGTCCGTTAGGGAACGGACTCCAGACAAAATCTAAAAAAAAATGTAGCTTGAGGACATCTGCAACCCAGAAAACAAGTACAAACACACACAATACAAGGACGCGGTGCGCAGTCACCACTAATGGCAGCATGCAATGACGGAATGACGTTTTAACTATGAAGGACACATGATGCAATACATGTATACTGCGAAACATTCGACGAAATTTTGGCGAGAAATCTTGTTTTTTTATTGTAGAACTCCTGGTATTATCGTTATATTTTTCAACTGCGTACGTCTCTAATTTGCTTTCTTTCTTTGAACGGTGGACAGTTGCGAATATCTTGTGCTGCACGTGCGTATTTTTTTATTTGCGGCACCGTCGTGTGGCATCGTCGCTTGCTTCATACAGAGGAATAGGCAGAAAGGAGGGCGGGAGGGGGGGGGGGGGGCGAGGTATTCTCTCAAGTGGAGCTTTTAAAAGCACACAGCACCTCTCTCCCTGGTAGGAGTAAAATATTGTTGCGTTGTATTGCATTGCACCGTTATTCGTAAGATACTATCTTCATTTAGTGCTCACCGCGAGAACATGTTCTTTATGACGTAGAAGAGCACCATGCGCGTTCGCTGCCCGTTAATTCCGAGATATAGGTGTACGCACTTGATCACAGGAGATATCCGCCCAAAGCGACGTAAGGATATTGGAAACACTGTTTCCCGTTTCGCATTACTCTGCGAGCATCGTTATCGCATTACGCCATCTTATCACGCTGGCCTGCGATCGACGTGCCGGCAGTAACTGTCCATGCGACACAATTTTGACTTACACGGCACGCTGTTTCCGACGTTCCTTTCATTCGTTTTTGAGGTACGTAACGGTTCTTCCTCGGTGAGAATTTATGAAATAATATCCTGAAACACTAGCGTTCTGTTAGCAAGCATCTGAATCTCGTATTTTTAGCAAGCAGTCCGTAGCATCGGCAGCCATAACAGTAACGCGATGACACGATCAGCTCCCTAAAAAATAGGCTACTAGAACCGCGCACCCACCAGGCACTGACCTTTAGTTATACAATGAGACAACGAGAATGACTTCAAGATACTACGGATGAAGAGGCACATCTGAAGCGGGCGAGCTTATCACCTCCCACAGTACAAAGTGGTGACACAAAAGGCTTAGGGACCGAAGAGAGCAGCGCTCTTGTAGCATCGTCTTTGTCGGAGGTCATGGCCAATATCACTAAGAAACAGCTTTTTCGCTAGACGTGCTTATGTTGCACAACATTCTGGTCCAGTCACGGCAATAAATGCTAATGGCTGCATTCATATCACTGACGTCACAGTACCAGTAGTAATGTCCCCGAACACCGCGTCGTGATTATGTTCAGGGAAAATAAAAAAAAAAGACATACTGAGAAACTTTGCGCGGAGACATGGGGACAGCCGAGAAAAGACAAGGACGAGCGCTAACTCACAAATGAAGTTTATTCCAAACGCATACGCGAATAAATAGGAAAACCGAAACAGAACAAAACAAGGCTATCATTTTGAACATCACGTGTTACCCCGTGTACTTGATTGAGATGGCCAATAACCGAAACTCCCTATCAAAGAAGCGGACGGAAGGCTGACTGACGCACTTGTTTCCGCTGGTACGCATATGGAAGGCGTCCATGAGCTCTCGCACGAGTTCATCCCTGTGCCTGAATAGGATTGTTGTTTTGTCGAAGAGCGGTTTGCAATGGATTTTTTCTTACCGTTCTTGCCACACGTGCGGCAATGTTTAGGGAAGTTATCAATGGAATCTCTTTCAAATAATCTTCCGTGTTCTCCTTTCATTAACGCATCGTCCGGTTTGGCCGGTGTACAATGCACCACAGGATAATGGCAACATGTAGACCACTCCCCTGGCCCAAGGAACGAACGGGGCTGTGTGCTTGATACTGCAAACATTTTTTTCTTTTAAAAATAAATATAAAAAGACGTTTTCGCAGTTCTCCGTCTGTTTCGCAAATGTGGATTAAGAAATTCACCGACGATACTCGCTAAATCGAAATTAGAGCGCAGCTTACACGTGTTTCCATTTCGCTATATATTGGCTGACGCGGACAAGATGTCTCGTGCGTTGCACGTTGCAAACGGAGCGAAGTGTAGCGCGACTGCCTCGCTACTTGGGAGATCGCGAGAGGCAGCGCGTGGGTGACGCGTGGGCGCGATTCACAGCAGCCGCCGCAGACAGACCTCCGCTCATGCAGCGCTTTGTTTTCATACAAACGGCGCGCGCTACTCTGGCGCCATCTCGTAGCCATGGTTGCCGCAGAACCCGTCTTGCGCGGCTTACGCTTTTCTTGTTGATCACGCTTTCGCCATACCCTCCTCCTCCGCTTTCCGCCCCATAGTACCGCTGCACCCTCCTTCCCCGTTTCCCTCCTCGCGCTCTCTTCGTCCCTTCGTTATCGCCGTCCTTCATCCACCTATTTATACTAGATATGTGGATGTACTAGATAAGCGGAAAGGCTCCGCGTTCGCTTTTTCAACCTTCGTTGTGCTCGTTCGCTCGGTTACGAACCGCCGACACTCGTCGCAGGAACGGGCGTCTGAGAGCTGCGTTTTAAAATTTAAAACATTCGAGGATGGGGAATTGCTATGTCATTGGCGATCGTTGTTGTTATTGTTATAGTTGTTGCAATTAGCGTGAGGCCTAGGTACAAAGTTAACTTTCTGAACCTAGCAAATGGCACCACGAATGCCAATTTTAGTTATTATTTCGGACACTTGCGTAGCACGGATCTGTCTTCCAACCTGATATGTCATGCTTATAGTATCATGTTCTACCACTATTTATTTCCCAAGCGGAAGTCTGAAAAGACAGTTTTTTTTTCTCGCTTGATTCCTTTATATAATGAAGGATTAAAAGGTGACGTGCTTTAATGACGTAAAATGTGTCATGCCTGCTACCACGTAAATATTAATTTGCGACCTGGCCTAGCAGTCCTGTAATAAAGCCACAACTCCAATACCGTGGCGGTTACAACTGCCTTTCTAGATAAACAAACAGTTAATTACGCAGAGCAGTGTCAAAATTGCCTCGGCAGATATACCCAAATAACGTTAAAGTGCAAAGCAAGGTGACGCCTAGCAATGACGTCAGTAAAAAAAGAGTGAAAATTGTAGCGTGTTTGAACTATGCAAATAGTGGATAATCTATTCTAGGTTAACATTTCACTTGTAACTTCGACTGTTATATCCACACTTTATAACTTATCTAAGACACAATGTTCAGTACAATTTAATTACGTCCTCGCAGTTATACCAAACAACGAAATGCTGCAGCGGTAAAGCAGCGCACGCCGCATGGGTGACGTCAATACTCTTTGTTTGTTTGTTTTTTTGCTTTCCCTCGCTTGGGTGCAATAAGGAGGGGTCTAAAGAAACTTGCTTGTGTCATACCCTAAGGAATGGAAACGTTTCCGTCTTTATTACGAAGAGTATATATCTGGCTCTGCATGCTCCGCGAGGTGAGAAAAAGAAAATCGTAGGTGCGTTTTAAAACTTTCTCCAGTCTTTTCGTTGGCCCGCACGCGCTCGCAAGGGGAATAAAGATGAACGGCGTTCGTCGACGGCCAGCGACAACGTTGGTAGCACACCCGTGCCGCTTACGTGTAGGAAGTGTGTGGCGGTGCTCATTAATCACATTGTGCACCACTTTACACGTCGCGAGAAGCCAGGAGAACATTAGCGGTTGAACTCGATTTCGTCAATCGCTGGTTGCACCCAGGAGACACTTACACGTCAGGCCAGAACTGCGCTGCGTGCTGCATTTTCGTGTCACCTAAAACCATGCATCAATGCAAATAATCTTACGCCATGTTTCTTGTTACGCCTGGATTCGGCTGATAAATGAGAAGAGAAGCACCAAGCAGAGCTTTATACACACAGTGCCTCACTAGAATTTATTTTGGACAGTCTGTGTAACGTGCATAGACATGTGTTTTTGTTGCTGTTGTTGTTGTTAGTTTGTTTTCTTCCACTGGGGGGGGGGGGGGGGGGGGACATATAGGTTGTCGATTGGCGGTTCGTGGGCTGATGACCTCACACTTTTTGTTAACTGATGTCCGTATACATTGCGCAGGTCATCTTTTTAAAGTGAGTGGGCTATTATAGAACAAAGGAAATAGACTTACTAGCAACACCTGTCGCAGAGATTGTAGGCTTTATAGACTGAAAACTAAATGACTATAAGAATAGCTCCACAAAACAAAAAGGTTGGAAGGCGATTCAACCTATAGTTGAAGTCGATGAAGTAAGATGTCTTCCTGGGCGAGTTTGGGGTAAGCAGTTATCATTCTCATCATCATAATAATCCCCATTACAAACACCATCACTATCATCATCGTTGTCGTCCTCATAAGCGTGGATCTAACAATAAATTAAGTGGTTATCATCGTCAGTTTGTCACATTTTTATGGTGCGCTATCTCCGGGGTCGACACCCGAAGGAAGTTAGAAAGAGAGGTTAGAAACAGACATACACGATACGGAAAAGTGTCGCTAACTCACCAAGTAGGACATTGTCTTTAAAAAATTATGCAGGTTCCACGCATTGTGGGTATCGACATCGTGCGAAGCATTTCGCAGGTGACAGGCTATTCAGCAGCGTTTGGAATCTCGCGAAGCGTTATGAAACTGATAAACACGTTTGTGTAAAACGACAAATTGCGCGTGTGTGACGAGAGTATCGCGACGCCGATAGTATGACGACGACGGTTATGGTATGACCACTGATTTATTGTAGTCTGCCGAAGAAACGCTAAAACCTGCACCGTTACAACCTGGGCCAATACCAAAGGCGTTACAATATATGGTAGAAACTGGCGCGCTCTCATTCTCAAAAGCAACGTGTTGCTGTGCTGCCTGACGTACGCCACAGAGTTTCCCACTAAACTTACCAGGGGAAACTGTGGCGCTGCGCTCCTTCAGCCACCATGGGAATGACGATTGTGACATGGATCGGTCTGATATTCGCGCTTCTGGATTCAGACGTCCTCGAGGCTGTATCTGTTACGGTTTATCTGCGTTTATTGCTTTACATTTTTTGAAGGAATCTTCTGTTTTTTTTTTTTTTTACACGTGCGAGGCAACCAGAAACTAGTACTCTGTGAACATGCAGAATCGCTGCAAAGCGTGTCATTCATAACGCGCTATTTCGTTGGAAACGATCAGATTGCAAAGTCGTAGAGCCGTTTCTTCAAGCGGGAAGCACGAAGTTCAGGCGAATCCACGCACCCTAACCATTAATTGCCATGCTGGTTAATTAATTAACTAAGCTCCCTTAGGCACTATACCGCCAGAGTTACCTCCAGTAACATTTTTGTAGGGAACACTATGACGCACGCGAATGGCACTGCCAAGGCTGGCAACACTGGTTGGCATTTATTCGCGCGTACCGTTTCCGCGTCTATGACGGAGAGCGCGTGATCACTATTTCATTTCTTCTTTTTTTTCTTCCCCCCTCCTTTCCTTTTTTTTTTTTTTTGTAAGGAAACTGTTGCCATGCGGCATGACCCACGAGCCAAGCGTCTCAAAGCACTCGTTGACATCGGTACGAGATAAGTACGCATGCGCCTGTCACCTAGTGGGCGGAGCATCGAGAATTTACATCGCGGACCCTGGAAAAGGTCCGAACGACACGATGCGGGAACGCACCCGCCGCGAAGTGCCTGGTACGAGACAAAGAACGATTCGCATTAAAATCTGTAGACAATACACGTAGGCTGCCGACATGTTCCGGAGTTTCATCTCACGTATTTCCGCAGATTTCGCATGCTGGCAAAGAAGCGTTCTGCGAGCGGCCCCACATTATGTTACAACCATAGAAAATGCAAAGAAAAAAGGAGTAAACGAGCTCTGCCCCGCGCAGCACATCACATGTAGCATTTTTCAATCAATCAACCAGTGTGGCCGATCCCTTCTGTGGGTACGAGCCATGTTTTGAGGCAACAACAATGTGGACGGGAGGATTTGTTGATTCATGAAACACGGACCCGAGACCGGAAGCACGATCAACGACAATCAACCCAAGCCTCGCGAGCTAGGCGGAGAGGAGAAATGCCGACCAATGCGAATCGTAAACTTTTTATTTCTTTCGCCAGAGATGATGACGGTGCGGTTGCGGAGATAGAGTGAACAGACGAACGAAGAATAATAGACGGTCATGCAACAACGATTGAATAATAGCAGAAAAGAGTAGCAAATGGCTCCCGTGCCTGTATCTGCAGCTTCTGCCTCAATTACCGCACGCTACTAATTAACCGCGGTCCACAGTCGCCGCGAGAAAGGTCATTGAGCATTCAGCATGCGGCCATCTTCCGGCCCACTTACGGATCAGAAACAAAAACAAAGCATGAAACGCCGGTGATTTTCCTTACTTACACGCACAGAAATATGCGGATCGTTTTATAAAATATTCGCGGTTTTATTATGTTCAAGGCTGCGCCTTTTGTTTCTGTTATGCGTGGTGGGAAAAACAACTTCAGAGTTTTAGGCGTCACAACTGCAAGGTATTTAGGAGGCACGCTGTAGAGGAGGAATCGCGATCCATTTGACCGTTTCGAGTTCTTTAACCTGCACCCTATGAACGGTACACGAGTGTTCTAGCAGTCCGCCCCAATCGGAATGCGGCCGCCGTGGACAGGATCGAACCCGCGACCTCATGCTCGCAGCAGCGTAACACCATATCCACTGAGCTGCCACTGCGGTTGCAGAGCAAAAAAAGCATATATGTAGTGAAAAAAAAATGGACCACCCAACAGTTATGTCAAGGGTCAGTGCACCGTTTCTTTTGATACACTTCCACAAAAGCAGCACATACGAAACATTGAACAGGCTATCCGAAAGGCAAGTAGTATCGACAGAACGCGTAACTCCTCGCAAACTCACCCCCTTACCGCAAGCTCGCACCTTTCCGGATCGTTTTGCACACTGATACAAAATTTCACCGTGGAAACTTGCGTGGGCAGTGTTTACCACGGTGTGTGAGTGCGTTTGTGCGTGCGCGTATGCGTGTGTTTTACTCTGGTTATGCCCAGTCATCGTCAGCAACACTCTTAGATGGGCTAACTGGTTTCTAGTTCTGTGAAACAGGTCGTCAAATTTAAATTAAATCGGGTGGCGTCGTGGGGGGAGCGCTCCGCATTAATATTTTACCACCTGGGGCGGTCTAAATTTAGCGTGCATACAAACCACAATACACGAGCGTTTCTCGCATTTTATTTCCATCGGACCCACGGTCGGCAATCGAACCCGTGACCTCGTGTTCAGCGCCGTGCAACGCCGTAAGGAACTTATAAGGAACTTTGCATATTGCTTATTCAGAGAGTCAGTTTCCTCATGCGACCTTTTTTTTTTTATCACCGCTGCCTAACTTGAAGCGAAAATTTTATGCAAAAAATATCTCAAATGCTAAGCTTAAGATTCAAAGTGGTTTTTCTCGAGAAATGGCTTCATGCCGGTGGGCACAATACAAAAGTAATTTTTGTTCAGTTATATTCATATTGCTTTCTCCGTCCCCGGCGCCAACCCTACAAGTCACGAAATATGAAAAGAGCCTTTCCTTTATTTTTTTTTATGAAATCGAAATAAAATTGCGTCTTCATTTTGACCTCGACTGCTTTCTGCTCTAATATCCTTGAATTGTAATTACCTTGGCTGCTAGAAACCTATCGCTCCCTTCAAGCAAACAAAACTTGTCTCTTATGAAAGCTCGTTTTGGAAGCCTCTTTAGCTTCGGGGATAGCGAACAGCCCGTCAAGTTGCGCTTGTGGGACTTCGGCGCTTTCCTTGACGTACTCCTTAATCACGACGTGGAAATGGCGCGCAAGAAATTAATTCTTCGGAGCATAAATGCCACAAAGAAACCCAGTGCAGCACAAGGTCGTCTGGACTTGACTCGGTTCCCGAACTAACAAAATTAAAAACCATGAAGCAAAAAGAAAACAAAGAAAGAAAAACGAAGGAAAGGAAACTAGTCTTGACTGCCAAATGCGTATATTACCTTCATACGCGTTTGACGCGGGCATTCGCTGTCGTTTCACCAAGTGCCGCGACATTTTTTTTCGCGTTCGTCATATTTTTTTTTTTTTTTTTTTTTGCGGTCTGGAGCGGGAAACGGGGTGCACGGCAAACAGTGGCACTCTTGATGACCGGCCAAGAATTGTTTGTTGCCTGCGCAAACGATGCCGCAGTCCCTCCGGGGCCTGCAGGCACAATGCTTTCTTAATTAGTCTTTTTTTTTCTTCTTCATTTTGCTGCTACGTACGTAGTGACGAGCGGTCGACGCAACATGACGCCGTGCGTATGCATTCGACCATACGTGCGCAAGGAGCAGGGATAATTAAGAGCGCGATCGCATGCACAGAACGCGCTCCACGCGCCCCCAAGGAGCTGTTCGCTCACGCAGCGAGCAGTTCTCGTAGCAAATGAATGCGTCGCGGTAAGAACCGAGGTATTGAGAACAGGCTAAAGAAAAAGAAGAACAATAAAACGAGAAAGATGCACTCGAACAGAGAGCAGCACTTCCAGACAATAATCGTCAATGTCGGCAAACAAAAATAATAAAAACGCCGTTTCTGCTGCGACTGCGGACAGCCTTCAGGAGCCGCGGTCCATGCCATGTTTTTGCAAGCCGCGTTACCCGCCCCGGTAGCTCTGAGGCTAAGGCGTTTTGTCGCTGAGCACGAGGTCAGGCGTTCTTTACCCGGCCCCTGCAGTCGCACAGCGAATGAGGTGGAATGCAAGAGAAAAGATTGGTTCCAATCCATGCTGTAGAGGTGGTCGGCCAGCGAAGCTACGGTATGACCTGCTGATTCGATAGTTCAGTGTGACGGGTAGCCTTGAACTAAGTCCTGCCGAGCCTGAGTACGACGCCGTCGTGCATACTGGCCTTGCTGTTCATTTCGTCGCTCATCGTATCCGTGCTGCTCTTCGGGAGTGCTGGCTGTGCCTGGCTTGTTTTGGGCAGGAACCGCTGCGTCGTGCCTCGCCTGAGCACGACGCCATTGTGTACGTTGACGTTCGACCACGGCGTGTCTCGTAGTTTCACGGTTGCTTTGGGACGAAAAACCGCATGAATCATTCAATGAGTAAGTCTTGCAAACGACGTGTGTTTTGGCCTTTCAGCAAAAAACTATACAACCGTCAACATTACGACATAAACAACGAAAGTGGAGAGGGAAGCGCGAGCTGTAACTGGTACACCGTCATTGGCGCCCAAAACTGCAATAACAGCGTTCAAAGAAAGCGTAGCGCTCAAGAAGCCATTGACTACTAACAACCTTTTGACGTGGCATGGCGCATAACACATAGCTCGTGACCGTAACGGCACCACATAGTTCCAATCCCATTATAGAGATCGGGAGGTGCAATGGCCAAAGTAGAGAGCTATGCAATTGACGTCTCTTTTCCCCCCCCCCCCCCTTTTTTTTTCTTGTTGTTGTTAAGATACTTTCCTTGCGCATGTGCTAGGAGCTCTGCTGGAAGGTACAGCATTTTTTTTCTTCGTTACAATTCGTAGTTGCGAGTTCCAGCTTTGAATCGTAGTCTTGTTTTCCTCACGTACCATGTTTACCGCTGTTCTTTTATTATTAAGGGTGCAAGGACACTTTTGTCTGCTCGCGCAGCGGGATGTATGGAGTTCTTCGAGAGCTTATACTTGCTGTCTAGGTAACCTAACCATGCTCTTTATCACGTTTTCAAGTGTCACTCTTCCCCTGTAATGTTATGAGTGGCCTATCCATAGTTGGGGAGTAGCGTTTACGAAAGGCTATTATTTACGTATTGAAATGGCCGATAGACCAACCTACGACCGCTGTGGATGCCAGGTGACCGTCGAGCACCGGTTGTGCATCCGTACACGATATGGCGCCCGACACCTCTCTCTCTATACTCCCAGACCGAATTTCAGAACTTACTGAGATGCAAAGATTCTGATATTCTGGCGGTTGTTCGATCGATGACAGAAAAACAAATCAACTTGCTGCTGTATTAAAGTGTAATGACACTGAGTGACCGTCTGTAGCAGATAGGTATAATTAACTGTGGTGAAATGGTACGAGCCTTTTTTGAACGGAGCAGACGACGTCGTTAGGGTGAAAAAGACCTCCACCAAGTGAAGAACAAGCACGTCAACCAACCTATCAGTATCATTATCCACCAAGTCGTCACGCGCATGCTCAACTCCTCCAGGATGCTCCTCCTCTTTGCTTCTTGGTGTTGAATACAGTAGACGACACTGCCTTTAAACAAGTGTTTCAGCATGGGGTGCAACTCGAGTGGTTGGAAGCAACATTGAGCTGCGCGTCTTCTTGTGTGTGCGCTGTGTTCTGACTCCCACTTCTTTTCCACTTTTGTACCTTGTACCATTCTTCTTTAAACCGGTAGAGTAGCCAACCGGACGTCCGTATGGTCGGCTTCTCTATCTTTTCGATATCCTTGCTTTCTTCATCTCGCTCTTGGACGAGACAGTGATCACCTGTCCGGTATGTAAACGATAAAACGATTCCTGCTCCGGCGTTGTAACATAAACCTGCACGTTCGTTATAGAACAAGTCGGCAGATTGTGTGCTCTCTCAATCCTCATGTGATAATCAGCGACGGTACCTAGAGAGACCTACTAGATTAAGTTATATTGATTAATTACACCCGAAGTACATCAAACAGCTAACTTCTCTCGAAGGCGGATGCTGTGTGTGTACGTGTAACACGCGTAACAGGGGCTTACAAGTTCCAACGCAACTTGGAATTGGAAACTCTTGCAGCGACTCCCCGTGACGTAACAGGTTTCTGCAACGTCTAGCCAAGCTAGGTGCTTTTTTTTTTACTAATCAAGGTAATGCACTCAAGACAAAAGCATACGCCAAACTTCATACGGCAACTTTCACCACATTTTTTTCTTTCTTTCTGGTGAATATATTTGGTAAAAGAAATACTAGAAATTGCGAAACTTGCCCGAACTTCATGATAAAAGAATGGTGCCATTGACGCAGCTGGGAAAACTAGAAAGGAAGGCTTCACCTTCACTTCGTCCCCAAACAAGCCATCTTCTTGTCCCAAACAAACGCTGAGAGTCTACCAGTCAAGGTTATAGTTTACAGAGAGATAGAGAAACAGGCCTTTTAATTAAAGCCGGTGACGTATATTTACAACTTACTGAATACTAGCACTGCAACGTTTAGCACTGCCACGTACTATCCCCTTAAGATTTTCCTCGAGACTGTCGTGTCACCTTCTCTTTCGCCAAGCTCATTTCCTCTTACAACAAAACTTCACTCTTTGTTGCCTTGCTTGACCGCTTGCGTCGCTACTTAAATCTGCAGTGCACAACCGCGTCCAAGTTAGGTAACTTAATGTAACGGTTGACCGAGACCTTACCAGAACTTATCTGGTTTCTTAGGAATATCTGTTTTCATTTCTATTACCTTCATATGCCAGTGTTTTTTTTCTTTAGTAGGTGTTGAACTATTCAATCTCTTGCACCCTTTAGTCTGCTGCTGAAGATAATGTGACAAAGATCAAGCGTGCATCCAGGGTTCGAAAAACGAAATGGCTCAAGATTAAAGCTACGCACTGGTCGTCTCTTCTCAACCACTTCAGTAGCTTTTCATTCGGTTATCCTTGCTCTAAAAACCTAATCGGTTGCGTAGGTATACACATTTACGATTTGTGTTGCTATAGCAGAGACGTGACACAAGCCCCCTAAAACTGCCGCTGCTAAGCGCCTCAAAGCTACTCGGCCGTTAAAGCCCAGTATACGATCAAAGGGCCACCCACACGTCCTTCTCCCGGATAGGCCGTTCTATATACACTGCGTCCTTTAATACAATGCACTGCGGCTGAAGATGTGCGTCGTGGACGTGCAAAGGTGGATGTCTTTTCCTCGGCGTAGCGGGAAGTATTTCCCTGTTTATTCCGTGTTTGCATCACAGATTCATTTAATGCCCGTAATATAACAAGAAATAGGCGCACGTGTCGAATAATATCACTCTATGAACCGTTACTAAGCAATCCTGCAGCGTTGTGCGCTGCTTCGTGCAATATTATGTAGCTACACCTCAATCGCAACAACTTAGTAGTACCAGACGTGAAACTCCTGTTTAGTTTCACTTTTCAGGGTGGTGCATACAAATGAGCAAAAAATATCGAGATAAAGAGAGAGAGATAAAAGTAAACGAAGCGTCAAAAATGGTCGCACTACAAGAGAATACACAAGTGAGGTAATGGAAGCAAACTGTTGACAAATCGGTTGCAGATGGCCGACTGTTTCGTGTTGACAAGGAACAGATGCGTCCACTTGCTTTCAAACGTCATTCACCGAGACATAATTGTGCATTAAAACGTCCTTTGGAAAGTGGCAGGATTAAATCGTTTACACATCACTCAATACAGTTACGAAAGCGTGGTGACTCACACATTGAGAACGCTTTGTCTGTGTGATTTGTACATTGATGTACTTTCTTTTTTGTCAGCTAGCCGGTTAATACGAAATGATAAAAGGCCAAACTTACACTCTTTCGATTTATGAAACTAGTACGAGTGTGTACGTTAATTCCGCAATGCTGCACAGTTTTGCTCTAATGGCGTGCATCCGTCTTCGCGAATAGAAAGAGGACACGTCGAGTGAGCCCGCCGTCAACCGCCATGCGGCTTTCCCGCAATGCCCAGAAGCGCGGCTGAAGAATGCGCAGCGCAGGATGCGACGGCGCCGCCCCGCTGCGGGGTGCTCTCGCGACTCATTTCCGGTGCGCGCTCACTTGGCATTCCGAGGGGTTCAGGATCTGAGCGGAGCACGTCTGTCCCCGGAGGCCCCAGAAGACGCCCGCACACGCGCCTTGTCTGCCCCCTGGTGTCGCCCGCAAGGATAGTGCCGAGGGTTACTCCGGACGTCATCGTCGTCACCTCTCTCTCTCTCTCTCTCTCTCTCTCTCTCTCCAGTAATTCCCTCTGTTCCTCTCCTTTCCGAGGCGGCTGCATTTACACCACTTGCCTCGCTTGATCCGATCGGGACACGATTTGAGAGTGACAACGTGCCTGGAGTGGGCGTACTACCACGGTCACTCTTCAACCACCACTGTAGATCAGCGGCTATAACGTCCTCTGACATGCACGAGGTTGCTGGTTCGATTCCCTTTTGCAGTGGCCAAATCCCGTCGCGGCAGAATCCAATAAGGTTTCTCTACTCAGATTGAAGAGCACATTAAAGAACCCGACGTGATCGAAATCATTACAGAGCATACCAATACAACATCCCCTAGAATCAATCAATCAATCAATCAATCAATCAATCAATCAATCAATCAATCAATCAATCAATCAATCAATCAATCAATCAATCAATCAATCGTGTTTATTTTATACAGCGATCGGTGTGCTGTTATTGCGGTGGCAGCAGGGCTGGGCACACATACTTCCTACATGTATCATGGCATAGATACAATGGGAGGAACGAGGTGAAGGATACAAGGTATCTGCCAAGATATATGATACAAGGTATATGCCAGTAACTTGTTTCAGATACAGATACAAGTTATTAGCATATATCCGCGTTTACATGAATGCGACAGTAGCGCATCGCATTTTCTAGCGCATTGCGAGAAATACGATGCGCCAGCGTTTACATGTAGCGCATCACCCATGGTGCGATGGTGGTGGAACACATATGTCGCACATCGAAGGCAAAGCAGCGCTTCCAGACGTGTTCCACGCCACACAGCAGCTCGGCGAGCGCAGCAGATATGCAGCAAATTCCATTTCCCAGAGTTGCTAATGCGATGCGATCGCGTTTACATGCACTGCGAATGTCGACTTACTCGTCTCAAGCCACCCCTGCCTGGCGCGTTAATGTGACGCGCTTTCCTACCGCATTAGCCCCGTTTACATGGACGCGATGTGCTAGAATGTTGGTGTCATGCGATGCGGCTCGCCAGTTGCCGCATTCATGTAAACGCGGCTAATCAGTTCAATCAGATACGATACTTGCCACTTGTATCTTAAGATACTTCGACACATCAGCTAATTCGTGATCATACCTTCGCTATAATTCCGCTGCAAGTGCACAGTCGTTTACTCATAAATATTTTCCGTCCCGCCAGCAGGCCTCGTTCATGTCAAATTTTGTGTACTAAACGCAACACTTTCTTTCTTTAGGGCGCATCTTTTAAGCGCTCGTTCCAGCGTTGAGCGTCAGCGTACTTCGGCGCCGGCGTCGTCGGCGTAACTGAGCGAACGAGCACAACGAAGGATGAAAGAACGAACGCGGAGAGCAGCGGGGGATGAAAAGCGAAGAGAGCGCGAGGAGGAAAGCGGAGAAGGAGGCTACAGAGAAAGCCTGAGGCGGAAAGTGGAGGAGGAGGGTATGGCGAAAGCGCGAGAACAAAAGCGTAGTGCCGCTCTACGACGAAGATGGCTACGAGATAGCGCAAGGGTAGCATGCGTCGTCTGTTCACCGATGGCATGCGGTGAGTGCATCCAACGATATTATATATGAAAACAAAGCGCTGCATTAGCGGAGGTCTGTTTGCGGCGGCTGCTGTGAATCGCGCCCACACGTCACGCACGCTCTCTCTCACGATCTCCCGATGAGCGAGGCAGCCGCGTCACACTTCGTTCCGTTTGCAACGTGCCGCACAAAACATATTCTCCATGCAAACCATTGTATGGCGAAGTGAAGCTATATGTACAGAGCTGCGCTCAAGTTTCGTATTAGGGAGCATAGTAACTGTCGGCGAATTTTTTATTTTTTTTACATTCTAATCAATCAGCATATTGCCATTCTGCGACAGTCTATGGGGCTGCCGTAGTTGCATCAGATTAACGAAGGTGGACCACGCAATCAGCGATTTTTACAACTGGCGTCTTTCAGGACTGATGTTTCTTCGAAAAGTGACGTCTCTTTGAACCATAACTGCCATTAAGTGCCTGCCTCATTGATCCTGGGCGTTTTCGTGAATCTTACCATACCTGTATTTTGTATTTTAAGATGTACAATACTTGGCCTGATGCATCGTAAAAACAGGTACTGATAGAAGTCTTGCCAAATGTATCCCGATGCAGATAACAGGATACCCAAAGAGCACCTTAATATAGTATCTAAGACATATGTGTCTTCGACACTGCCAAGGCCTGGGGGCCAGCACCCACGTTTGAACAGGGAATGAGAGTTTCAAATTTCCCAATTACACATGCTCTGCCCAGCGAGAAACACAAAAGCTTCCTCGTACCCCAAGATGAAGAGGCGCTTCGAGAACACATTCTGACCGATATATTGTCTCACATGGCTTTATATCATGTGATGACTTTTCTACATATTAAGAAGAGTATCGGTTATAAAGGGAAATCTTGTTTCGAAGTGACTTATGCAGTAAAATGTACACATGTTAACCGGACTACTGCAATGTCTATAAAAGGTGCTTCAAAGAGGTGGTCGACTTTAAACCGTTTCTTTTTTTTCAACTGATATACGCAGCCTTGTACCCCACGTACGCATAAAAGAAATTAATCATGCTTATGTTATGCAGCATTAACAAGCATGATAAAGCGCGACGCCTAATTAGGTACAACATGCAAGTTCCTACGATGCTCCTAAAAGAAATGTGTAAGCCACCCTTCCTGGAACACCAAAAGACATGTAGATGCTGCCGTTTCTCCCGCTTTGAAAGCATGAGCTCACTGTACATAAAGCCTTCATACTATGTACCCCTTTCGAAGGCGCATGCAGTAATTCGACATTAGTCTCTTTGAAGCGCCACCAAGTGGCAACGAAGCCTCACTCAAGTTTTCTGCACGTTGCCTAACATGCCTAGATCTCGCTTCTACTCACGAATAAAAGCGTTTTGGACAACAACGAAATGTGCGCGCTTAAAAACGGAAGCAGGCAATTAATTTGGCACAGCGCGTAGCCTCTGCCCGAGCGCTTACCTCTGATCACACAGTGATGCGCTACGAAATGTACTGTACTCGATAAACGAATTGTTTGTCTGAAATCACGACGCTCTCAGTGAACGGCGTATTCCATTACATCAAAGGACGCGTTCAAACGCTCCCATCGCAGGTGAATCCCGTCGTCGCCGACTCCCTGTCTCTCTGAGCGGACGATCCTGCTCGTAGATCGCTCACCGTGCAGCTTATAGCATCAATTCATCTCTCGTTTTATTGTCTAAGGACCGAAGCCGCGCTGTCCCCTTCAGTGGGCGTTTATATTGCCCAGAGGAGAGCGATACTACGAAGCCTTAAAAATTAAACACATTATTGAATCCACGACCCTCGAACGTCCTTTATGCACGAGTAAGTTCGTGGCTCGGGTTTGGGTTCGGTACTGCATCCACGAACGAATGGCTCCGATCAGCAGTAAATGCCGCACAAAGTTAAGCTGGATGGCGGGGAGTGCCAACATCATGGATGCGAACGCAAGTGCACGTGCTGCAGCAAGTGGCATTTCTTTTCTTTCTTTCCTTCTTTTTCTCGCATAATGCAGATTTATTCACTGCATGACAGTATACGAAACTAATTGGCTACGCACGGCAGTCCAAGCACACGATTTATGTACTCTATATATTGCAACATATAGCATACAACTGCGTACACAATATGATCAATCTGATCAGGCAATGCTCGCTCATTATTAATTGGCGTTCCAGTGTTTGCATTACACGTGTTACATGCAATTCAAACCAACAGAAATAGAAGCGAGCGCCTGCATTCCGTGTCGCCCAAAATGTTAACGCGACAGCGTTAAGGGCCCTGTGTCCCAGAAAATCCGGCGTCGGACGTCGATTCGGCAAAAAGGTTTTCGAACCAGCCATACCGAAACTGTCCATGTGGCGCAAGGAAGCTACTGAACTAATTGAATTGCTCAAACTAAAATACGCAGAAAAATCTTAAAGTATGGCTTACACACAACTTACAGATATGATAGCGTCGGATTGTGATTTGACTACACGAAAAAACATAATTCTGGTGACGCGAAAGCTCAAATAAACCCATTTTCCAGCGTTTCACTGAGACCAGCCACGGCGTCCGCCATTTGCACGCGCCGGCACCTGAGGGTCTTGGGGGCGCCTCAGAATGGCGCGCCATGTTCCTTGCAATACCTCCACATGCATGTAATATGTAACAAAAAAATGTGGAGAAATATATTTTTTTTCTCTTATTGTCAACCAGAATATCAGTTATGCCTGTTTGCTTTCTGATCCAATCGCTCTTTTCTTGTTCCTTAACATTACGCCTAAAATGTTTCGTCCCACCACTCTTTGCGCGGTCCTTAACTTGTTCTCGAGCTTCTTTGTTACTCGTAAGATCAAAGTTTCTTCCCTGTACTTTAGCACCGGTAAAATGCAATGATTGCACACTTTTCTTTTCAACGACAGTGGTCAGGATTTGGTAATGCCTGCCGTATGCACTCTCACCAATTTTTTATCCTTCTGTGAATTTCCTTTTCATGGTCAGGGTCCCCTGTGAATAATTGACCTAGATTAACGTACTCCTGTACAGACTCTAGAGGCTGACTGGCGATAACGAATTCTTGTTTCCTTGCCAGGTACTGTCGTTCGGGGTCGAAGACGAGAGACGGACTCATGGAGCAGAGTAAGAGGAGACGAAAAGCTTCATACAATATGTACGTATAACAGGTAATAGCATACAGCTAGCGGGGCCGAAGAGCGCATTAGACCGACGGAGTGGCTGGTGGCGACTCTCTCTCTCTCTAACAATGGGCCGGTTCTGTCTTAAATCCCTTTGGCAGGCACGGTGCGAGGCGGGTGCTGACGTCAACCACGTCGCCCTCGTCTTCTGTCGGGGGAGAAGCACAAGCTGCATACCACCGGTCTCCACGACAAGGGGACAGCAGTTCTGTGGAATTTTGAAGGCTGTCAGTGGATTCGTAGTGGTGCTCTGTGCCTCCGGGCTCCTCAGTTCGACCCACGGAAAATGGTCGTCAGTTTCTTGGAACTTTGAAGGTGTAGATGTTTGAAGCCCAGAAGAAGGGCAAACACTTCAGAAGAACGAGGGGGGAGGGGCTGCGCCCGTTGCTTCGATGATACGCACACAGTGCGGCAGAACACAGATTATTGAAAGTTACTTTTGTCTTCTGCACGCTAATGTTCAACCGTACTCTTGCACTTGTTAAAGTCCTCAATCATTTGTTGCAAGTGTAAGGCATCTCACGCAAGTATGGAAGTATAGGGAACGTCAAAGCGCGAAACTTATACGAATGGGAGTCATTTAACTTGCGGTCACTCTACAGACTTCCCGTGAGACGGATAATGAACTTATATCAGGGTTAACCCGTGAAAACCAACAAACTTACCAACGAATTATTATAGGGTTAACCCACGAAAACGAAACGCGAAGTCCGGGACCCGGATTGAAAAACGCGTTAGGATGCAAGAGCTATTCGTATGAACAGACGTCGGCCAGTCGTTTCAGTTGACGAGATGATAGCGAAGGCGGTAGGCTATTCACAAACCGTTTTTACGGACGGAGGACTTTGTGAATACGGTCTCAGAAAAACGATATTGACGCTCACAGGTGACACAGGTCGTCTCGGCGCATGAAATCTTGGGATAGCAGAGTGAGAGTACAGAGAGGGTTTGCTGATCGCCGACGGTTTTAGCCCTGATGCATTTTAGGCCTTGACCACACGTGCGCTTGCCGACGCGCGCAAGCTCGCGCCTGGGCGCGTTGCGTTTCCTGCGCCTCGCGAGAAATGGCGGCTTGCATCTACAAGACACGCGCTACGGTGGCTAGACGTGCACCAGCGCGCGCCCACTTCGCACTCGGACATTTTTACATACACCGTTTCGTACTTTGTTGTTGATAGTGCTTCAAAATGCTGAAATATTGGCAAGCACAATCGTTTTATTTTTAGAGTTGTTAGATCAGCGTAAACAGCAAAGAACAAGTTTACATTCTCGCGTCGCAGGTCTGCCTCACTGAGTGTTGACTGTACCCCGCTGTAGCTGCGTAGCCAGGCGCGTGGAAACGCGAGGCAACCAGAACGTCCACATCTGTCTGGAACATATATCCGTACTCGCGTCGCGCTCGGATGCGTACGATCTGTCTCGAACCACTTGCGCATGCGCATAGGCGCGCCGGCAAGCGTAACGTGAGGTTTAGCCTATAAAGGTTTGATACCACAGATGGAGGGGATCGCTATGTAAGGAACAGCGCAAGATGAATTCGCAACGCGGCGTAATTAACGTCGCGACTGCGTTTTCGTTGGTTATTCTTACTCGCCCTTCACGGGCACCGCACGTTCATCAAGTAACGACGGCTACGTTACGTGGGCGAGAAGCTCGCCGGCAAAGCGCACTTCTCTTACGACGCTCACCACGAAGTCCGTGGCGGCTCCATAACGGCTTCGTCCTCGATACGCCCTCTCCGTGTCGGTGCGGCTCACCACGCGCCCTGGGCGGATGTCCGCCCGGCCCGGGTATATCGCCGCGACCCCCGTTAGAGCCGTGCCCGAACCTTGGCCGTTGCGCGGATAGCGGAAGAGGTTGTGGGAGGGCGCGGTATTAGGGAACGGGGGTACACTCCCGCGATGCGGTTGTATTCTCCACGATGCGCCATGAAGCGTATAGTAAGCTCGTCTCCGGTCCGGTGGTGCTGCTTTATTTATTCGGTTTGTTGTCTGATTGAGCCGCCACTCGAGTGTATATACCGTGTGAGAGGCGGGCTCCGCCGCCAGCATCGACGCTAATGAAACACGAGTGCCGAAAGTACGTGGGGGACGGCAGCGGGAAACACGCCCACCCACATGGTGGTGCACAGACTGCGCGATTACAGGGCAGTGTCGCGCACGTAATTTCGCTCGCCCAGTGCGACCGTAGTAAACCTATAACTTTGCGAGAGTTGTTCACCGTGCCGCGCTGGGTGTTTTGTCAACTCACGCCCTGTACAGCGCATTCACAGTACGTATAGCATACTGCCAGCAAAGTTTGAGAACAATAAGGGGATCTGACGGGCTAAATTTTTCGTTAGTTACAATCATACGAAGAAAACAAGCAACGAAGTCGGCGAAAGCATAGGGGAAATTATTTGTCGGGTTTAGCTGAAACGCAGAATAATGTTAATGAAAGTGGACGAAACGACGGCCTGCTGCCTGGGGAAGCCGAACCCATACTTTGCGCAATACTCGTGCGCGATGCTTTACGAGATACCGTTGCGGTCTACCGCCCATCCAGTTTTCTGGGGTATTTGTGTATGCGTGCAAGGTTAACACTGGGAGTGTTAACCAGCGCCACTGGCGGCCGTGGTGGCGGATGTGGAACGTCCTTTTAACCGCAGGTGTCACGTAGGCACACGTGAACGTTGCAGCAGGCCTACTGGCCAATAAACCCTCGCATGTCGCCTCATGGCGTCAAGACTGCCCAATTCTCGATGGCGTCATTGTCTGTTCTCATCATATGTAAAAAAAAATATATATACATACATGGCCGCTGTGGTACGGCTCGACAAAAGCTGTCCAGGTTAGCTTCAACGTCGTGTTCTTCAGTTATAGCAGAAAACGCACGCTTGTATGCCTTCCCTGACAATGGTTATCCGCGAAAACGAAGCTGTTTGGCTAAAAACAAACAAGCAAACAAAGAAGCGAAGAGCAGGAATTTGAAGGACAGTGCCATTACTTACTTCTTAAGCAGCAGGAACGCAAGGACACGCACAAGTTACACGAGGGCACACGTATTGCGTTAGAGGTCGCTTTCAAATTATGTCACACCAAGACAACAAGTTACGGCAAGAATACAAAGAAATGCAATTATTATGCACGCAATGGGGCTCAATTTTTCATTGAATATTGCATATAGTAACGGACTTATTGGGGTTCTGCATAGTAAGACATAAAAAACAACAACTTAGCAAGGCCCATTAAGCTGATCAATCTTCAGAAGTGTTCAAAACGCAAAAAAAGCTGTTTTCTATGGAGCGTCGTATGTGACGCTTTCATAGTGAGTCCTACTTCAGCCATAATATGCCCTTCCGCACAAAGAAACATCGACATGCCAGTCAAATAAACTCTTCTGATATGATAAACTTTTGGCACCGTAACGGGACCAGTCACCTCCGAATTCGGCCGAAACGACGCCTAATGGCGCCAGTGTGCAGTTTCAGGAACAAATGCAGCTTAAAAGCAATTACTTTCTCATCGTTTCCTTACGTAATCGATTTCGAATATTTACGCTATCAAGAGTAAAGCAGTTGGATCAATGCCCATTTCGTATGTCGACCACTTGTGGTGCACGATCGCGGATAGACTATTTGTATTTTAGCACGGCCTACCAGTTCAGTGTCAACCACATGCTTGTGGAACGATGAGCAACTCGTTTGTACTGGTTAGAAAAAAAACGTTTGCTAGGTATTTGAAGCTTGCCCGTTCACATTACTCACAGCTGACCAGCAGAATTCGCTCCATGCGGATCTATGACAACAAATAGTCTACGCGCACCCATTAGGCAGACACCACTGAAGTACGAAGAATGTTGCTGCAATCACACCAAAGTTTCGCAATCCTGGTTGCGCAAAACACGCCTGTCTTAGCGCTAACTAGGAACACAAGCTCACTTTATAGAACTTCGCACGCCAAGTCCTCATCAAAATCGCTTCAAGCGTAATTTCCGCGCACCTAGACTGACAGGAGGACGCCACCCAAAACAAAACGCCGAACCTATATAAGCAACATGGCAGAATGCAGACAATGCGTTCCGATACGCCGTTAACGCAGCGTGAAGCTCGCAGAGCTTTGAAGTGAGCCACAGAGCACTTAAGGCTCGATTTCTCTATATCCACGGAATACAGTGCAGCTTCAAAGAAACAGGTAAAAATTCACATTGGGAATGACAAATGCTTGGACATTTGCAACGCTGCTTTACTGCGCGAAAGTATAGTTCAGATGCACACGTCTTTCTTTCTCGTTCCTTTTTTCTCCTTTTTTTTTTGCGCACGATGACCTGATGGCTTTTCCGCTTACTATCATTTTTCAGCTTAGTAACGCCTCAGAATTTTGATGTGTTTAAGATATAGGCAGCAAACAGCATCGAATAGAGTTCAATTAGTATTTTGTGTTTATTTAATGTTTTCAGTTAAATGCTTTAAAACACCCAATGAATCTGTGCAGATGACAGCTCTGCCAAACTATTCGGTAATATTGCACACGCTTCTGCACTTAAAATGGTGGTTTTGTTTAAACGCCCGCATGATCGCAATGTTTGCAAAGACATTGTTGCACGAATGCGAGCACCGTCGAGTACATGCGCCACTGCATATTCTATTTCACTCGGTGCTACAGCAGCACTTTGGGAGAGAAAAATATAAAGCTCACAGGTATCGTGACAGATGACCAGTCTTAAACCGTAATCGCGCGTGAAAGTGTACAGCCTAAGTTTACCACCGTATGCATGCAGCGAAGCAAGCAGAATACTCACGACAGTGTCAGCACTCTTTCTTTATATTCTTATTCTGCTTTTCCCGAGTTCTAGCATCCGACCAAGAAAATTTAATACGCGCGATCGATTACACTGTTTTAGGAGCTAGCCTGCGCGTTAGTACTTTGACTCGCCAAACTGTGTGCTTTCTACGAGGCTAGATGTGCTGTGCTCTTCAACTCGTCTAGTGTTGAGAGCTTGATAAGCTTTGAGAAACATGGTACGTACATTGTAGAGCCAAGTACAGCTGCCTAGTCTGTTTATACAGCTGTCCATTCAGGCCCGAGAAGTCGTTTCTAACTGCTATTTTTTTAAGAGTCCCCTGCCAATATGTCTCCAGTAACAGACCACCCGTCGCAGAAACTACAGCGACAGCAACGCTGAACGCCCAGGCGAGCAGCCTGCGCTGCTCAGGCGAAGAAGTTCTGAGCTGCCAGAGAAAGTAAGTTTGAGAAACGACTGATGAATGCCGAAGGGAGACAGCCGGTTTTGTCATTTGGATGTGATTCACCCTACTCGAAGCCCCCTAACAACTTCCGAAACACGGCTAATAACTCCCCACGACATCCCCAAAGCGCCCCCTCTTTCCCACCGAGATTCATCTGCCACAGCTCGCACGCACGTCTCCTAGTCCTGCGATCGCAAGTTTTTTGAAGGCGCATAGAATGCGCCAGCGAGGGAAGCGGAGAACGGTCGCCTGCTGTAAAAGAAACCCCGCAAAGTCGGGGGTCGTCAAATGACGCCATTCAAAAAGCGTGCACCAAACCAAGCCAGAACAGTTCAGGCAGCGATGGCGTCCGCTGCCCCGGGCTTTGTGCCACGTGGTTCGAATGCCTACGACCTTCGCGGGAAGCCCTTTCAGTGCACGCTAATAACGCAGCTGGCTCGGCTTTCGGTGAGCGTTCAATGCGAAGACGAAGACGATTTCCTTTTCATATTTCTTACAGAGAGACTAAGCTCTTTGTCAGAAACTGCGAGATGTTAGTTTTTTCGAGAGAGCGAGCGGTGACGGAAGTTTGGAGCGCTTAAACCGTGGTATATATTTTAAAACGAAGCGTGCAACCCTCTCATTGTTCTGTTTCTTTCATTACTCAAATTCTGTGCGATTTGTTAGTTTCCATTAATTTATAGTTAGGAGCGGTACTTCTCCGGGTTTCGATGTGTAAACGGGCTACTCTTTACTTTAGGATGGTCAAGTAAGTCTTCAACCGGGACAACGACGGAATAACGGGACAACGAGCCTGTGGCGAATATTGAAGACACGCTGGCTTTCTTAACGGCAGCGGTTTGGCAAATTTTAGATTAGCACCCAACGTTAGGCGCACCAAAATCCGGATGACTATTTTTTTCTTTTAAAAGCTAGACGAAACTCCCTACAGTGTCATCGCCCCCCACCCTCCACCCCTCAGTAAAATTAACAGATACCCCTCTCTAAGTAAGACCTACGTTACACGGGGTACCTATATTAACAACACTAGGCTAGTCTGCAGACGAACGTGAACACTTGAGTGTGGTAAGCAAACACACGCGCATGGACGCAGCTATACGTCGCCCCAAAGGAAAAAAGAAAGAACAATGGGCACACGCTCTCGAATAAATGCTGGAAACATGTCTCCGAAGTTGCTTTTCTAAGACTGCTATAATTGAACAGAACTCCTTAGCTCAGCGAGACCCGGTTGGAAAAAACAATTTGCGCTTGTCCGCTGCTAATTACTCTGTGTCCGGCGCCTACAGCGCCTCGATCCGGACTTCGTTAAACAAGGCTTAAGTGTATCGAAGTCCTCAGGAGCCAATGGCCCGTACTGTTCGTTGTTCAGTTATTCCTGTCCTGTTTGCCCCATCCACATACCCCCTAGTACAAATGTTTTCAAAGCAGTGTGCGCAGCCAACGAACCCAATGGTGTAATCTTCTTGGTTAGGCATTTGTTTGCATTCATTTGGATCGGCCAAAGGCAGTGAAGCTAGACATAAATTTCTAACAGGAACAGGCAAGACAACCTTCTCTTTTTTCCTATTTATTGCCTTTTTTTTTCGAAACAAACGAAACCAACTTCGCATTCGATCCGCCGCAGCAATGAACCGAGCTTACATCGTATTCTTATTCGAGCTTCACGCCGACAAGGCTGTCATCAGATCACTTCTTCTGCTTCCCTCTTAAGTCAGCCGGTAATCCCTTGCTAATCCTAAGCGCGAGTGGTATATCTGAAACCCATGCAAAAAATTCAAAAAGACAAGTGAACGCGGAGATATTGACGCTGAGCGTTACTAATTAATCGAGCCTGCCTGCATGTCTGCGAATGACTTTAACGCTGAGGCCTGTTACACTCCCGTTCCCCACTGCTATGCGAGTTAAACCCAAGTGGGAACACTAAGACTTGTCGTATTCTTCTTATCTTAAATTGCAGCCTATTACAGGCAAGGCCTGTGCCATTTTTTTTTTTTTTTTTTGGCTATCGACTGTGTTTAGTTGCATACAAGTGTTTTCAGTGCAGCCGCATTACAGGCTGACTTCACCTACTTTGCACATGTCTGTCTGCAGAACTATATGGGCCGATCCCAAAGGCAGCGAAGTCTAGCAGAGCGTCTCAAAACCCAAGCTGTCACGAGGGAAGAATGCGAGAAACTGACACGTGACGCATGCGCCAGACGTTTCAAAGGGCGACTTTGGCACGAGAAAAGCGTGAGTGCGATCGTGGCCTAACGGTTAGCGCCGACGGACCGAGGTTCCATCCCACCATCCGTCACGCAGTTTAATGCGTAGCGTTCTTTGGCTAGGTGTCCGGAGCAATTTTCTGCTCCGTTCCGTTCGTCCTTCCGATCTCGTGTCCTCCCCCTCCCCCCCCCCCCCCCCTGAAAAAAAGAATCCCAGCGCCATCTAGCTTGAACAGGTGAATGCGCAAACTTCTGTTCGCTTGCCGTTACCTACTTGTGGGCGCACGAACCTCCGACGCGACTTGCTATCAGAAAGCTGCCAGGTGTCGACACAGAGCCGCCCAAGGCCCTAACCATAGATTTTCACACAATAATAACTATATTAGGATACAACTTAAATAACCCGCAGTTGGCAACCAAGGCACACAGACCGCGCGGGATTGTTACTCCGCCAGCCAATCACAGAAGCAAACAAAATTGTCGTCATGCGACCATTTCAATATGATGTCGTACTTGACACCTCCGGAGCGTCTGCTGTTCTTGAAGAGTCTTTTCATCGACGGAAGGGATGAGGTGTGCAAGAGACACGGACAAAGTATATGAAGCCTGAGCTTCTCACTCTTCAAAAGTCGGCGGCACAGTTCATTTCACTGCTGACCCCGTTTTACTCATGAAACTTCCCTGCCAACTGAAGTGGAACTTGACAATAAATAGTTGCAGCGAAGCATGCGTTTTATTTCAGTTCAGTAAAGAATTAGGCTTTCACCGTTCTACCATAATAGACGAGTGAAAGCGTACAAAATTACGCGCTTACAATTTCATTTCTGTGGTAGCCGCGTTATTTAGGTAACAGAGAAAGTTTGAGGTCCGAACTATTTACAGTCCCGCGGACGAAGTGGGTGGCGGTTATGAGGGCGTGGGCGGGGCTTCACTACAGACTTGAGTTGTATTCGACTATAGAGAGAACCCAGGCGCTAGAGCCTACGGGAGCTGCAAGCGGCGTGGTTCAGACAGCGAGAGAATGACGGTTAGTACATGCATATGCCTAAACTTCGTCTTTCTGGCTTTAAGCGGCTTCGCGACGCTGTAAAGTCATCATTTTACACGAAGTACTGGGTTATAAATAATTAGGTAAACACCATTAAAATTGTCCGACTGCAGGACTCGAACACAGGACGTCTAGTACAAGAGCCCGATAATGAAACCACTGCGCCGCGGAGACTTTTATTTTTCTTCCTTTATTAGCTTTACTCAATTCACAAAGAAATACCAGTAATACACTCGTACCTCCCAGCAAGGGCTGAGAAGATGAAGAATCAAAATTCTGGCATGTACACCAGCCCAGGAAGCCAGTCTGGTTCCGGTTATTGCACTTTACACACTTGAATCCCTCTGCTTACAGATTCGCGAAAGTAACGCTTTATTGGCCTCACCTCCAGACCTGCATGAAGATCGGTCATTCTTGACCACCAAGCCCAGAGGCATTATATCATGTCAAACGGAACGCCTTCGTCGTTGTGGACCGGCAAAAATTTAATTCCGTAGCTATCTATGGGTCAGTATAATTTTTTAGGTCCTTTGAAGAATATCCCAAAACGAATTAACCTCCCCAGCAGTCTGGGAAAAACGCGTTCATGCATCCGCAAGCGACATTTTCTCGCGGGCAAGCCAGCGCGTTGAGGCGCTTGGCGCGTTTCGATTTCGCCACATTGACAGGCTGGACCGCTGCAATTCGTAGCGATTGCGCGTACTCGTGGGGTCCTCTGCATTTGTACTGGTATAGGTTGCTTTTGAAATTTAGGAGAATTAAGCTGATAAAGCGTAATGAACGAAGCTACAAGAATGTCCGAAATCACAAGCACAAAGTTAAATCCATGTACAAAACATCATTTGCATGATGGCTGAACAATCGCAGCCCCAGAGTTCCCTTTAGTAGTCATTGTGGGCAACTCTAGGGCATAAAATTTTGTTAGACTTTTCCCGACACGCGAACGGCGCACTAAACATCGGGGACCTGCGTCGCATCATACGCCCGAAAATATCAATTGCTCCGTGAGTTCATTGCTTGTTTTGCAATGAATGTGAAAATTCTGCGACTACGACGCACCCTAAGAAACTGCTCAGATAAACGTATAAGAAACGTGTAACAAACGTATAAGAAACGCAATCCTTACAGAGGGGCAGTTAGAATGCAGGCGCGAGCTTGCGCGGGCAAGGTACGTGCGCAAAACGCAAGCAATTGCGAGAGAATTACAGTCTGCAACAACAGAGAGAAGCTTCTGAAGAGCGCGCGTTGGAAAGCAAGCGAGCGCGTCAGTGGGTAAATTATGCGAGAGAAAGCACTACAACAACATTCCTTTCATTTGCCAAAAACAATATTGGTGGTAAAAACGACTTTACTGGGGAAATCGTCACAACGTTCGTGGCATTCTTTTTTGAGTTGCTTATCTCGTAAAACACAGGAGCCTTGGTTTCAAGGGTACATTTTATAAGCTTCATAAGTAATGATTCCAAAGAGAATGCTACGCATGCACTGCATGACGATTATTCCCCAGTGGGGAGTTTCTTCCCCAATTTTCTTTACAGCGCTATCGGCGAACTTCACCCACTGTTCAGTTATCTAACAAACAAAAAAAAAAAAATCCTCGAGGTGCATTGAGCATGCGCGAGCGCATCACAGTGCGCACGAAATGGCAAGTGCGTACAATATATACAAAGGTCGTTTTGATAAATGAAAGTGTGCAAGGTCGTCCGCACGTGATGCACGCGCGCGCAGCTGTCGAGACTTCACAATCTTCTCATTATATATGAGTATGCTATTACATCTATCTATTCTAAGCATGCGATCGCATACTTAGAGAGTTTGGGGCCCTAAGTTCTGGCAAGTTTTGTTTTAGTGGTACAGTAAAGTTAGAACATGCCGGTACGTAGGTGGCTCCCGCTGATGTCGCCGGGCAGCCGCTTATATTGTAGAGCTTTCTACATAAGTTAGCAGAGGGAACATTGCACTATAAAAATGTTTGCACCCTGAAAGGTGTTTTCTTGTCGCACATGTGACAACCTTACAATTAGGGCCTTACAAAAATTTATATAGGATGACAACGAAGTTGTAACTAGACGTGCGATGACAAAAGATGTAGTTGAAAACTATGTAATTATTCCGACAGCCTTGTGCACGAAGAAATATTCGACAGGACAGTTTTATACCTATCCCTGTCAAATTCTTTTGTCGGATATTTCTGCGCGAACAAGGCTGTCAGAATGAATACATAGTTTTCAAATACTTTTTTTCATCGCGCGTCTAGTTACACTTCCGTTGTCGTCCTCTATAAATTTTTATAAGGCCACAGCGTTAAGGGTGGGACCAGTGGGACAAGAAAACACCCCTAAGGGTGTAAACATTTTTACAGTGATGGTGCTGGTGTATACGGGAGCTGCAGGTCATAGCGTTTCGGCCTGCATAAGGGTCATGATATTAAATACATGTACTAGCCTGGACTTTGTCCTTTCTGGCTTCAGACGGACTTGTGACTGAAGATCGAACGCGTTCAACAAAATATTGCGTGATAAATTCGACAGTTCCTGACGATTATGTATGTGCGCGGAGACCGATTGCCTTGCTGCGTAAAAACTGTATTCGGTTGAAAATTTAGAAACGAGAAAGCATATATTAAGTAACGCCACAAAAGCGTTCGAAGCCACGTGCACGAGCTTTCGTTAAACTTTAAGCAGTGGGGGCGTGCGGTTTGATAATGAACGGAATGAACGAACTGCGGGCAGATTTGGCCCGTGTAGAGAGCACGACACCCACACGCGTGGAAAAATGAGCCGCCGCGACGCTGTTCAAAGCGGCGTTGCAAGGCGTCATCTAGGAGGCCGGCCGCCTGGGTCTGACCTCGCCTGATATGACACGCTCTAAACATCCAAGTAGTCACGACGCACCATCATCATCAGAATGTTCACCATTACCCACTGCGTATCGTGCGACGGTGCTTTTGACGAAGAGTCAACATAAATGTTCAGATATAAACACTGTGGGAGTTTGTGCGCGGGGCCAGATTGGCCCGCAGATTATGATCCCCACCACTGACCTCCACCCTTGCTTAGGCCACTGAGCCGCCCTTGTCATAAAAGTTCATTCTCTCTCTCTCACTTTCTTTCTCGTCAGATTCAATGCGAGAGAAAGAAAAACTGCCTTTCTGCAACGGTCTTGCCACTGAGGAAATATTCTATCCACTATACAAACGTGCAGCCTGTTAAAGTAAAAGCTTTCGTGACGCCTGCTCATTGTGGAAACTCCAGCAATCACATTTGACTACGGCCATAAGACCAACAAAGGCTTGCTTTTACCTCGAACCTAAATAATAAGGGTGTACGACGCGTGCAGGACTTTTCTTGTTGTTTGTTTGCTGATGTCGCAGTGCCGTTTTCTCGCTAGAATATTCCTGCGTACATTGAAAGCAAGATCCAAATTTGGAGTGATATCGAAACTTGTTGCTTTACATTATAAATATCGTCTCGATCGCGTGCGCTCTCAAGTTAAAAAGCCATTATCTCGCAGAAAAGCTTAATTCAGAGAAGAAACGATAAAAAGAAAGGTTTTCTTTTTTTACAAAGCTTAGGCGGCCGATGAGAAACAAAAATCCCGGATTAACGAGGTCCCGCGCCTCTGGTGACTCATTGCAGTCCCACTGGCCTCGTTGCAATTTTTATCGCTCCGAGTTTACATCTGTACGAATAAAACAGCAACTGCATCGAAGACATTCCGATTACGCAATCGTAAACACAAGTGTCTTCCATATTTGCTAGAGTTTCGCAATAATTTCTGCGGTAACACTGCCTGCTGAAAACGGCAACGTTCGATATAAGGCGTTAGCGACTTGCACCATGTCAACGAGCTCTACAACATCTTCAAGGTTGCCTTTCTTCCTTCGACAGCATTTATTGTTTTCTTTCTCCTTATTTTTATTTCCATTTATGTAGAAAAGTTGTCCGAAGCAACGAAAACCGAGAAGAAATCATAACTGAGAAAAGATAAATAAGCATGGCTAACAAACAGCGATTCCTTAAGTCTTGTCCTCAGCCACCGACAATGCGAGAGCGCCAGAGGTTGCAGAAGGGCTCTCGGTAGGCGTTCGATATCTCCTCCCTGCCGTGACCGAGAACGACAAACGAGCGCCCGCTGCTGCTGTAAGGTGGCCACGGCTTTTTGTTGAAAAGCCGCAGATTCCTGCGCGAGAGAGAACGATGCCGGATCGTCAGAGCCACGCAAGCACTGCTCCCGTACAAATGAGTCGATGTTAACCGTCGCGTTATGCAGCGCCATGGACTACGAAGGACGTCGCATTGAAAGCATTTCGGGTCCCTCGGACCTCTCTAATGCGAAGAAAATTATCAGCGCGAACTTCACCAGCAGTCGCTTAAGCACTTTCCTTCAAGCTAAAGCTAAAGAGGGCGATCGCAGTCGACAGTCAAAATCGTCAAGGAGCGCTCAGCGACAAGTAATTTAGCCTCTAAGCGGCTATAATGCTGAGCGAAAAAAATCACTATAGTCCAAATGTCATAGAATCGCATCCTGCGTCTAGCCTTGCTACATAACCCGAAGATTAGAGTGTAACGGAATGTCTTAGACTAAGGAATAATGAAACACGTGCTAGTAACCCAAGCTTAAAAATAAGTGACGCACAGAAGCATTTTTATACGATTGATTGATTGATTGATTGATTGATTGATTGATTGATTGATTGATTGATTGATTGATTGATTGATTGATTGATTGATTGATTGATTGATTGATTGATTGATTGATTTAGTTGAAAAGCAGCACTACGCTGCAGCCATCGAGCCATAGCGGCGGGCTTATTAAGGGGAAGGATTGGCCAACTAATGAGCGAGGTTAGTTGGCGACCATGGTCGAGCTCTTCCGCGCTGTGACGCACTTCTTGAACAGAGATGAATGAAACAAACACGCAGAGCTTATAATTCTCTCGTCTGTGTTGTGAATGCTGCCGTTGTGAGTTGCTTTAACAGCGCCCCCAAATGTTGAGCAATCAGTTTAGGCCTCCACGGCCGACGCCACAAAAGAATGCAGTACTAACACGGAGGACGCGATAATTCAGACAATTAGCTAGTTGTAAATTAGATCGCAGGAAGCTTCGGGAAACGACGGGCGCATTATAGGGTTGCTTGAATTGAAGCTAACTCCGTATAATGGGTCTGTCTCACGCGCCCCAAACAGCTAGCGCAACAGCTACTGAACGTCAGGCACTGCGCGCCGGTAGCCGCCGTTCATAGCACAAATCCTGGAACGAGCACATTTCCTCGCCTACAGTGTAGTATTATCGTCCCAGCCGTATTCCGCTCACCAGCATTCGAGGCTTTCATATAATTGCTCGCACTCTTCGAACGGTACAATGTCACGATTGGTGCGAAATGCCTTTAACGGTAGATGGCGCTGATGCACTGTGACCCAGCTCTATCTACCCAGCTGTCGGTTTAGGCTCCGCTAGCCTCCTCCTTGAAGCCCTCGTGTTCAGGGAAAGCAGAGGGAAAGTAAACATGTTCGCAACAGAGATCGGTAAAAGGCGATTGCAGGTTTGGTGGCCGAAAAGTATGGAGACCACAAACAACGGAGGCGTACAAAAAACAATGTTCCCAATAATGATTCAGGAAGTTTGATGCTGGGAATTTTTCGTCCGATAAGAAAGACAGGTAAGACATTAGGCATAATAAGAAAGATAGCTTGGGGGCGTAACCCACCACCCCGTTTCGAAGGGGACACTCATAGCATCCATCTATCCATCCATCGTGCTAGTTCTCACTGAACTTCTAGCGACAAACTTTCAGCTTTCGTGGTTACTCGAACGATTCGTGAATAATGGAATGCGTACCTGTAGTTCGCGTTGTGATGAAGATGAACTTATCATGGTTTTGGTTATGTCTGCTAAAGGGTGACCTGCTCTTGTTGCTTCTTATGCTGGTTGTATTGTGCTCGTCGCTTATTTTGCAAGTGTACCCCCATTATACAGTTCATTTCTCCCACATAATTATTTATTCGTGGATTGAATCCTTCGTGGATATGTACAGCGTTGCGATGGCTTTGTCTATGGGCTAGATATTTTCGGTTTATATATTGTAAGCTTTGCATGGCGAAAAGACAAGGGTCCAGACTAGAAGGCGACACGCATGGGCGCTGACACATTAACTGCTCAACATGAACGGTTCATGCTGACACAAACAGTCCAATGTCGACACATAAAGTGCTGGTTGCGCCATAGTGAGAGAATGTACTGGCGATTTGACAAGTCATGAAAGTATAACTTCGTAGATCAGCTATACCGTATGGACGTAAAAAAAAAAAAAAAAAAAGAATGCGCAGCGCTGGCTTCTTCCCTTCCGCGCTCCCATTCACTCGCTTTTGTCGTTTTTTATTGTTTTTTATTCATAGCGACCGATACACCTGCAATTATTTGTGCGATAAATTGGACACCTTGACGTCTTGATCGGTTACTACAACTAGTTGTAGAAACCAAGTTGTCGGTAGCGCTGAAAGTCGGCACCGCATCTTAAGAGGAAGCTTTATCTCGGGCCCAACTCCAACGCGGTATATTCAAATACATGTAAAACGCAGAAACGCTTTTCTGAGATAACCTCTGGACCAATTTGCATGAAATTTGTTGCATTTGAGAGAGAAAGGTAAATTCTAGTGACGGCTTGCAACAGGAATTTCTATTTAGGGCTTGAATTTTGTTAAAAGAATTTTCGAAAATTCAGATATATAGAAGCCCGAAGTTTACAAATTAATAGCTCTGCATCAGGAACAGATATCGCGGTTACTATATTACAAGGATTGTTTTTAGATTCATGTGTAACATATAAATTTTGTCCGCTTTAGGTGTACTATTAGATGCAATTGATATAATTGTTATATCATTTTTCATTGCTGAGTTACAGAGTTGTAAACTTCATAGTCTCATTTTCTGAAAATAAGCGATTTTCGTCGATTCTTAATAAAAAATTGATGACCTAAATCAGAAATCCGAAAATAACAGTCACTATAGATTTTAAGCTTTTCTTTAATATTCAACAAACCTCGTCAAATTTTTTACGGTGGCTGACGAGAAAAACTAATTCTCGCTTTACATGTATTTAAATATAGGAGCACCTGAGTTAAAGCTTCCTCTTAACAGGGAGCGTCGCGGACGCGAAAGCGCCGCCTAATGCAATGCGCGAACGACATGGAGAACAGTAAACTCTCTCGCTATCGAAGGAGCCCAGAAATACTTCCAGTGATCTCGTTATAATCTCCGTGTATACCGCATAGAAAGCGCACACTAAAGCTTCTCGTCTTTGTCGCTTTTCGTGCTTCAAAGTTAATGTTTCAGTAGTTTTAATTAAAAAAAGGCTACGCTATCTACGTTGCAGTACTTTCACAGCCGCTTCGTGTGCCTTGGCGGAGACCATTCTCGCGAACAGCTAAAGTCAATAAATATACAATTAACAAAGCTGCTATCCTTTTTTTCTGTATACGTTTATCTTAGAAGCTTAAGGACAATCGTACAAGTTAAGACAATTGTTTGGTCCTTCTAGAGAGCTCTTGTGTTTCAAAATATTCGTTATAAAATTTGACACTGAGTACGCTAATTTCGTATTCAGAGGCGGGCGTCTCCACACAAAGAGCCGACTCTCCGTCTATGCGACGCAGCTGACGGTGCATGGCATGGCGGAGCAAGCTATTTTTCTTTTTTTAACCGGCCGAAAGTAAGAGCGCAGCTGTTATCAGCTTCGCCCGGATTCCAAAGTGATGTGCTATATGTAATCACCTACCTTACATGGAAGGTTCGTCATTGTGCTGTGACTCCCGCTTCTGAATGCGATATTAGCGCACTGAACGTCAAATTTTGTGACTATTATCTCGCAACAAAAGCACTCTACGAGAATCAAGCACGAGGGGAATTGTCTTCGAAAATGATTGTGTTCAAGTTTCTCATATAGGCATATATCATAATAGCGGTCGTCAGGTGTGAATTCGATGAATATACTTGTTTGAGAAAATAGCATGCACCATTGCCCATTAGCCGCCTTTTCAAGCAGCATTTGCGAAGCTAGTATAGCGTTTTCGTTGAGATTATTGATGCTTCAACTCTGAAGGCACTGTAGAACTGCTTCTACTCTGGCGATATCCTCTCTTTGACGTCAATTGTGCTTGTTCTTGTTCACTATTCCTAGCTTTATTCCGGCTCCCTAAAACTCTACCTGCGCACTTCATGACGCGTCGATGCGTATTTCAAATCACAAGCTGCGTCCTGATTTCAGAAGGCTGTATTAGGTGAGAGGGGCTAACATTGAATGCATTCGCTTCTTTGCTGATGCTGATCTTGAGCATGTGTTGGTGGCACCGTCTGCAAGGGTGCAGCACGTAAGACTTACCAGTCTTGGTTGTTTCACAACCATATATATAAACCGCAAGTTTTCGCTTTAGAAAAGTAATTTTCTTCGTTTCTAACAAATAGTACTACCCCGGTTCAACTTTCGCGGTATTTGTTTGTCATTTAAACTCACAGACATCTCTTTCTAGTAGACGCTGGTTAGCTAAGCCAACGGGCACAACACCCGTCGCTCCATCCAGCCATACCACTGAGCGCCGTGTCGCGTAAATATCGAAGTGTACAGCCGAGAGCGACCGACCGTTAGCACAGACGTGGTGACAACCCCATGTACTCCATGATTATTAGTGCACAATCACAGCATCAACCATCGTAAGTGTCGGGCAACAAAAAAGAACGCCCTAAAGTAGCAGCTCACCCTGTTTTCGCAAACGTGGTCCAGCTATATATGACGTTCTTAGATAGCGCCACGAGGTCAGGAGGCGCCGAGGGTTCCTCAAGAGGCAGACCGAACAGGAGGCTCTGGTCGAACGCCGCGTCTATGAGCTCAACCCAGGCTGGTTTGCTCTTCAGGACATAGTAGAAAACCCTGCGTCCTCGCCTGGCCAGCTCGTCCGCGAGAAACTGCAGCGGGCAACGGACCACGAAGTCGCCGACCATGTCTGCAAAGGCGACTGTCCTGTTCGCCGCGCTGTAGATGTCATACTTCTTCATGGCCTCCGCACCTTCCTCGAAGCCAAACTTCCTGAGGAAGTTGGAGCCGAAGGAGCGAAGGCTCCTGTTGAGGACGCCGCTCAGGGACATGGTGAGAAAAGGTGCGACCAGGGACTCGCCTACAGACACCTCATTGCCCAGGAGCACGTCTACGCCGGCGTACGGCGCCGACTTCAGACCGGCCGGTATCGGGAAGGGCAGCGCGTCGTCCTGGTCGCTCGGATACATCGCAAACTGCGACAGGTCCTCCAGGTCGACGTAGTCGTAAAGGTCGATCTTGGCGAGACACTGAACGGCGTCGAACACGTCGTCGCCCCGGTCGCAGCCGAGGCGGCTCGCGAGCCGCTTGACGTTCTCGACGCTCTCGGTGCCTCGATTGTCCGGCAGGTTCCAGAAGGGAGAGCCGCCCAGAAGGATGTACCGCCTCACCAGCCCCTGCGCGAGCGGGGAGACCATGACGTAGCCGGCCAGCACGGCGCCGGCATCCCGGCCGGCGAGGATTATGTTGCCCGGATTGCCGCCGAAGTGCGCGATGTTCTCGTACACCCAACGCAGCGCTAGGATCACGTCGTGCAGACCCGCGTTTCCCGGCGCGTTGGCGACGTGGCCGTTGAGGAAGCCGAAGGCGTTCAGTCGGTAGTTGGGCACGACCACGACAACATCGCCTTCGGCGCTCAGCAGGGTACCGTCGTTGACGGCTTCGTCATTGCCGCCCCTCTGGAATGCGCCGCCGTGAATGAAGAGTATGACCGCGCGCCCCGGGGAGCTGTCCGCGGGAGCCCAGACGTTCAGGTGCAGACAGTCTTCGCTGATGTTGACGTCCAGGGACTGTACTCTGGGAGGGTTCCAGGGTTGGTTCTGCGGGCACGGGAACCGCTTCTGACGGGCCATCACCAGGCGCCCCAGGGGGCCGGAGTTTGTGCGCGGCGGTCTCAGCGGAACGGGCTTGCGAAATCGCAGGCTGCCCAGGGGCGGCTCGGCGAACGGGATGCCGAAGAAAGCGTGCAGCTTGCGGTTCCCCACCGTGATGACGCGGCCGCTGTAGATGCGATCGGTCAGGTGGACCTCGACGTGCGGTATCTCCTCGAGCACTGGCTGAATGACAGCGCTGCGGCGAGCGGCGCCGCTGACCGGCGCGCCATCGTGGAAGCCGGCGGCGCGCTTGGTCGCGATGAAAACAAAGAGAAACACTGCAGAAGCCACCATGGGCACGTAGAGCACCCTGCGTTCGAGAACAGGTTTCGTCATACGCGCATAGTCGGGAGTTCACTGAGTGGATCACGCTTACAACATGAACCAGCCGAAGCGTCCACAAGATCATCACTCTGAGTAATGAAAAGATATCTCAGGAAAAAACTACGTGCGATATTATTTGTGGCTGGTGAATGCTTGTTTTTGCACTTCGTTCAGTTGTGACAGCCGTGTTTCTGCACTTCGTTCAACAATGTCTCATCATACGCGTCTACGGAATATATATTAACATTTTTATTCGAGAAAGTGATAAAACGCCAATACCTTTTCCTTGAATCTTGAGCAGAAAAAGACATCCGTTCCCCAAAAGAAAACGTGACGGCGCGATAGTTTGTTGAGTTTCGCATATTTAATTTCGTGGAAAAAATTATTTACAGAACAATTCTATCTAATCGACGCAAACGGGTGGCACACATACACGCTAATTTACTTTTTATTGTCGGGGAATTCGAACACGCGGTACTACCTACTTGGAGCATTCCCATCACACCTCCTCAAAATGTCACGCTGTTCTCTGTAAGAAAAGCATGTTAAGTAGATGAATAGTCGTCGCACAATAAATTCTGAATGCTTACATTCGTTATTTCTTACCCATCAAAAGACAGTTATGCGTTCAAACTCCCCGTGACTAAACTGTTCAACGCTGCGCACCGTAATGTCTACGTATTCCTTTTGTCCGCGTCTTCTGGCCCTTAAGCTATCATCTACAAAACTCCATTTATTACGTATGGTGAAAGGTTTATACACACGCCAAGTTAAAATGTTCCTCTGTTACTGTGTGCGCGCGATTTGTCGCACGTCGTTACTCGCTGCCGCTGCCTCCTCTGTGCAGGCAATGGGAACTCTGTGAAGTGCGTTTTTGCTTTCATTCCGGCCTCCCCAGTCAATACGCATGTGTTCACGGGAATAAGCAATGTCATAGTTATTATTAAATGACAGAGACAATTTGTGGTGCAACTTTCTCAATGGCGCGGATGACCACAGTATTCGCGAATCACGTACACTTATACCACGACTCACTCGTGCTAATTATGACGACGCGACTAGATACGCGATATATTTCATATGGTAATACCATAGTAGCTTCGGTAATTTTATAGCAATATTGCAGTAAGAATATATCAGCCACCCCCATACGAAGGCCTATAGACCAACAACCTTCTCAGGCCCAGAGTACATTTTTGCGTCACCAATTATTGAGAAAGTTTCAAAATGTGCTGATCTTGTGGCCAAAACATTACTTTTATCACGTTTTCGATACTTGGAAGTATGCCACACAATGACCAATGTATCGTGCGTCAGACGTCTACGAGAGTTTCTCACCCTTGAGCAGCGCTCACAAATACGTGTCGCCATGTGTTCTATCCGTCGTTGCAGAATGTTAACTAATTCTTATAGGGGCTTTAACGCAAGTTGCAATATCATAGGAAAATATGTGTAAAATCCATTTTCTCTCCAACAGTGTAGCCGCAGAACGCATTTGCAGCGCGTCCTATCATTTGAGAGCAAAACGAGGTAATAGGAGCCACTAAACTTCGATTATACTCTTTTCAGGTTGAACTCTGTCTGTCTTTCCTTCATCTCTCTCTTTCTCTCTCGCTCGCTCGCTCTCTCGGTCATACTCGCTAGACAGTGGCTCAAGAGACGGTGAAATCTTTCATACAAGTCAGTCGAATGGCTGCGCAGCCATTCAGTGCACAAAATGAGGTTCGTATTGAAGCGGCCGGGTATGTGGTTTCAACCAGGTTCGTGTAACGTTGATTGCAATCTCTCTCTCTCTCTCTCTCTAGATAGATAGATAGATAAAGCGGTTAAGAGGGAGGGGGGTGCTTACCATTTGGGGATGCTCCTAGGGCTGCCATCGTCACTCTGCGACACATCCTGCTCAAGGCTCCTGTTTTATAAGAAAAAAAGAAAAGAGACCATGCGTTACGCCGCGGTATCTAGCGCGCCAACACTCGACCGATTCGAGGCGCCTTTCTCGGCCATCCCGCACCCCTCGAGACGAACAACTAGACGTGCAAATACTAGTATAAAGACCCTCAAATACTATTTTGCTCGAGTAGCTAGTCGGGAGCATCGTACGAACAATTGTCCGCGCTGAACGTCACTTACGCCAAGCTGCTTGACGTTTGAAAACTGTCAATGTCGGCGTCCATGGTCCGACGGGCACGGCAGAACGCACTTCTCCTTCACTTCTCGAGACGACGACGCGTGGTCACGTTGGCATATTCTCTTCTTCGTTTTCTAGCTTCCCACCAAAAATTGAACATGCACAAGGAAGGTTATTATTATTATTATTATTATTATTATTATTATTATTATTATTATTATTATTATTATTATTATTATTGTGTTGTTGTTGTCGTCGTCGTCGTCGTCGTCGTCGTTTTTGTTGCATAACACAAAAATTGAGTAGCCGTAGCCCCCTCCACCTCAATCTCTGTCTCCACACCAACTACTGCAAAACAGAACCGAACAGAACCGTAGGTGGCTTACGAAATTAAGCTTCGTTATGTTTTTTTAGAACAAGAAACAAAAAAATTGGACTCCGTTTTTGTAATTGTTGCACGACAGCAGACGACCTCCCAGGCTTAAACGATCAAATTCAACAATCGTACATATTACTGCAATGAAAGAAGCCCCCAAGGGTATATTTGGAGAGTTTACAAGAAGTGATGGCATTTGTTAAAAGAATGGCAATAAATAACCTCTACCCAGTGACGATTCTCTCGAGAAGCAATGAAGTAAAAAAAGATTTCCCTATTCTACAGGCTCTAGCCTGCTTAGGAACTTCGTCACGATCCACTGACATCGTCCATCGGTACGTTCGTAAACTGATAACAGTTTTTTCACCACCCGATTCAAGGCCGATCCCCCAGAGTGGGTTGCGCCATTTCACTAGGGAACAAGAACAAGAACTTCATTTCGGTATAAAGGCACAAGGAAGAGATGTGGCCTGACTCGGTTTCTCGATCATGGCTCCTTGTTGCCGTAGAAAAACAGTTATGTTTGTGAGGGAACGCAAAGTAGAAAAACTGGGTATTGTGTTACCGAGCTTACGACGGCGATGGTATCACGTTCGGCTCCTCATGATGGTGCCACGTTCACGTTCGCTACTACTACTACTACTACTACTACTACTACTACTACTACTACTATTACTACTACTACTACTACTACTACTACTACTACTACTACTACTACTACTACTACTACTGTTACTGCTCCTGCTACTGATACTACTACTACTACTACTACTACTACTACTACTACTACTACTACTACTACTACTACTACTACTACTACTACTACTACTACTACAACTGCTACTACTACTACTACTACAACTACTACGCCGTCGTGGGCGCGAGACAGTATATATATACATGCTAGCCGCCCGAAGCCGCACTACGAGTCCCTCATATCTTGTCTGCTCGCTGAGTTACTCCATCTCCGCACCACCACCGCCACCACCACCATTACCACCACCACCATTACCACCACCAACAACAACAACGACAACAACAATAACAACTTGACTGAAAATAGCTTCAACGCCCGTCGGGGTCACAACTTAGGAGGAGGTAGAAGCACGCGAATAGAAAAGTCTCAACCACAGCTTCTCATGTGAACAACGTTACAACGCATGACAAGTAGTCGGAATGTACTCGAATTAATGCTTAAACTGGAGATAAGGCATAGCATATCCCACACGACAGATGCATAACCGAAAAACTGGCCCCGAATGCGACTTAAATATCCCACAAAAAAATGCCCTATTGAGCGTTTTTGCAGGATTTTGAGCGAAGTTGCGGGACCCCGGCTGCAACTAATTGGAGATATGGTTCGCCAGAATGCCTACGTTTAAGAGTTTTCAATAGAATCACCTGCGGAAACTCGCCACTCTAACCCTTGAATACGCTTATAATTTCTTTCCTCCTTTTCTTGACTCTTTATATACTTCGTTTATTCGACTTGTCGAAAGTGAAATTAAACATTGTGGCTGATGCTCAAAAACAAGGGCCCGTTTTTCACAGAACGCTGTATTTCCAGAATCGTTCCTGAGAGAAAATTCGAGCCAATCATGTACAGGGCAAGCTATAAGCGAAGGCGTACGGACAGTGGCGAAGAACAGTTACGAACAAGAAGCTTTATGAATTCGACCGCAGAAGGGTGTAGTGGAAAGCAAATACCCCAATAAATATGACCGTACTTGTTTTGAACCTGAACGTGGTGTAACCAAATGGGAAAAAAAAAAACTTTTCGCCTGGTCAGGCATGCGCTGCTTCTTGTCGTTCACTACTGCTTACGCTAAACTCAACCATTAAGTTCAGTTATAGGAATACTCTGCCACGCCTCACCGCTACTACAAGGTTTATACTCAGCGTGTTATTCTACATAGACGCATAATGTTTATTTTCCACAGACAACACATAGCCTGATAAAGAGACGTAATTCTTCGGCGTCCTTCATCCCCGCATTAACTGGAGCGCTGAAAACCCGCACGTGCATTGAAACTAGGGCGGGAAATTAATGAGCGAGCCTTCGACGATGTGATCAATATCCAGCGATGAATACGTGAACCGCCGCCTAGTGGTTACGTAAACGGTAATTGCAAAAACCAGGGAACCCGTGGTTCCTCGTACGCCTGTTCGGACCCTACTTCATAGAAAAGGCGAACGCGAACGTATATATAGTCGCACGCAGGCAATAACTTCGAATTACCGACAGGCCACTACAGATTTGTTGTTGTTCCTGAAAGACTACGAGGTAGCGAGTCACCGTTGTTGTAGAGATAGCTTGGACGAAGCGAAAAAGCGCTATCCATATACGGAAAGGAATTACCTTTGCATCGCCCACCGCTAAGCTGGCGTTCCATGGACCTGCGACGTGACCGCAGGTGAAAGCGTTTCATCCTTGACCGCGCGAGCGAGCGAGCCTTCACGTGTGTCGCATGTGGCGTTGACAAGCGCCTCCGGCGGTCGTAACAACGTGGGTCGGGTGCAGGGAACGTGACAGGCTGGTCAACTGGAAACCAACGAGCCGAACGGAACGTACGCATACCCGCACGTTTGTTATCCTCAGTGTGCGACGTGCGATAGAGATGGTTATTACGCCAAAGTTTTAGGCGCGGCCACCTCGTCCTGCCATGCTCGCGGCGCGGCGTACGAATTGGTTGCCCTGTCACGGGCAGATGTTATCTCAAGTGTTTCAATCGGCAGTGCAACAATAATGTCGGGTCCGGCGCTGGCGCTCTAACGCAATTCGCACAGTCTGGCCAGTGCGACACGCTTGAAACGAAACGTCACAAAAGGTCGAAAAGATCGCTACCTTTTCATTGGCTTTAAGCTAAGCGATACAGTTACGCGTCGGTTTTGCACAAGCGGTATGTTACGATTAGTTATTCGTTGTTGCTATACCGCGAGAAGAATGCCAGCACCTGCGGCTCTTGACGAGCTCGCACAATGCACTTAGCAGTGATTAACTAGCCTCCTGTTGCGAGCCACCATCTGTGGGCCTTTGACCACAAATACAGTTGTGAACTCCCATCCCACGCAAGAGACCTCGGCGTGACCAAACTGCAAGCGCATGACACCTTAATTATTTGAGAACTATATATGGCTTATCTGAAAAAAAAATGGCTTGTCTGAGAAAAAACATCGAGCCGTTTCATTGTTCTCTTCATCACAGAAAGCGCGCTAGGTGTACTTAGTTTTTCTTCCTTTTTTTTTTACCAGGTCCAAACTTTGGCATCAGTCAATGTGGGTTTATGCAAATCTGTGTCAATATGAGTTCGAACTTTGCGTTTGGCATTTAGTATTAGTTATGCTGATGAAATTTTACCAATACTTCACGTATAGCAGAATGCCACTGAAATCCTTCATAAAAAGCGTCATAAAAGGAACTTGCAGTCCCCGCGCTTCCACACATCAACGAAAGATACCTTAAGATGGAATCACTATAGACGCTGAACTAGTATTAGGCATCGACCACCTTCCCAAGGCTGTGTATCTTTTTTATCGCGTACCATGCAGCGAGAGTTGATATTGTAGGGACGTGTTGCTGTGTAAGCGAACACCTTTGTACAGTTGCAATATACGTCACGAGAAGGGAAAGATGGATACGCGTGACATACACAGACAATTGTACAGACAAGCATAGACATCGCAACAGTATTCTGGTGTTGAAAACCCCTTATTTGAATTCAAAATCTTCCATCACCGATTCTCACCATGCCGTTTTGAGTTCACAGGAAACGGCAACGGTTACCACATCGTTAGTTCTTAAATACACACAGCATTTGGTCAAATGCCCATTTATTTTTGTCTTCCACCTTTAGAACTTTTATCAACACCGGTTGTTGGAATGGGCAGCATTGCAACACCTGTTTCCATGGCGACGATGTTATTTCACCAACGTCACAGACTCAGACGGTCGGCCTGCAACCAGGGTCATCCACTTCTTACACTCGGCTAACAGCGCGTGCGATTGGACAGTGGATTTGGACCACACGAGTGGGTGGGCGCAGCTTGGCTCGTATCTGGCTGGCACCGAAGACACCCGCGGCTTGCTTAGTGGCCTCGAATAGCAGAGCCTAGCTTCTGCAGACACCTCGCTCCTGGGGCTCGTACGTGGCTTCCTAAAAAGGGGCTTCACCACGATTAGTCGTCCCTCCATCGTATGTCACCAAGTAAGCCGTCACGACTTCCATAGGTTGCACTTTGCCTCGGGATTCATTATCGTGCGGTTGTTGCATCCCCAGAGGTTGCCGAATACCCGCGTGTTAGCGAAGGCCTCGTTGATGGCGTGCATTTCTTCATTCCCGTTGCGCAGCGCTAGTTGAGCCGACGGCGCCTCTGGGACCGCGTTGTGACATTTGCCCATCGCCGCGAAAATGAAGAAGCTTCTCTCCGTGCTGTGGTTCCCGGGAAACGCGTATCCCTCCCACCTTGTTCCGGAGAAGTGACGGAAAGAAAGCTCCCATGCTGTGGCATCCAGCACAAGCTCTTCGACTGAACGGACGCTATCCGGTTGCGAGAGTCCAAAACGATCGCAGTTCTGCGGCGTACCGGGCGTCTGGGCGACGGAGGTGAAGACGTGCCGCAGCAGTTGCTCCAGGAGTGACCTGTAGACGTCGTGCGCCAGGTAAGGGTACCTGACCAGCAAGTCGAGGTCTGCGTCGTGGAACAAGTCGAAGAACGGGACTAAGGGCAAGTACAAAGTCTGCGTCTTCGTGTCGAATGCGGGCGCAGAGGCGAACAGGGAGAAAACGGATTTCCAGCCGTCTTGCGGTTGAGCCAGCGACGTCTCCACCCTGCGCCGTTTTAAGGCGACGTACTCCTCGAGAAAGAACCCGGTCGTCATGTTGCCGGCGGCGGCAGGCGTCGTTCGCGTGACGTTCAAGTCGACGAGTTTGACGGACGTGCCGTCGATGAAGCTGAGGCAACTTTTCGCGCGTTCACCCGCGCACCATTCCAGACCTTGGGCTCGCGTGCGAAACACTCGGCGAAGCCTCTCAGTCACGGAGCTCACGTTGACCAAGTGCATGTGAGTCTTGGCATACTTTGCGAAGACGCCGAAGAGGAGAGTAGGGTCCATGTCGTCGATGAACCAAAGACAGCGCTGCCAGAGTGCCCACGACGACTGCCAACGCTGAGACATCCAAGCCATCTGAGCGTGGGACATGGTTTCGAACTCGTTGGAAAGAAGCGGAGACACGTGGACGAGCACGCAAAAGCCAAGATAATTGTAGACGCTCGAGCTCTTCGTCCGGCTTATGAGTGACTTGAGGGCCTTGAAGAAAGCCTGGTTGTAAAGCTGCAACGGGGTGTCCGATTTAACGGCCGCTACGCCTTCCAGCGTGTACTTGACGAGAGCCGCGTAGAACGGCTCCAAGCTCAGAGCAGTCGAGCGCGGTCTTCTTTTGAATTTAGCGCGAAGTTGTGCCAACTTCCCGACAAACTGGAGCACTCTTTGAGAGACGTCCTCGTAAAAGTCAGAGTCAAACATACTCGTCGCTCGATACAACGAAGGAAGGTACCAGGTAGGCAATCGGACGTCGCCGTCCGTCTTAGCGTAGAGGGGTGGAATGTCCAGGCTTACCACGGACTTGGAGGCATTTTTCGGATCCGGAACATGCGAGACGGTGACCAGAGGTGAAATGCCGAGCGCCCTGAATATGTGGGCATGAATGTTCCACATTTCGTTCTTGCTCATAACGTTGTCCTTGTAAGGCCACTTGCTCAGCCCCACCCTCTGAAGCAGGGAACTGACAAACAACTTTGAGTCCGCGTAAGACGTGCGCTCAAGACAGGTGTCATACAGCGAGACCACTGCATCGCCTTTCGGCGACGCTGCTCTTCGCTCCTCGAGCAGAGTTTGAAGGAGCACTTCCGTCTCTTTGTGCTGGTCTGTCCCGAACGAAGATGTGTCGTTCTGTCCGCCCTGCGACCAGTTGCCGCAGACGAACGAGTAAAAGTCATCGCACGGATGCGCAGCCGAGCTTAGTGTCCACCTGGACGTCTGGTACGCGCACAGAATGCGTTTGCATGGAGGCACAGTCTTCACGGTGGGACGCGCACTGGTGGTCGTCGTGGCAACGCTCGATCTGTCCGTGACGTGAGAAAGCACGTCTACCTTCACCCTAACGTCGACGCTTCTAGTGGCGACAGTCTTGGGCGCCTTTGTGTTGTTTGCGCCGATTCTCAAAAACCTCATTGCCTTGGTCACCATCACTTGGCCCTCTTTGCTCTGAGAAAACAAGTAAAGACCTAAAACGAGCGCTGCGACTATAGCCAGTGAGCAGCACGTGAACAGGGCACAGGCCGCCGACACCGGGTATTCTTGACTTCCCTGGCGGATCGCGCTCACCGGTTTCGCTAATATTTGGCGCCGGGACACTGTCGTGCTGGGCGCGCCCACGGAGTAATGGTGATTCGACGCTTCTACTGCGAAAGGCCCACCCATGTTTTGAATAGTGGCGATAGGCACCTTCGGTGTCGGTCTGTACGCTACCTTCAGCGCGGACGATTGTGACGTCACAACTGCAGGCTTGGAGGGAGGAGGCGAAGAAGACTTCCGCGAAGTTCCATTTGTGGTATTCACTGCCCTGGCATTCCCGATGCCTGACGCAGGAGAGGAAGCGGCGCGTCGCTTTGACGTTAGGGCCCTGGAAACTTTTCCACGTTGCGCTGCAGTAGCCGTTCGGCGGGCAGAAGATTGCGGCGATCTCGACGGTGTCGGACTGCGAGAACGGCGTGACAGTGGCGCTGTGCTGAAGGCGGTGCCAGGGGGGAACGCTGATATCGAAGTGAACTCGAAGCGGCCGGTTCTAGGGTTGAGAACAACAGTGGCGACGGGACGGGCCCCGGGCCTTACGCTGCTCGTATGGCCACGTGTCGGCAGGTACACAGGTATAGGTCGCGGGCTTCGCCTCATAATGCTGTGCTAAAAGTACGCACCATTGAGTATTGTGTTCAACTTCGTCTTCGTTTCGTTATTGCGAAGGCCTGCTCCATGTGTTTGCTCACTGACATCAACTGCGATTTCGCATGGATAAAGGGTGTTAAGGCAACCTTCGAAAAATACCTATAATTTAAAGCGCCTTCGGTGCTTTAAGTTTTAAGAATTCTTCCCACAAGAAAGCAACGATTTGTTACCTGTCGCCAGTGGCTATTCTTATACAGCGTTCTTGACGTTGCTCGGGACACCGACTTCAGCATCGGCTTCGACTTTGTTATAGACACCACCTCTGGCTTCGCTATGAAAACTGTCTCTGGCATTGCTTTTAGAGGCCAACTATACGATATTACTTCGAGTAGGCTTTCAATCGCACCACCTGAGCGCTACTCACAAGCCGAGCTACGGCCGTGCTGAGCCCCGTTCGAAGTTTAGGCACTGCTCCATTGCCGTCGACATGCTGCCTCTCTTTTATTGTCTTAGAAACTGCTTAATTTTTTAAAAGCTCTGTTCTTTATTGCTTTCTTTTTCTTGGGCAGAAGTAGAAATTCTGGTTTCCGCAAGCATTCTTCCGAATGCATAATCAAACGACGCTTGGTCAGACAGTGTGGCTAGACAAGCTCTTGTTTTTGTTTTTTCTTTTCAAGTGTCAAAGCGCCACACGCGCGAGAGATCACACAGTCTATTCGGGAGTAAACAACTGACCTCACTAGACAAAGGTGCTGCTATGGTTGTTTTAATAAGTGGAAGAGCACGAACTGTACGAATGCCATAGAAGAAGAAAGCGCACATGAGGCGTCCAAGCAGGTCTGAATTGGATAAACCGCGCCTATAGCGCTTACGTCCGAAGACGCAAGATTGAAGGGCGCCAATTTTCCGCACGTTCTTCTCGATGCGCACCTCGCATTCGCAGTAAGGAGGGAGCTCGTAAGCGAACAACTTTTGGTTTATACATTTCACGCGTGAAAATAAGCAAGCTACTCGTGGCTCCTTTCTGATGTATCACATTGGCTAGACCGTTCCGTGCCTCAGTTCCTCCATTATTCCTTTTCGTCTGTTTCATCATTACGACCACAGCATAGTTTCTTTTTTTGTATGTATATAGTTACAGAGATGAAAAATTGGCGCTGCCGTGGTTTTTTGACGCATGGGAATGTCGGGATATGGTGGCTTCGAACTGGTATTTTTCTCGGATAGCCATGACACCGTGAAGACGCGTCTGACTAGCAGTACTGCGTCTGTCCCCAATCGTTATTTTCTTTACCAAAACAGCATATAAAATGCCGATTTTCTTCATTATTGTGAAAATTATAGTTTTTGCAAAGCCATGAGAACTCATGGTGCAACTATATAAACGTGAGCAGTACCGGCGGCCGCTAAAGTTGGAGAAAAAAATAAAAAACTACAAGGTGAACGTTCACTGTGCGCCATTGCCCTTATTTGTCTTCTTCGCTTGCTCCTTATAACAAACTAAAATAAATATTACGGAATATGCATTACGGATAAGAAATTTGTTGCGGTGATTTCATTCTATAAAAGTATTCCTTTAAGAGGAAATGGCAACGCTTTATGCGGAGCCAACACAAGTCCTGCACGTTCACTTCAGGTGGGCGTGCAAGGTTTTACTCCGTGTTTGGTTGTTCCAAACATGAAATAAACGTGTATTGTTTTGTGTCAGGCAGTCACGTGGTGGCACAGCGACCGCGAGGAAACTCGCATTGACGGTGGCGCCAGATTTCTCTCTAGGTGATACTGTAAGAAACTTTATGACCGTCGTTGCTCTGCGCCACTGCAGGGGAAAAAAAAGGAGCCCCTTCCAGAGATCTCTAGTTACGCCTGTGCTGTGCGAATCAAAGCCATCACATGCCTGCTAATTTGCTCATCTCAACTACGTGACTCGTGCCAACTATACGCGGGTAGGTTAACCAGCCGGGAGCGACCTTGCGTAACCTCCCGGTTTTTACTTCTTATTTCTCTCTCTCTCTCTCTCTCTCTCTCTATATATATATATATATATATATATATATATATATATAATCACCTGATCCCGCCGGGTAGGGCCTCATTGGATCCGCCAGGCAAGGTATAGTTAAACCACACCTCAAGGGACGAAGAGGAAGATGACTCCATCTCCTCCTCGTGAAGACAAGTTCAACTTAAATACGCGCACTGCTCTCTGTGGCTGAAGCAGGAAAGAGTGTTAACGGTAAAAGAGTCACGAAATTATTTCTTTTGGAACGTCTACTCCTGGAAATTGTAGCAGGGAGCCTACACTGTCGTTTTACTTCTGATTTATGCGAAGCAGTTTTTCTTTACTAAAGTCCTTGCTTGTTTTGCATATTCTGAATTTCATTTGATTTCCCGTTACCTATTTATGCTTTGGGGATTACGACATTTATTAGGACTTTCTAAGACCTTTCCAGGTTTTTTCGGTCATCCACCATATGACTGATGTCCACCATTGTGTGCGAGGAAAGAAACAGCGATAAAAAGAATGACAGAGACAAAATAAACTTTTATATATGTGAAAAAATTTCTGTTTCTGACCGATTAAAGCATTTTCCGCAAACTTTTACTTTCTTTCGAGTAAGAAAAGAAAAGATAGCTCTACAAGGTCGAATGAATGATGCCGGTGGATTCGTGTTGGTATTGTGGGCAGAGATTAAATGTTTCCCCACAGAAAAGCGAAAGTCAGAGTAAAAGGCTCCTGGACTGGCGGACGCATATAAGTGTTCCGCTTCTAAGTTCCCTCTTAATTGGTTTTCCGCAAAAAACGAACAAACAAACAAAATAACTTTTCGCTACCGGCAACAGTACTGATGTTTTCGTGAACAAAAAAAAAAGTACACAGTCGCCCCAACGCCAAGGACAAACCACACAGCCTAGGCCACGCTCGGTGAGAGACGCCGGCACGACTCTATTTAAGGCACGGGGGAGGCAAGGCTTCTACGCAGAACGACGCCTTTCTCTATATTAAATTCAAGCCATTCTAATGCTTAAGTTTGGGGTTATCTTTCTTCTTGATGCTCTTTTTTCTTCTTTTTTATTTCTTTAAGAGCGAAGCTGTATATGGCTAGCTTCCAGGGGATCGATGTCCGTAGACCCAAAAACCATGGGCCAATCCCGAAGGTGGTGCAATACCGGGCCGACCCGCGGCGGAGGTGAAGCAGGCTTTAAGCACTCCGCCAACTTTAAAAAATAAGTTTAATATTTTGGGCCCGAATACAACCCGGATCAGATGTTAAACTGATAAGAATAGATACTACACTTATACCCGCGTCGGCCATGCTTATACGTTCGCGCCGCCCTCTCTTTGTCGGCATTCCGAGTGCTTGTGCATCTAGTTTCCTTCCCTTCCGCTCTCCCGTTGCGGCGGTCCGGCCGAAACGTCACGCGTGTCTAGTTTCCTCCGGCTCCTCGGGGCGGCAGTCCCGTCGTCCACGCGAATGTATATAAAAATCACACTAAATAAGTCCGTACCTATGTTCAAAATTATGTGTCACCTCTGTGTTGTATGCTAAACAGCTTCACATGTCATCCACTTTCACAGAGTGCAATGGCTCTTTTTTTTATTGTACATTGGTATGTTGAGAACAAGATATCTTTTTTTTATCGTTCCATCGTCCCCACGTAGGTGTCTGCCATCAATTGTGGAGAGAAAACGACAATGCCCGCGGAGAGCGCTATGCAGTACACACGTAAAATTACTAGACAGATAAAAAAATAAAACAAGAACAAATGCTCGCAAAATCCATTTTGCCAGTCGCGTACCTCAGGACCTCCATTAAAGTTTTGCATCCATCCATCCATCAACAGATCTGTCAGGGTGGTGTCGATGCCTTTGGTATAGCTGAGTAAGCTTCAAACTATGGGTGATCAGTTATTCCCCTTTATTCTGAAACCCGAATTCACTTATTCAGACGCAGGAATGTTTGCTTCACTGTCTAAGATTTCCTTGGCGAGTAGAAATAATCTCCCTGTTACATTTTCCTCACTTGCATGAGCGCTTTTCGTGATTGATTGAAACGATTCTCGATTTACTTTCCCATCGTTTCTGTTCTTTTAACGTTGCATTTAATACTATCTTTCAGCATCGCTTACTTTTTATCATTTCCTGAAAGGTTATATGCGGTCGTCATTTAGAATAATTCATTTGAGTCTTGGTCGAAGCCCCAAAGTGGGCATGAGTCGCGTACGTGTTTTGCTTGGCTAATGGCAACAGCAACGACAACCGTAATGAGCAAAAAAAATATTCTTTGAAATTCCCTTTCCCAAAAATGGCCTGGATCGGACACTTCCTGTTATCCTTTCATTTGGAGCTTCGACTCTAGGGTACAGTCACAGGGATGTTTGCGCCGCCACCACAACTTCATTATTGATTCCAACCAATAGCCCACTTACATCTGGCCCCTTTACCATTATTATTTTAGCATATTTCAATTCAGGCTTCACTCATTTTTCTTGAAACTGTCACAGCATAGACTTATCGTATTTCGCTCATTTAAAGCTATGACGTAAGCTTTATATTTGTCAGTTTCATGCGCACGAAATCACAAAATCTTTCAGGACGCGCACCCTCGCAATGCATAAAAAAAAGAATTATGGGGTTTTACGTGCCAAAACCACTTTCTGATTATGAGGCACGCCGTAGTGGAGGGCTCCGGAAATTTCGACCACCTGGGGATCTTCAACGTGCACCTAAATCTAAGTACACGGGTGTTTTCGCATTTCCCCCCCATCAAAATGCGGCCGCCATGGCCGGGATTCAATCCCGCGACCTCGTGCTCAGCAGCCCAACACCATAGCCACTGAGCAACCACGGCGGGTACCCTCGCAATGCATGTCGCTTTTGTAAACACATAGCTAGCCTTGCTCACATGCTCTGGGGTCGTCCCCTAGCGCTGGGGCCCAGGACCACCAAGGAAGAGTGGGACCGAGCTCTAGGCAGCTCGGACCTTGAAGCACAGCTCTGGGCTGTGGCGGAAGGGCATGGCCTCTCTGTCCCGACGTGGGAGCGGCCAGCTGCGCGCTAATCACGCGCACCGAGGGACCTCAATAAAGTCCATTCATTCATTCATTCATTCATTCATTCATTCATTCATTCATTCATTCATTCATTCATTCATCCATCCGCACGAACATTGGCGAATCCGCCATAGTGGGTATGAGCCATTGTGTTTCTCGGTTAACAGCAACAACGACAGCCATGACTGCAAAGTCAAGGTGTCGCGCCCTTTCGTCGGGTTCCAACCCGACGAAAGCGGGCTCGGGGGGCAACGCATGGCCTCCAGCGACGAGCACCGAGTGAAGGGGCCCGCCGCAGCAGTTTCGAGCCGAGCGCGCCGGCCTCGACGGCATGGAAGGACCACTCAGTGTCTGGACAAGCTTCATCAGCGGCTGGCACTTGTGCTGGGTGGTGCTCGACGACCGCAACGGCATGCTCTACCGATTCAAGGTGCACGCTGCACGCTTGTTGTGACCCTTTCGTTGTGTGGATAACGCGTTGTCTCGGAGGACATAGCCAAATGTGTTTTAAAAAATATACATGTCATCCTTTATGGTGCGGCAACAAAGAAACACCACAGCAAGGGAGGTACATTTCAAAGATACCTCTTCATTCGGCATTGAGATGAGCATACTTTGCTTCGAAGTTTACGCGTGAGTTTCAATAACCAACCACAACTGTGTCATAAGCACTTGGCGGTCTCTCAACTTTTCTCAGGACGGGATTTGCACAGGTTGACAATACATTGAAATGCGCGCTCAGATACAGTTCCTTATTGAATATCGAGGCCGACAGAGAAGGTCAGATAATGCAAACAATCGTAGGGCAGCCCGGTTACACACAGGGAACACTGGATCTTTAATTACGTGCTACATCATGTCCCTTTTTCTTTATTTTTTACATATGGCTTCACGCTGGTTCCAGCATCTTGTTAATCTTTAATGCACTGCGGCAGTCGTAGTTTGAGGCCCTTCCCGCGGTATCTTGTTCATTGGCAATGTTGAATAACAGCGCATCTGTGATCGTACAATTTCTGTCTAGACCTGCAGTCGAATGAGCAACCTCCGCCTCGGCAAAACCACTGCAATTTCATTCTCCCCTTTTAAAGCGATAGCTTTCTTTGTATATCCCCCCTCCCCTCCACATTGCGGTTTGTAGGTTTCTGTCCTTTTCTGGGAGAAAATTCAACTTGGGCCACTAGGTATGCGCCGGCTGCTGTATTGCCTAGCAGACGACATGTGGTCACTGGGGTATGTGTCGGAACAGACAACTTCGGCACTGCACATGTGATAATGGTAAGGCACTATCCTTGGTCAATTCCCCGTAACATATGTGATAAGGTGACCCAAGTTATATGGTCACTTTTGCGTATATTAAATAGAGAGCGTCCCATCCGAAGCAGAAACCTCTACGTCGAGCACGGTCGCTTTATGAATATCAATAGCAACGAAGTTGCAGCCAGGATACTAGGGATAGTGAGGGGTTGGGCAGGGGGGGTGGGGCAGGGTTGCTACAGTGTTTCACCTCGGCTTTTGTGAAAACGACAATATATATAATGTCTTGCTATCATTTGACATTTTGGTTGGCAGTGAGAATGGCACTTCGTTTGTCTGCTGATGTGCCCATAAGGTTTCGTGATTTACGGATGGCATGGAGACATGCGGCAGATCGCACAAGAAACCTATTACTGGCATTGTCAATTGTCTTCGGCGGTTCCTGTCGCAACTTTTAAGCTGCGAACTATGTAAGTAATGAGCTTATTGAAAGAGCGGCTGACAAGGTGAGCTAGGCTTTCGTACAAGGCGAAAATCGATCTTACGGTACATTCGACTAGATTCTACAGCGCTCCGACTTAGTTTGCAGCGATGCGGAGCCCTCTCTAGATTGGAGCCAGGAACGGCCTGCGCGATCCGAATGTTCAGAGCGGAAGAATCCGCGAAGGCACGTGACCAGCTTTTTGACGGATCTCGGTCGCTCTCTCAGCTCGAAGGTGAAAGCGCCTCCAGGCGCTCTTAGCTGGAGCGCGGCGCTTTAAATGAACCAAGCGAATGTGCTCCAAGCACGATTTCAATCAGCCAGTTGTAAAGCACACCGCCAGGGCGTTCTAGAGCACTCGATAGCAACCAGAAGAATGTGTCACATTCTAAGCTGCTCATTCCACCCTTTGTTGGCGCGTGCCTAGTCAGAAATCTACCACATTCTGTTTTTCATCGCATCAATTTATTTTGGCTTCTGCTGAGTCGCGGAGTCATACAAGCACAAATAAATAGGCACATAAAAAAAAGATGGTGCCTTATCCATGCGTCTATTTCTTGATGTAGTTATGCCATATAGACAAATATACATATAAACGGTCATCTACCACCCCGCTTACGTGTATACTTCTTCGTGGTCGTGTGCTTTGGATCTGCAGTCAAGTAATTTATTAGCCTGCATCATTAGCCTGAGTTCATTGGTCCAGAACAACGTTCTACGTAACAAAACAGTCGCGTAAAATGAAAGTGAGGCCATGAGTCGCCTCCTTCGGCAATATAGGTAAAAGTTTGAAACATTGAATAAAGTAAATGAAGTCCAGCCCAAAAGAGAGAAACATGCTTAGCGCAGAGCTATTGCATCCTTCTTGCGTCATGCTATAGCAGCAAGCACGTGCAATCTCTTTGCAGTCACATCACCAGAGGCGGAAACGAATGGGCTTGCTAGCTAAATTCGGCGGCATCAATCTCCTGGTAAGTACAAGGCAACACCTTTCTTTGTGTGCAACAGGGCGCGACCGATGATCAATATGTTCCTGGCTCGAGAAAACCAAACGAAGTCCGAAGCGCTTCTAGTGCCCACGCAAAAGAATATACACCGTTGTCAGCATAAGTTATCTTTAAAGATAACCCGCACGCTCTCGTTACAAAACCATGACCTCAAACAAACCGTGGTTAGGAAGAAAAAAAGTTATTTCTGACTGAAGAGTTAAAGTTATGGTCTTCGCATATGCAGAGAGCTGTGATTGCGTATCCATATATGGCGTGCGACACGCTGACTGTTGCCTGCTCTACGAATTTTACACAGGGTGCCATTGTGACGAAGGACCCCAGAAGACCCAACGGTTTCTCCGTCGTCTCAGAAGGCCGAGAGTACAGATTTCAAGGTGGGTGAATTATGCCGGGTGTCGAAAGTCATGTTCGAACCGAAATGCACCCCGAATGTGCGCAGTGCCACTTCATTATTAAACTAATCAGACCTGTGGTCAGTGTCGTAGTAAGAAATTTTTTTCGGGGGGAGCACCCACTGACCGAGGACGGAATTGTCCCGGGGGGGGGGGGGGGGAGGGGGACGTGCTCGGTGTGCCCCCTCTTCCCCCTCCTGGCTACACCACCGCCTGCGGTGATTAAAGTCAGCTTCCAGACCCGAAGCACAGTGTCAAACAAAGATTTAGGTTTTGTGCAAAGGGGAGCGCTAATTAAAATGGTACGGAAATGGAGGGTATATGTATATGAACAAGAAAGATGCGGGAAAGACGTGCGTCAGTATGTGCGCGTGTACGTATACTCTCCTTTTCTGTATCACCTTAGCGCTCCACTTTGTACGCGATGTTGCCCCAGCTAGTCCAGCTGTTCTCTATTCTAAAGATTTAAGTGCAAGCTTTTCTGACTTCGCAACTAAAGTGCCTAAACAGTTTTTCACCAAGTGGAAACAAGTGTCGGCTCTATAGCACACGTTTTCCTACGCCACTTTTTCAAACGCCGCCGAGAAACCTCAGAACGTCAACGACTGCTGACGGACAACGCTTCGCCGCTAAAGCTGCAAAGAGAGATCAGACGAATTAAGCACAGAGTAGAAAGGGGCGCGGTATCGTTAGGTCTCTTTAAAGTGTTTGCACGCCGCGGGAGTTTAAATTACGTTTCGGAGACAAGCACGATGCGCACATGCTGCACAAACATGTGTTTAGAACACGACAGCCTTTACAATCGCGGGTGGCCACTTTACACGCGAGAAACGTCACTCGCCTCCACGCAGCTCCCAGCGAAGACGAGCGCGACGCGTGGGTGATGGAGCTCGAAGAGGCGGTTCTTCGGCAGATGGTCTGTCGCCGAGCCTACCACGTGAGTGAGTCATTATTTGGGTGTCTCGGTGGTTGGTTCTCGAGGACCAACTCGGCAAACACGCGCTTGACCTAAAAGCAAAGTGCAACGAAAATTTGGGACCGCGCAAATCCCACCCCTTTCAAGCGGTGTAAATATGTCCCAGCTCCCGTGCAAAATCGAACGTTTGAAATTGCTAATGGGTGCGTCGCGCAAAGGTCACATAAGTTGGTGTTTTACATACTGAAAAGATTAAAAAATAACAAAAAGAGTCGCCACTGTCGCCGGCCGGAAACGACGCATGACCAAAAACGCGCGGCTCCTCGGCGTGACCTCCGAGATGAGGCGCTGCCCACGGCGCTCTAAACAATCTCGGAGGTGACGTGCTGGCCCTTACGTCATATCCGCTAAACACCGGGTGCATTCGTTGTTTGCTTATGCTTTATTTCAACGCTGCTAATAATGAAAATTAGACAATTACCAGCCCTCCCGGCTTTGTCAAGATTGCTTCAATGGAGTGTCTCAATTTAGCCAAACTAAAAATTCGCTGTAGTTTCCTTTCAATCATTTCTTCATCATGCTAACAAGTATAGCCAGACATACCTCGCGGTAAGTAGAGATAAGTCGTCAGTGGAAGAGATCGCGCAATCAGCATTATTCTCCCCAGAATGCAGGGGGAAAAAAAGCAACGCAAGAAATGCTTATTAAAACTCCCCACACATCTGCCAGCTTTCTTCGCAATTGCATTCATGGGAACCATTTGTCTATACTAACTCAGCTACTCACCGATACATGTAGACAACG